>NC_059136.1:17113462-17417936 GCF_020740605.2 Lemur catta
TGCAACAGTACCCATCTCAGGGTGTTTGTAGGCTCAGCACATACTAAGCTATTAATATTATGTTAGCTGTGCTTTCTAAAAACATTTTACTATCAGGGAAGAGGCATATAGGAATTATGGTTGTGTGTGTGCACACGTACATGTATACTTAGGTTGATTTATCTGTTTATTTATGGACAAAGGTCAGCCTGTAGGCTAGTAGTTTCAGCCTAGCAAGATGTTTTGTGGTTTCAGAGAAGGTCCTTGGGCTCCTGAGATACTTTTTTTTTGAGACAGGGTCTTGCTCTGTGGTGTCATCATAGCTCACTGCAATCTCAAATTCCTGGGCTCAAACAATCCTTCTGCCTTAGCCTCCCATGTAGCTGGGCTTACAGGTGTGTGCCACCACACCTGGCTGAGATACTTTTCAAAAAATTTTTTCAGTGGCCTTAAGTAAGAGATGCAGTCTTTAGTCTGATCGATTAGGCAATAGAAATTAAAGACTTTGAAATCCAGTGTACCTGGCTCAGTTTGGATATCCACCTAGTATGGTGAATGCTTCATTAGTAAGTTCTGTTCAGTTTTTACTTGCCAAGCACTTCAGATCTTTCTACTTGTTCCATATGTACTTTTCTACCATTTACATTCCTCCTCCCCCTTATCACACACACACTAATCCTCCCTCTGGATTTCTGTAATAGCCTCCTAAGTAGTACCATAGCCCATGTTACCCTTATAATCTGTTTTTCTAAAATAGTCTTAATCAAAATCGAAGTTTGATTAGGTTCTCCCTCTCCCCCCCAATACATACACATATGCACATTCATCCTAAAATTCTGAGGCTTCTCAATTGCCTTTAGAGCAAAAGATCAAAATCTTTAATGTAGTCAGTAAGCTCCTAGTTGATTATTTGACCCCTGCCTCCCCCTGTAGCTTCATCTTACGTCCTCCTGCTTTCTTTCTTTCTCAAACTATGCTTTACTCTTTTTAGTTCCTAGCAGGTGTACTTCCTGCCAGCTTTCTCTTTGAGTTCCTCTCATGGCACTGTTTTTCTTTCCTTCATAGTACTTACTTAAGCCTGTGCTTATATATTTAGTTGTGAAATTTTTTGATCATCTTGTTCTCCCACTAGACTATAAGCTCCATGAAAACTAAGGTCATACTAATTGTACCTGGTTATTCACAGAGCTTAACACAGTGTCTAGCACATAATAAACTCCCAAGCATTATTTGAATGAACGAGAGATGCTCTTTCCTACCCCAGGGCTTTTGCATGTGCTATTTTCTGTACCTGGAAAGCTTCCTACCTCCATCCCTTATTCACCTAGTACCTGTCCCTCATTCTTTTCCTCAAGAACTTTGCCAAGAGCCCAGAAACTAGATCAGAACTCAGTGCTTTAAGCTCCTTATAGTCTTTTACAGTACTTTTTTTAATTTTATATACTTTTTTTTTTTAATTTCAGAATTTTTACGGGGATACGTACGTTTTGGTTACAGAATTTGCTTTTGTGCAGTTAGAGTCAGAGTTATAAGTGTGCCCTTCAACCAGTTAGTGTGCATTGTACCCATTAGGTCCTTTATGGTACTTTAAAAACTTGTATTTAGTTGTCTGCTGTTATTTGATTAATATCTGATACCTTTTCTAGACAAGAATTGCCTTTTTTATTCTGTTATTAACTTATTGGTAATGTTAGACCACCTTAAATTCAGCCTAGAAACTCCCAGAAGGTATGAGTACATCTCCAGAACTAGCTGCATTTTTCTTACTTTTCTGAAAGGCAATTGCTGGAGTAAGCAGTTCATGGAAATTTTGCTTACCGTTGTGGCATTATGGTAGCAGCATTCTTAGTTTGGGTCTTTTCTAGATCAGTAATTAATTTCTACGCCTCTTGAGTTACTTTTCTTTTTTTTTTTTTTTTTTTTGAGACAGAGTCTCACTTTCTTGCCCGGGCTAGAGTGAGTGCTGTGGCATCAGCCTAGCTCACAGCAACCTCAGACTCCTGGGCTTAAGCGATCCTACTGCCTCAGCCTCCCGAGTAGCTGGGACTACAGGCATGAGCCACCATGCCCGGCTAATTTTTTTTTTTTTTTTTTGTATATATATTTTTAGTTGGCCAGATAATTTCTTTCTATTTTTAGTAGAGACGGGGTCTCACTCTTGCTCAGGCTGGTCTCGAACTCCTGACCTCGAGCGATCCACCCGCCTCGGCCTCCCAGAGCTAGGATTACAGGCGTGAGCCACCGCGCCTGGCCTACTTTTCTTTTTTAAGTGGAAAATTTTCAAACCCATACAAAAGTAGTTGAGAGGAGTATAATGAATCCCCATGTTAACATCACCCAGTATAGTTATCAACTTATGGTCACTCTTGTTTCACCTGTACTTCCATTCATTGTGTCCTCCCTTCCCCATTATTTTGAAGGAAGTGCCAGACATCTTTTGATCTGTTAATACAGGTTGAGGATTCCAAATGCGAAAATCCAAAATGCTCCAAATTCTGAAACTTTTTGAGCACTGACATGACATTGAAAGGAAATGCTCATTAGAGGACTTTGGATTTCATTCAGATTTTTGGATTTGGGATTCTCAACCAGTATTATGCAAATATTCAAAAAAAAAATCCAAAATCCAAACACTTCTGGTTCTAAGCATTTCGGGTAAGGGATGCTCAACTTGTATTTGAGTATACCTATAAATCTAAAAGATAACTCTTCTTTAAAAAAAAAAAAAAGCTATGTTGCCATTAACACACTTTTGAAATAAATTCTAAATCAGATATTTGGTGTTTTCTAATTGTCTTAAATATCAGCTTTCCTTGATAAGGTCCTTTCATTGTGATTGTTTGACATCTCTCCTGTCTCTCTCTCTCTCTTTTTCTTTCCCCCTTTCTCTTGAAGTTTTTTTGGTTGAGGAACAGGATTGTTTGTTTAGTAGAATTTTTCATAGTATAGATTTTTGTGTTTGTTTCACAGTGGCAGTTAAAGTGATGCTTGGCCCTCTGTATTTGTTTCTTGTATATTGGTTAGTTGGAACTGGAGCAGTTCTAATAGAAATACCATGTGAATCACCTGTATAATTTAAAATTTTCTGTAGCCAAATCAAAAATTTTTTTAAAAAGTAAATTTAAGTTTAATATTTAACATATATATCAAAAATATTACCATTTTAGTATATAATGTTATAAAATTATAAAAGATACTTTAAATTATTTTTCTATACTAAATTATTGAAATCCATGTCACATGTATTTTACACAGATAGCACATCTCAATTTGGACTAGCATTCAGTTCACATTTTAAGTGCTCAGTAGCCACATATGGCTGGTGGCTACTGTATGATAGCACAGATCTAGAGCCTTGATTGGATTCAGATTTGATTTTTTTTTTCTTTCTTCTTCTTTTTTTTTTTTTGGTTGGTTTTTACAAGACTACTTCATAAGGGGTAGAAGGTTCCCGGGATTTTTGTTGGTTTTTGATGATGTCAGCAACCATTGATGATCAATGTCTAGATCACTTAATTCACTAGGTGTTGTAAATGATGATATTCAAATTTTATTCTTTCTTCATTGATTAGCTGAAATACCTCTAAGAAGGGAAACTTTCCTGCTTCATATGCTGTTTGGTTACCCCCAGTACTGTTTGTATAGGAAAGGCAGAATAAATATTTGATTCTTGCCCTGTGTATACCAGTTTTTCAAAATAATGAGTTCTGCCAGTGCTTTTCATTTTTAAAAATCACCGTGAACATATGGATGGATTGAAGCGTATTTGATTTATTTTAATTCATTGCAGTTAAGTTACTTACAATCCTTGCTGTTAACTTACTTTATTTTGAATTTTTATAATGTAACACAGTAAACAAATCATAGGTGTATACAGATTGATGAATTTTCAAAGTGAATACACGTGTTTGTTCATCACCGAGACCAAGAAAGAACATTACCCAGGAGTACCCCCTCCAACCTTTTTGCCCTTCCACTCACTGCATACACAAGGGTAGCCCTATTATGACTTTTTTCTTTTTTAGAAATGGGGTCTTGCTCTGTCACCCAGAGATGGAGTGCAGTGGTAGGATCATAGCTCACTGCAGCCTCGAACACCTGGGTAGCCTCAGCCTCCTGAGTAGCTAGGACTAGGTGCATGCCACCATACCCAGCTAATTTTATTTTTTCTAGAGTCAGAGTCTCGCTATGTTGTCCTGGCTGATCTTGAACTCTTGGGGTCAGGTGATCCTTCCACCTTTGCTTCACAAAGTGCTGGGATTACAGGCAGGAGCCACCATGGCCAGCTCTGACTTCTAACAGTATATATCACTTTTGCCTGTTTTTTGTTTTGTTATTCAAAAATGACATTTGCCACTTTTCATGGATTATAAAGTTCGTGTGTTTATTGTGGAATATATAAAAATTGAAACACACAACTCTGAAACCAAGCGTTTTTCCTGTGAGTATATTAATATGTTTTTTTAACAAAATTGTTAATTTTCTGCATTTTTTCATATATCTTATAACGTTTTTCTTTAAACTTTTTATTTTGAAATAATAGATTTTCAGAAAAGTTAACCTTTTCTTCCCTGCCTTCTTCAGTATAGTTACATTATTCACTTGTAATATAGTTATGTTCATTTGTTACTGTTTTTATTCCATTTTGTATTCCTCCCTTTCCCCCCATATCTTCGTTGGTTTTAATGGTTTTTTTTTTTTTTTTTTTGATCTGTGAAGGCTATATCATGAAGTTATACTGGGGTTCTAAGAGTCAAAGATACACAAAAAGATAGACTCAGTGAAATGTTATTGCCTCTTCATCCCTGCTACCCCATTCCCTTCTTCCTCCTTCCCACCTGGAAAATCAGGAGGACTTTTATGCATCTTCAGCCATTAGAAAAATGCCATACCTAAAAATGGTTTCATTTTTGATAACTGGAAAGCACTCTAGATTTTGAATTTTCTGTAATGTTAGTAACTGTCTTTAATGGGAATTTCTCAATGTTTAATGTGAACATAATAGTAACTTTTAACCTGATACGCTTTCTCTCTGATTTTAGTACAGCAACTGTTATAGCAACTTATCTGTGAACTTAATTTTTAGCAAATCTCCAGCTTTGATCAATCAGAAAATTCTAAGTTCGCTATGTCTTCTTTTAATATCTCCTAATTGTATCCATCTCATCATTTGTCTCCTAAATTGTTAGCCAAGGGGTGGACAAAATAATATATTTGTAAATTTAACTGATGTTGAGTATAGTGGGATGTTGGATGCTAAATTTACTTAATTTCTAGGGAGACTTTCATCCCATAGTTGATGCACTTTTATTTTGATCATTTTCTTATACTTACTGAATTTTTATCTTGTATTTGTGAAGTTTATTGAATGTCTGAGTATCTCTAGGACCTCTCTTCATTTGATTTTAGATCTTTACCACCACTTGGTCATCTCCATTTTGAGAATTTAAATGACAGGCCTTCAAATCAGTCTAGATATATCTATTTTCCCCTACATTTAAGTATATACACTGTTCTGTTTGTATTTCATTTGCATAGCAGTGATCACAGTTTGGAATTACATAATTGAAACTTCAATGAAGGGTAAGAGCCATTTGTTTTATTCACTAAAACTTACATTGTACTTCTTAAGTTCCTGGCTCAGCTTCATCTCTATAGGTGATGTTGCCTTCTATTTTGGATGGAAAAAAGCAAAAAAAAAAAAAAAAAAAACCACAAAACATAAAAATAAAAACGCCAAACACTTTGGAGCACAGAAGAGGTCAGAAACAGTCCAGTGTAGCATCTTGGCTCACAGAGGGAACCCAGAGAGGTCACCAGAGTATTCCAGCTCCCTTTACTACTTGATTTCCCTCCTGGGGGACTGCAAGTCGTCAAGAGTGTTCAGTGTGCTTTAAGAGGTAGTACTGAATAATCTACTTCAGGTGCCTATATTTAATAATATTTAAGGGTCTAACAGTTTTTTTAATTCATCAAAATTTTATTCTTTCATGATGTCAGATAAGCTATATTGATCTCAAAAATTGAGAGAACTTAAGTTTTTATATTTTGTTTTGGTATATTGTCTGGACAACTAATGATTTTTGTGTTAGCTTAATTGGTTTGCATGTATCCTCATTGGCTGCTGTTTCTCAAGTTCCTTTGCTTCTTCCTTTTCCCCCCTACAATATTGGTAGTCTATAGGGTCATCTTAGTCCTTTGCAAACTGGATCTTTTCTTGTGACTTCAATACTACTACCTTGTGTACTATTAGATCTTTATCTACTCCAGATCTCAGTCGCAGTCGTCAAACCTGTGTATCTAACTGCCTATCGCCCTCATCTCCTTTGATAGTTCCACAGGCACCTTAAGTTAAGCATATCTAAAACTGTACTTGTAATCTTTCTCCTCCTGCTTAAACTTAGCTGCCGAATTCAGAAACCTAAGAGCCATCTTTAACTCCTCCCCTCTCCTTTCACTTTAACTTTCTTTCTGGTTTTTTCCCCTCAGATCCATCTTCCACATTATAGTCTTCAGAATGAATTCTGACTATGTCATTCAATTGTCTAAAATTCTCTAGTGTTTTCCGATTGAGTTAAAGTCCTTGGCATTAGGTTACAAGGCTTGTTGTAATCTGGTACCTTGCAACTTCTCTTTTTACCCTCTGCCTATTCCCCATATTGTACAACTCAGTCACATCAAAGCCAGTGTCATGTGCAGCATCATACAGTCTTGCTTACTGACATGCTATTTCTTTTCCTGAAAACATCTTTCCCCCTTTTTTTTCTAGTCATCCTTCAAGCTTGAACTCAGATGCTGCTTTCTTGGGGAATTGGTCTCTGATCTTCATAGTCGGCAGAGACTTTCTACATCTTACATGACACCTCTTATGTACCATTTATCTTGTGTTTTAAGTTGCTTCTTTGAGCCCCTAGGGAGAGGGAAGGATCTATTTTTGGTCTTCAGAACATTTACCATATTTATAAACATTTGTTGAATAAATGAATGGGTCGTTTTTGAAATTACAGCCATAAGGATAGTAAAATTTAACTGGCTGTATATTTAGATAATGTTAAGGAGTTCTTTCATTTGGCATATACTTGCTTTATGGATTCTGTTTTCGATTTGGTTTTCTCTCAATTGTAGGTTCATCTTGTCTCGTCAGTTCCTGTGCCTTCCTGTCTTTGCCCATTAGTTTTGTAATCAGTCCTAAAGGACAGTGAAACTGCCTGGAATTGGGATCTGAAGTTTTGGCAGGAAGCCTTTCAGAGTTGGTGATCTGAGTAGTGTCTTTGCCAGCTGGAACTTAGAACAAAGAAACCAAACAAACTCTTGGCAGATTCTGAAATGCAGCTTTTTGCTTCTTCAGAAATTGTGATTCTAGTCAGTTGATGCTGACTTAGAAATGTACGCAGAACTCAGAATCCAGCAACCATGAATTGTAATCACTTTTGATGCCTGCAGTGCTTCACTAATTATTGAATTTGTAGCCTGTTCATTGTAGTTATAGTCTAATAGAATTTTGGAGCTGGAAAGGTCTTTTTATTTAAGATAATTTCATCCAATTCCCTCATTTTATAGGTGAGAAAAACTAAGGTCATGTTTCTTGTTAATGGCAGATTTGGGCTGTGGTCTCATTATTTCTGGTCTAGTTCATTTTCTGTTTAACTGCATCTTTCAGAGTTACTAGGGAATGATATGCTAGAATCATGCTTAAAGGAATAATACATTTTCTTTTTGGTCTCCTACAAGTTGAAGTGCTTTAGGAATGAGACTGGTAATTTACCAGAAGGTCCTTGTGCAAGTTATGCAATTATTCATTCTGCATTTTTTCAAATAAGAAAAATGACAAGCAAGTTTACAATTAGAATATTAAGTTTTAAAAATCATCTATTTCAGTAAGTTGCAGAAGAATGTGATTAAATGAAGCAAAGGGCTCACAGTGAAAAAGACAGACTCCCCCCACCCTGGTTTTCATTTCTCTATCCCAGAAGCCACTTGTTCCTTAGGTATTCTTTCAAAGGAGCCCCTCCCACCCCCCCCTTTTTTCTTCAAGCGTCAAAATTCTCAGTCACTAGTGAACATGTTTTTCTTTATGGAATGCTCATGAAAATACTACCTGACAAATATACTGGTACCATAAATGTTTTATATCAATTTTAGCCACCATTTCTGAGTGATTTACTAGAAGGAGCTCCTTTGTTTTCTCCCCATTTTACTAGTGATCACTTTGAAACATGTATAACAAGGTTGAAAGAAGTTTACAAAGGATACTTGAATCCCAACCACTGAGATTCTACCATTATCATTTTACTGTATCTGCATTATCATGTATCTTTGTGTTCATCCATCTGTCCCTCACTTCATTCAGAACTCAGGAGGACTGCCTGGTTATATGAACAACTATGGATAGAATATTGCTGCTTTTGCCACTGAAGCAAATGAAAGGGTAGAGAAAGATGACAACGATCTATAGTTTAAACTAGGAATACATTTTTCTGTGATTAAAAAAAAAGATGAGTGGTAAAACATAGTAACTAATTTATATTATATATTAAGTTGGTTTAATGGCTGGTCAAGAGCCTAACTAACCACTCCGTTTGAATTTCATTCTCTATTACCTTCCTGTACATAGGTCTGCCTTCAGATAAATTAAGCTAATAAAGCTATGTTTGACTTTAACAGAGAAGTGAGCTATTACATCACCCTTTTTGGGAAGTTGTGTATTTTGAGATGTGTATTTTTCTAATTCCTTCGCCGAAGAACTATACTGATTTTGACATGGAATGCTGAGAACAATTATGTTTTAGTATTTTAATTTTTTCCCCTTATGCAAACAAAATAAATTTCTCTTATTGCACTTCTCCTGGAGATTGTATGTTAAGACCTTAATGTATAGATTTCTTAGTAACAGTAGAATATGCACTTTTTAGTATTAATGATAAGATATAAAATAAGCTTCTTAACCATTACTTGATTTTCCTAAAAGCCAAATTAAAAATAGATACAGATGTTCCTCAACTCACAGTGGGGCTGTGTCTTGATAAACTCATCATAAATTGAAAATATTAAAAGTTGAAAATGCATTTAATACACCTACCAAACATCATCACTTAGCCCAGCCTACCGTAAGCATGCTAAGAAAGAACACTTTACATTAGCCTATAGTTGGGCAAAATCATCTAACATAAAAGCCAATTTTATAATAAAGTGAATAAAGTGTTGAATGTGTCATGTAATTTATTGAATACTGTACTGAAAGAGAAGAGCAGAATGGTTGTATGGGCCCCATCATAAAGTTGACCCATTATAAATAGGGGACAGTCTGTTTTTGAAGTTTCATGTAGGAATGGGATTTGGTGAATATGGTTTAAAATATGTGGCCAGTTCTGATTGGGAATGGAGACAGATAAGCTAAAAGAATAAAACACCTGATGAAAAAATGTCATCCACAGTCTCTTCACTTTGAAGATGATAGATGATCAATGTAAAACATTTTATGTATCCTTTCAGCCTTCTTTTCCTACTCATGTTTAAACAAAATCAGCATGGTGTACAAGCAGTTTCATAACCTGCTTTCCCCCCAACATTAAGTGAATTTCCCCATTTGGTTAATATTCTTTTTACAAAATGGAAAAGTATGTGTTCATTAAAACCACAGGGAGGATGATAAACTGTTTCATACCAAAGAGTATGTTATCAGGGAGAATAAATGCATGTTATCAGATCACTTGCAGTTTGGACTGATAGGAAAGGGATTAAAAAGTCGGTAAAGCAATGTCACTAGTGAATGAAGTGGATCAAGAAAAGATGAGCTTTGAGCTATGCAAGCAGTTCTCATTCTTAATGTCAGCTGAGATTGGACAAACTGGCAGTTATTGCAGATAGTTTAATCATGTATATTTCAGTGGGGCTGTTGATGTTTAACAGATTTACTTATACCCTCATTGCTTCTCATTGATGGAAGAGTTTTCTTTTTTTAACACATTAAATCCCAGTCAGTTTTTGTTAAAAAACAAAACAGCTTTGTTTCCAGCAGAGGTCTCATTAAAGGGAAGTTTTGCTGCACTTGATTGGAAGATTGAAACAAAATGCTGGTAAGGTTGGCAGTTCTTATCTGTGGGAGTGAACAGAGAGATCCTTTCTCTCTACTCTCTTATTCATCTGGCAGGAAAGTTAATCTAGTTGCTTTGAATTTAGAGAAGCAGGCTTTCTTTATAGGGATTTATTTTCTAAAATGGCATTAATCTTCAATTAAAGTTGTTGTGGGAAAGGAGAAATGGGTTCATGGCACCTAGATACCATATTCTCTTGATGCTAATAACAGCAGTATAACAGAAAACATGTCACTTGTGAAATACGCATTCCTAATAGTGGGTGATGAGTGATGTTCTGAGAATGTCATGCTCAGATAACTCTGAAAAATCTTTTTTAAAATATTCATTTGTAAATGAATACATTTTTAGGAGCCCCACTTCCACAAAATGGTAACATTAAGAGGGATTGAATTACTTAAGCCTCCAAGAACAATTAACCCGATTTAAGAGAAATTTATTAATATTTTAAATTCTTTACTGCTCATCCTTTTGATAATTTATTTTCCAGTATAGTGAGAGGTTCATGACAAGGATGTGAAACTAACTGAACTATGCTATGGTTTGAGTAGGACCTGTTGAGTTGGAGCTTATGTCACTTTTATGGTGATCCTTGGGGGCGTATTACAGATTGTTGTTTTTATTTTTTATTTCTGATGTGTGTAATATATATATTAGAAAAGCCATTTTTTTATGTTCATAAGCAAAGCTTGAGAATGTAATTCTGTAGTAAAACAAGCTAGGTAGAGTAGTCATGTTTAATTGTGACATTAAAGCATCAAATGATTTTATCTGTTTTCCTGTAGCATGTATATTTATAATTACTGTGTTCAGAGGTATTTAACTATTCCTTCCTTTGCAAAATGTAAGGAATGCTTTTAAATGTTTATGTGCCCTTAGATATTTTAAAATAATACCGTTTCAGCTTTTATTCTTCGCTGATGTTAAGTATAAAGTTCCAGAATTAGCTTAAGTACAGATTTCAGCCAGCATGAAATGAATATAGAGCACATCTGTCCAAATTAAGTTAAAAACAAAGGAAGTTCCTGTGTGTAGTTTCCTGTCTCTTAAAACAAAAGCAAACGAAAAACCTTCCATAATTACGAAGTTCCTTTTAGAGTATCTCTAATATTAATAGTATGAATTTTGGTATCTCAGTTTGCTAAATTGTTTGCGGGATGTTCTTGTTCACTTCACTTCTTTAAGGACATTTTCTTAATAGGTAAATGATTTTTTTTTTTCTTTATCAGAACATTGCAATGGAGGAAACAGCTATATGGGAACAACACACAGTGACGCTTCACAGGGTAAGTTTCTGTTGCAGTAAATAATCTGTGTATAACTCAGGATACTGGCAGCTTTTGAAAACAATAGAGGAAAGCCAGATGTCAGGAAGCCACAAGAAAGGGGGGGAAATTTTTCTATATTCTTTTGTTTAAAATTAGAGTCACAATAAATTTTTTATTAAGGTCAAAAGTGAACACGATTACTTTTTCATATATACTTTTTGGTTATCTGTGTCTTTGCTGTTTTTATTCTTTAAAAAGTGATTTTTTTTTTAATTTTGAGTGATTAGATAAAAGACTTTGTACATTAGTGTAAATTATAAACTGCTTCAACCTTTCTGAGTGTATATGCACATATTGTAAGCTTGAAGTTTAAAATTAAACCAAGTGGTGTGCATAATAAGATCTTAAAAGATACTTGTTGATTTGAAACATGTAAACTCAAGCTGTTACTAAACAATTGCAGATGAGTGGAGAGAGATTAGTAGGAAACTTAGTAGGAGTTAACAACTTTGTCTGAAGTGAGATTGCCCTGAATTTGAATCCTTGTTCTGCTTTTCTCTTGCTTTAGAAATGGGCAAGTGATTCAGTCCCCTTCTAAAGCCTTGGTTTTTACGTGCTTAAAATGAGACTAATAACACCAGTTCATACTTTACCAGTTGATAAAGTTAATTCTCTTTTCTTCCTTTGAAGAGAACTGATTCTACTGGTTACTCTCCTCCTCAGAGAATGTACAGAAAGAGAGTAGAGAATATTTAAATATAGGTCATTTACTATTTCTACCAGCGGTATCCATTATTAGGAAAATAGAAAGAGTTTGGAAAAGCATGTTCCTGAACCCTGCCCCTGATTATCTCATGAATGTTTGAATTTGTACATAATAGATAATAGGTAAATTAATTATTTGAAAAAAGTTGTTTTCAGATAAGATATATTAATAGTTGACTTTTTTATGTCTCACTAAGTGGTGAAGGAAGTCATTAAATAATACTAACCTTAATTTTTACTTTATAAAGCTGAAATATGCACTCCTTTTGTTTGAAATGTGGTGATAGGTAGCATATTTAAATCACATATATATGATTAAACATATAAAATAACTTTTTGCCTTATGACTGTTTAATTAGCTGGTTGTGATATCAATGAATTGGTGTTATTTATCAATTACATTTATTTTTCTTAATACCTTTATTTTTATTGGAATGATTTATATACAGTAAAATTCATCCTTAGTATACAGTTTTGACCAGCACATATAGTCATAGAACTGCCACCACAATTAAAATATAGAAACAGTTCCATCACCCTAAAACTTTCCGTTGTGCCCATTCATAGTCGTCTCCACCCCCCACCCAGCACTTGACAACCAGTGATACATTTTCTGTTCGTATACTTTTGCCTTTTCCAGAATATCATACAAATGGACTCATACAATATACAGCCTTTTAAGGCTGACCTCTTAAACTTAGTGCATGAGATTTCTCCATAATGTTGCTTGTATCAGTAGTTAGTTCCTTCTTATTGCTGAGTAGCATTTCATTGTATGAATGTATAATAATTTGTTTATTGTCCAGTTGTACGTTTGGGTTGTTTACAGTTTTTAGTGATTATGAATAAATCTGGTTTAGTGTACAGGTTTTTGTATGGACATAACTTTTCATGTCTCTTGGGTAAATACTTAGGAATGGAATTGCAATGGGTCATATGGTAATTGTTTAATTTTATAAGAAACTGCCAAACTCTGTACCATCTTGCATTCCTACCAGCAGTGTGTACGAGCTCCAGTTGCTCTGTATCCTCATCAACACATGATACAGGTTGATCACCCCAAATCTGAAATCCAGAATACTCCAAAGTTCAAAACTTTTTGAGGGCTGACATGACATTCAACAGAAATGCTCATTGGAGCATTTTGGATTTCAGATTTTCGGATTATAGATGCTCAACCTCTATATTATCAGATTTAAAAAAAAATTTTAGTCATTCTAATAGGGTCTAGCAATATCTCATTTTCTAATAGTTTTAGTTTGCATATCTGTACAGATTAATGATAATGAGCATCTGTTGATGTGCTTGTCTTCCACATATCTTCTTTGATAAAATGTATTCAAATCTTTTGCCCATTTTTAATTGGGTTGTTTGTTTTCTTATTATAGAGGTTTTAAAAATTGTGGCAAAACGTACATAATGTAGAATTCACTGTGTTCAATGTCTTTTGCCCATTTTTGAATCAGGTTGCTTATTTTTTAGTGTTAAGTTGCTGGAGCTTTTTATATATTGTGGATATTAATTAACCTCCAGAATATTTGCAGATATACAATTTGTAAATATTTTCTTCCATTCTGTGGATTACATTTTTATTCTGTTATCCTTTTTGGTGCATAGAAATTATTGAGTTTTAAGAATTTGTTAAATATAATCAGGATACAGGTCCTTTATCGGGTATTGTTTTGTAAATATTTTTTTTTCCAGTCTGTGGTTTGCCTTTTCCTTCTCTTAACAGTGTCTTTTTCAGAGGGTAAGTTTTAAATTTTGATTACATCAAGTTTGTTAATTTTTGCTTTCATCAGTCATACTTTTGGTTTTGTTTGTATCTTAGAAATCTTTTGCCAAACCCAAGGTAACAAAGATTTTTTTCCTGTGTTTCCTTTAAAAGTTGTAAGTTAAATTTTCTATGTGCTATGAGATATGAGCAGAAAACTTTTTTCGTATGGATATCCAATATTTTGAAGAACAATTTTATTGAAAAGGTTATTTGTTCTCCACTTAATTGCCTTTCTATCTTTGTCAGAAATCACTTGGCCATATGTCTATTTCTGGATTCCCTAGTCTGTTCTGCTGATCTATATGTGTCTACCCTTGTACTAGTTAACTTCTGCCTTGATTACTATAGCTTTATATTAAGTGTGGAAATCCTATAGTGTGAATCCTCCTAATTTGTCCTTTTTTAAAAAATAGTTTTGGCTATTTTATCTCCTTTCTCTTTCTATGTAAATTTTAGAATAAGCTTGTTAATTTTTATCTCCTTCCAAAAAGAATATTCTGGGATTTCATTTGGATTGGGCTGAATCTGTAGATCAATTTGGGAGAATTAACATCTTAATAATATTGAATCTTTCAAACTTGAACATGGTGTTATCTCCCCATTGTTTGATTTCTTTCGCCACTGTTTTGTAGTCTTTGGCATATGGATCCTGCATATGTTTTGTTAGATTAATAATTAAATATCTTGGGTTTCTTGGTGCTATTGTAAATATTTTTTAAAAAAAATTTTGTGCATTGTCAGTGTGTAGAAATAATGTTGGTTTTTTTTTTTTTCATAGTGACTTCATAACCTTCTTAAATTTACTAGTACCTAGGAATGGTTTTAGTAGGTTCCTTGGGATTTTTCTGCATAGACAATGATGTCATCTGTATATAGAAGCAGTTTTACTTAAACTTCCTTTCCAATCTGTATGCTGTTTATTTCTTTTTCTTGCTTTCTTGCACTGGCTAGGACTTTAAGGATGTTTTTGAATAGTAATGGTGAGCAGGCATACTTGCCTTACTCCCCATATTGGGTGAGAGCATTCTGTCTTTCACCATTAAGTACGATGTTTCTGTTGATGCCTTTTTACCAGGTTAAGGAAGTTACCTTCTATTTCTATTTTGCCATTTATTAGTTTGAAGAAGTTTCCTTTTATGTTAGTTTACTGAATTTTTTTTTTTTTAATGAATGAACAATTTTGTCAGTGCTGTTTGCAGGTGTTGACTGGGATTATCATGTAGGTTTTCTTCTTAATCTGTTGATACGGTGAATATCTTGCATTTTGATTGTTGAACAGCCTTGCATTCGTAAGAGAAATTCTACTTAATTGTGATGTACTAGCCATTTTATATATTGCTGAATTGAATTACTAATGCTTTGTGAAGATATTTGTTTCATTGTTTGTGAAGGATATTGGTCAGTACATTTTTATATTGTTTTTATCAGGTTTGGGTATGGGGAAAGCTACTAACCTCAAAACAAGAAGTTGGGAAGTAGTCCTTCCTCTTGTGGGTAGTGGTAGAGTTCATATACAATTGATACTATTTTTTTTCCTTAAATATTTGGTAGAATTCACCAGCATAGCCATCTGGTGCTGGAGTTTTCTTTGTGGGAAGGGTTTTAACTACAAATTCAGTTTCTGTAATTTTATATAGGATTATTCAGGTTATATATTTTTTCTTTGTTAGGTTTTTTTTTTTGTCATTTATTTGTTTGGTAGCTTTGCTGGTTTATATATTCCAAAGTATTTGTCTTGATCATGTACGTTAAATTTATGGGCATAAAATTGTTCATAATATTCCCTTATTTTTAATTTTGTATGATTTGTAATGTTATTTTTTTCATTCTTGATATTGGTAATTTGTCTTTCCTTATTTCTTGGTCAGTCTTGCTAGAGGTTTGACAATTTTATTGACGTTTTCAAAAGACCAACTTTTGTTTTCATTAATATTCTTTATTTTGTTTTCAGTTTCATTGATTTCTCCTCTTATTATAATATTTCCATCTTTCTGTATGCATTGATTTTAAGTTGCCTTTTTTTATAATTTTTTTAAAGTAGATGCTAGATCATTTATTGGAGACCATAGCTATAATTAGCCATTATCACATGACATTTCTTTTTCCTAATACCCTCTTTAGTTTGTTTTTTTTTTTTTTTTGAGACAGAGTGTCGCTCTGTTGCCCAGGCTAGAGTGCATGCCGTGGCATCAGCCTAGCTCACAGCAACCTCAAACTCCTGGGCTTCAGCGATCCTACTGCTTCAGCCTCCCGAGTAGCTGGGACTACAGGCATGTGCCACCGTGCCCGGCTAATTTTTGCTATATATATTTTAGGTGGCCAGATAATTTCTTTCTATTTTTTTAGTAGAGACGGGGTGTCGCTCTTGCTCAGGCTGGTCTCGAACTCCTGACCTCGAGCGATCCACCCGCCTCGGCCTCCCAGAGTGCTAGGATTACAGACGTGAGCCACCGCGCCCAGCCTGCTTCAGTTTTCTTTTGAGAGGGCAGCCCAGAAAAAATGTCATCAGAAGATACATAGAGATAAGAGGGGTATATAACTTGTAATTCTTTGGTTGTTAAATATGTTGACTATTGTACTGGGAACACAGAGCTATGTTACTTCTGAGCCTCTTCAAAGAGAGACTGTGACAGAATTGAAGTCCTCAACAGTCATCCCTCCAAGAATGGGTTTTTTGGAAGATTTTTAAAAATAGTCTTGTCAGCATAAGCAGTAATAAAAGTCTCCCATCGGCCAGGCACAGTGGCTCACACCTATAATTCTAGCACTCTGGGAGGCCAAGGTGAGAGTTCAGGAGTTGGAGATAACAGTGAGTTATGATAGCACCACTGCACTCCTGCCTGGGCAACAGATTGAGACCCTATCTCTTCCAGAAAAAGTGAGAAGATAACTCAGAGAGAGGGAGAAAAATACTTGTAAATCATATGTCTGATAAGGGACTTCTTTCCAGATAACACAAAGAACTCTTATAACTCAGCAATAAAAAGATAATTGAATTGAAAAATGAGCAAAGGATTTGAATAGACATTTATTCAAAGAAGATCCACAGATGTACGATAAACACATGAAAAGATGTTTAATATCATTAGCCATCAGGAAAATGTATATCAAAAACCATAGTGAGATGCCCCTTCACACCCACTGGGATGGCTGTACTCCCAAAGACAGACAGTAACAAATGTTGGCAAGGATGTGGATAAATTAGAACCTTTATACATTGTTGGTGGGACTGTAAAATGGTGTAACCACTGTAGAAATCAGTTTGGGAGTCCCTCAAAAGTTAACTATGAAATTAGCATGTGACCCAGCAATTCTACTCATAGGTATTTACCTAAGAGAAATGACAGCAAATGGCCACATAATTAATAAGTTATACATGAGTGCTTATGGTACCATTATTCGTAATAGCCAGAAAGTAGAGATAACCCAGTTGTCCGTTAGCTAATAAATAAGCAAAGTATGGTATATCCATATAATGGGATATTATTTGGCAATAAAAAGAAATGAAGTACTGATACTTTCTACAATTGATGAACCTTAAAAACATGCCAAGTGAAAGAAGCTAGTCATATAGGACCATATATTGTATGATTCCATTGATATGAACTGCTCAGAATAGGTGAATAGACAGAAGTTAGATTAGTGGATGCTTAGTTAGGCTGTGGGTATTGCGGGATGATGGTTAAAGGATAGGGAATTTCTTTTTAGGGTGATGAAAATGTTATAAGATTGATTGTAGTGATGGTTGCACAACTGTGAATATAGTAAAAACCATTGAATTATACACTTTAAAGGTTGAATGTTATGTGAGATAGAAGGCTACTGTTTATAGAATATATTAAAATGTTTCAAACTCTTCATTTTATTTAATTGTCTGTGAAGTAGGTGTTAATAACTGCATGGAATAAACTGAGTTTCAAAGGTCTAGTGACATGCCCTAAAAGAACTGGAACTTGAACCAAGGTTTGGACTTAGCATACAATGCTCTTTCAAGTTATATGTCAAGTTTAATTTTAAATTTAAAAAATGTTTATGGAAGATAATTTCTTTTTTATTTCAAAATATGAAGGGGGTACAAATGTTTTTGATGTTTACATGGGTGAACTGAATAATGCTGAAGTCAGGGCTTGTAGTATACATTGTGCCCCATAGGTCTGTTTTTATCCCTCATCCGCCCTCCCCTCCCCTCTCCTTAGTTTCCAGTCTCCTTTATACCATTATATGACCATGTATACCCATTGTTTAGATCCCACTTATTAGTGAAAACATGTGGTGTTTGTTTTTCCACTCCTGGCATACTTCCCTGAGGAAAATGTTCTCTAGTTTCATCCAAGTTGCTGCAAAAGGCATTATTTCATTCCTTTTTATGGGTGATCAGTAGTCCTTGTGCGCGCGCGCGCGCACACACACACACACACACACACACACACACACACACACACACTCACTCGCGTCTTCTTTATCCACTCATTAATTGATGGGCGCTTAGGGTGATTCCATATCTTTGCAATTCTCAATTTTGCTGTGGTAAACATTTGGGTGCAGGTGTCTTTTTTGATAAAAATGACTTCTTTTCCTTTGGGTAGATACCCACTAGTGGGATTGCTGGATCAAATGATAGGTCTACTTTTAGTTCTTTGAGGAATCTCCATACTGTTTTTTATAGAGGTTGTAGTAATTTACAGTCCCACCAACAGGGTATAAGTGTTCCTTTTTCACCACATCTATGCTGACACCTGTTGTTTTTTGATTTTTTAATGCCATTCTGATAGGGGTATGGTGATATCTCATTGTGGTTTTAATTTGCATTTGCCTGATGATTAATGATGTTGAGCATTTTTTCATCTTTTGAAAAGCTTCTGTTCATCTCTTTTGCCTGCTTTTCAATGGGGTTATTTGGTTTTTTCCTTGCTGATTTGTTTGAGTTCTTTGTAGATCCTGGATATTAGTCCTTTATAGGATGTATATGGAATGTGATTTCTGAAATTCAGAACTTAATTCTATCATATAAACTACATGAAGTTCACTGTACATGCAATAAAATGAACAAATAGGAAATATGGTAAGGCAGGAACCATTTTTTAAGTTTAGAGCATTTGTGATGAGTCTAACTTTGAAGGGAAAGTGATAGTTTTGGAGAAGGGCAACTGGAGGTGTACAAGAAACTGGAAATAGGAAAATGGAAAAGGAATGAGAAATGTAAACTATAATTTGGGAATCAGAACTACAAGAGTGAGCATCACAGTGTAAGAATAAATGGGGAGGCTGGGCATGGTAGTCCATGCCTGCAATCACAGCACTTTGAAGGCTGAGGCAGGAGGATTGCTTGAGCCCCGAAGTTCGAGGCTGCAGTGAACTATGATTACGCCACTGCACTCTAGCCTGGGCGACAGAGGGAGACCTGTCTCAAAAAAAAAAAAAAAAAAGGAATAAAGGGGGCATACACACACAATTGATATAGCCAAGGGACTATTTAAGGACACTGAGCTTAAAAAAAAAAAAAAAGAACCAATCTGACAGTCGTAGAAGATTTAAACATTTTGAGAACTACCAAGATAAGGTAGAAAATCTTCAGTGCTTGGGTCTTGTGACTGCTAATCTGTCTGAGTTTACCACTAACTAATTTAAAACAGGCCTTTTAAATCTCTTAAGACTTCATAGAATCCAAGTATATTATAATAGAGTTATTCAAATGAGGGAACTCACTTCCGTGGAGATCTTACATAAGGTCATAAGTTGGTAAGCAGTAGAGAGACACGTAGGACCCAGGTCTTCTAACTTCATTGGTTAAAAGGGAGTTGCATCAGAAGATCACTGAGGATCCATCTGGTTTTAAAATTGAGGTCCGATTGGCCAGTGTGAAAACAAATGACTAGAACAGTTTACAGTGAAAGTTGAGGGTTGATTGGAAGAATAAGGGGAGAAAGGGATAAGACTAGAATTAGTGAGGAAACTTATGATTAAGTTAACTGATTATACAAGTTTGGCATGGAAAAATGGGGTAGTAAAAGGCAATGGATCCTTAAGTACATAATTGGGCATATTTGATGGGCACAAAGAAGAATTTTTGAAGAATAAATTAAACGGTTATTTCTACATCTGAATCGACTTTCAGGAGTGTATTTGTTTGTTTGTTTTTGTTTTTTAAGGAATCAAGAAATGCTTTAACCCAGGGTAAGCAAATTTTTTTTTGTGACAGGCCAGATAGTTAATAGCTCAGCTTTGTAGGATCCCTGCTGCAGCTATTTGGTGCAAGAGGAGTCATAACTATCTGCAGAGAAATGGGCATGGCTAGTGTCCAGTAAACCTGGACAAATAACTGAAAAGATTCCAGGACCCTTGTTCACCAGTGCTAACATAAATTGGTCTCCCAACCAGGCAGAGATATAAACACGTAAGTTATTGCTGCTCACGGCAGTTTACGATCTCCAAAGATTAAAATACAGTGAAAGTAAAATTTTGATGCTCTTTTTTTCCGTCTTCCAAAAGCTAAACATCATCCTGTACATTTTCTCATGTAAAGGTATTTTTAAAAAATCAACTATCTTTTTGACATACCTACAAAATTTTAATGGTAAAGATACATGAAAAAAATGGAATATTTTCAATTTCTTGAAAATTTCTTTGGAAGGTACCATAATAGTCTCTCAGAACAATCTGGTACAGAGCATATGGTTGCCTCAATTCTACCATTATCAATTTTGACAACTGCAATCAATAAAATTTTTTTATACATGCTGTCCTCATTTCTCATCTCATATTTTAAAATGGTTTTACTATATCTAGATCATATGGCTATTATATCATTTAACCCTTTAACCTTCATTTAATTTCAGTGTTCCAAGTAAGTACAGCATATATGTAATGCTTGTCACCAGTCCTAACCATGTGTCTCTTGTCATTTTGATTGTCAGAAAGTTATTCTCACACATACATATAAAGTGGGTTTTATTTCAGAAGAGGAACCCTGAATTTAGGTAATTCAAATATTTTACAATGGGCAGTGAGCAAGTTCTTTACTCTGGAGAGAGACAGACATTATCTCTGGTTTCCAAAGCTGCAGAAAATTTGGTGTTTACTCCAGTGGCAGAGACTATCTTCTAAGGCTATTCACTATATAAACATCCATGAGAAGGTAGTCTGGGACAAAGGGCAGTCAGTACCTAATTTGGAATACCTGCAGAAACCAAGAGAACTTTGAAGAATTATCTCCCAACACTGCTTACTTTATGTCACTGTTGGGACTCGGGACATGGCACCCCCAAATAATCCTCTTTGACAAATTGATTAACAACAGTTATTTTGAGAAACTGCAGACACCAGAGTAGCCCTGAAAAGCTACCCTTTTGTAAAAGAAATTCACATCTGTAAAGGAAATTTTCATTAATGAAAGTATCTATATCAGGAAGAGATTATATAACCTATATTAGGCTGCTCTGGAGACAACACTGATCACTTAAGAGACTCTTAATCTGCATAAAAAGGCAACCTTTATTCACCATGCATTTCTTCCCTTCACTCTCCCATAACTTGTCTCCACCACCCCCTAGAAAGCCCTAAGCTCCTCTTCCTTTCTATAATAAGTGTCAATCCTCTGGCCCTTCTTTGAGTCTTCTATTCTTTGTGGGAGTCTCATGTATACTACATAATTAAAATTGTTTTTTTCCTGTTAAAAAGAAATGTTATCCTCTATTAGATTCCATGGGAAGGGATCATGAAGACAGTATTTCCTCTGTTCTTAACGCATTGACTGGTTTATCTGTGTCCTTTTACACTTGATGGTTAGCTTTGTTGGATATGAAATCTTTGGCCTACTGTTTTTTTCTTAAAATTTAGTAATTTTATTTTAGTGTATCTTGGTGTTAGTCCTCCTGGGTTGATATTCTCAGGTAACTCTCATATACCTACAGTGATACAAATTCTTTCTGTATGTAATTAGATTTTTTCCAAAAGTAATATCAGGAAAGGTTTTTTTTTATTATAGTTTTTTACTCATTTTTCTCTTCCCTTATTTTGGTTTGCTTCTTTAGGGACTCCTGTTATCCATATGGTATATCTTTTTTGCCTGTCTTCAGTGTTTGTAATTTTCTCCCAAATCTTTTTCATAAAATCTCTTGCATTATTTCTTTTTGGTTTTTAAAAAGTTTTCTCCTTTTCACTTTCTCTTAAGATACTATTTCTTTGGTCTTACGTTCCTCCTATCTACAATGACTTTTTAAAATTTCTAATTTGCTCTTGAATTCTGTCCCTTGTTTTCTAAGTTTTTTCTAATTCTTATGTTCTTTTATGTCTTATATAATTTTCTTAATGCCTTTAGCTTGTTTTGTGATAGTAACGGTTTTGATCTTTTTTTTTTTTTTCCTGAGCATTCTTTCTGCCATGCTTTCATGGTGGGGATGGTATTCTTCTACTCATCTTTCATGGTAGCTTTGTAGTTTTGCTCATTTTTATGTGAAATTAGTCTTTTTGAGTTTTTAGAAATTGACTTTGTTTTCTCTTATGTGTGTGCACCAGCATGTTCACGTACTAAACACATCTCATAGCTGGATGTTTATCCCGCTTGCTTGCATTTTGCACTTTGATGGGGATACATTGGTCCCCTGGTGTTGTTCTAAGTGTTGTCCGTGGATTTTGGTTTGTTATGTAGTTGCCTTGCCTGTTTTTATTTGGGAATTCAGGAAGATTCACTGTGCCTACTATCATTCTGCTAATTTTTCCAGAATTCTGAGTTTTTAGTGCCCAAATTAGTTCTAGTTTAGAAAAAGACAGTCTCTATAGAGAGGAATAGAATTAAAATTAAATTGAATAATCAGTCAAATACTTGTTTAGTATTGTCAGGCCCCTGCAAGGTTACATTGAACTGAAATGTGTAGATGAATATGTGAATCCCTTCCAAATGGGGCCTTGATAACCCAGGCTATTTACAGTGCCATGTGTTAAGTAGCAGAAGTATGTACACATGCTATGGGAGGATACAGGATGGACCATTTCTACCTCTGAAAAGCATGGATGATTTTATGAATGAAATGACATTGAAACTGGGTTTTGAAGGGCGAGATGAAGCTTGCAAGATTGATGAGGTGCTAAAGGAATCCTAGGCAAGAGGAGGTGTGAAGGCATAGAATTTGATAATGCATGACATGCTTAAGCAGGGATCAGTAGTTAAGCGGGTTTAGAGCAAAGACTGGGGTGCTGGGAAGCAAGTTGGAGTTATATGTAAGGCTGTTTATTGCGTGCTAACAAATTTGGACCTATAGGCAGACCTATTGGATTAGGTCATTTTAGAGTGACAGCTCTGCCAACATGATGAAGGATAAATTGTAGTGCAGTGGAGGCAAGAAATCTATTGACAAGGCTAAATAAGACAGTGGTGAAGGTAGAAGGAAGGGAAGTGTGGAATAGTTGAACCCTTTGAACAAATTTCTGTTGACCTGGTCTGGTCACAAAACTTGAAAGTTACAGTTCTCATGTCCCTGGCTGCTGATTAGAATAACCTGGGGGCTATTTTTAAAAATGTCTGACAACTGCTCTCCTCCATTTTTACTTAATTGGTGTGGGTTGAGTTATTTGGGCTTCAGCAAGCATTTTGAAACTTTTCCCAAATGACTCTTCTCATTTGCAGCCAGGGTAAAAAAATCACAGACTCCTGGGTAGTCATTAAGTGAACTGTAGGAAGCATCGGTCTAGTAGAATTATATGCCCCTACTAGGTGTCCAAGCTGTCGGGTCTGGGTTTTAGGCCCTGGATCACTGGGGCCCAAACTACATTTATATTGCTCACAAGTAATTTTTAAGAAAATGTCTTTTCATCTCTGCCTTCCTTAATTAAAAGTTCCTAATGTTTTTTCTATTTCTTTAATCTTTTTATGTTTTTAATTTTTAAATAAAAGGATTATGAAGCAAGATGTAAATTTATAGTATAAAATTACATAGAGTAAAAGATTAGTCCCTACCTCTTCCAAGGAGAAAAAAGGATAGGGAAAGAATGATCTTTTACCCTTGAGCATTTAGGTTTTTTCCGGTATTTTGCAGTTACAAATAATCTGCACTGAATAACCTTGTGTGTATATGTTTTCATATTGTTGGAGATGTATCTGTATCTTCAGAGAATATTTCTAGAAACTGGTTTGCTCTGTCAAAAGATAGTACATTTATAGCTTTACTAGGTATTGCCAAATTCTTCTCCTAAAGAGTTGTAGCAGTTTGTGTGCCCATCAACACTGTATTAGAGTGCCTGTTTCTCTATAGCCTCCCCAACAAAATGTGATATACTTTTATTTTTGCTGCTCTTGATGTGGATTTAATTCGTATTTCTCTGAGTTTTAACATCTCATATATCTTCTGTAAATTGTCATTTTTGTAAATGCCTTGAACCTTTTTGGGTTCAAAGGCAACACTATTTTCATAATAATATGAAAATATTATTTTATCTTTTTCACTGTATTGTTATTTGAGAGAAGATTCAGAAGCAATGGTGGGTAAAACTGGGCTCTTCATAGCCCAAATGAAGGCAGTGACACTAAACCTTACTAATACCACTGCCATATGCTCATAGTTTAAAAGAACTATTTCAGTTTTACTTCAGAATGACCCGAAGTAGTGAAAATTATTAGTTTTACTATTTTCAACTCTTGTGTACACTTATTTTCAGTAGTCTGTGTGTAGAAATGGGAAGTGTGCATAAAGTGCTTCTGCCTTATAATGAAGTACTTGAATTGCAAACTCAACCTGCTGTGTATTTGTGTGGTGGAGGATGGGGAGGACAGACACCATTTTTACTTGAAGGAATATATGGTTATCTAAACTTAAATATTTGACAAACATTTTTCTCCAAAATTAATGAATACCTATTGTTTCAAGGAAAACAATTCTGGATAGTATTTGTTGTGCCAACAATGAAAACAGAATTTGTTTTTGTTTTTGAGACATAGAATCTCGCTCTGTCAGTTGAACTGGAATGCAGTGGTGTGATCGTAACTCACTGAAGCCTTGAACTCCTGGGCTCAAGTGATCCTTCTGCCTCAGCCTCCCAAGTAGCTGGGACTACGGGTGCATGCCACCATGGCTAATTTAAAAAAAAATTTTTTTATGTAGATGTGGTCTTGCTGTGTTTCCAGGCTGGTCTTAAACTTCTGGGCTCAAGTGATCCTCTTGCCTTAGTCTCCGAAAGTACAGGGATTATAGGCATGAGCCTCCATGCTCAGCCTGAAAATTGAATTTTAAAACAAAAATTAAAACTTTGAAAACTTTTACCTGCCACCATGAGCTCAACACCTTTTCAGTACTTTAAGGACTTTTCCGATGAGATTGATGGTGATATTAACACATGATTTTTAAAAAATATTGTATGGTGAAATGTGTCATCATTTGAAAGATTTGCCTAATTTAGGGAACCAGTATTTTCCAAAAGACCAAGGCATGATATTACAAATCATTCATGGATTAAATACCCAATCAGAGTGCAAAATAGGCCAATAGATATTCATGTAACAGCACAAACAGTTCATTGATATGGTTTCAGATTGCACATTGCAACTATCCTTTAAGAAACTATCATTTATCAAGTTTTTGGTATAAAACCAAACATGAATATCCGTAATTACCTAAAAAGGATACTAAAGTAACTCCTCTCTTTTTCGACTACCATACATGTGTGTGTGAACCTGGATTTTCTTTGTGTACTTTGAGTCCTCAGGCGGTTTGGATTGTACAATTTTATACGAAAACACACTGTTCTGGTTTAGTGATTCTGATTCTGGAGCCCTAAGAAAGTTTATGATATACTCTTGAGTACTTCATTGCCGTTTTAGGGAATGGTGTGAATTTCTTTGAGATTCAGTAATTATTTCAGTAAGTTGGTAATATTTTGAATTTTTTCTATATTAGCCTGTCCATAGTCATTGTGGTAAAGATTCTTAGGTCTTTTAGAAGTAGATAGCTTGTTACAATTTACTTTAGTTAAAAATATAAGTAATTTTAAAATGTTAAGTATGACTAATGTACACCTTCTATTATATACAGTGGTACAGTGTACAAGATTTGATTTTGTATTACGTCTACAAAGATTTTTAGAACAATTGAAGGAAGTTGAAATAACTAATAAATAATGTTTGCTTTTTAAAGCTCTTGATAGTTTATTATGTAAAATGGCAAATGGTATATACGCTAGTTAAGTCTGTTTTCTAAATCAGTTGCCAGCGTTTGCAGTGATCACACTGGGCACTACCAATCCCTTCAGGGCCCTTCTGATAATCAGACATAATTTTAGAATTTTTAAATGTTTTAGTTCTCAAAGAGCAATGATGTAATTGGGATTTTTAAGTATTTGGTTTTGTCCAATACTTAATTCATTAGAGTATGCATTCTTGTACAAGTTAGGTAATTCTTATATGTGACCATACAAGGAAGTGATTGTGGATCACAAATAAATTAAAATTATAATTTTTATATTTTAACTTTTCTAGGGTATAGAGTGTGATATAATGAACAATTATTATTGTCCTCAATAGCAACATTTTACTGTAATTATTACTTTAGGCACCTGGATTTGGATTTGGAATTGCAATATCTGGTGGAAGAGATAATCCTCATTTTCAGAGTGGAGAAACCTCAATAGTGATTTCAGATGTGCTGAAAGGAGGACCAGCTGAAGGACAGCTACAGTAAGTATGCTGCTTATTTTGAGTGCCTGTGTGACAAGCACTGTTTCTGTCCTCAGTCACTAGCATACTGCCTTGGTGATTTTGCTGTATTCACACACCACCTGTGCCATGGTTTAGTTTATATTTTTTCTTAAAGTAACAGACCCTTATTTACTTAAGAAGGAAGCTCTGTCTCTATCATAAGTGGAAAGCTAGTATCACTTACTTTAAATAGAAGGTAACTTTAAAAATAAAAACAGTGAAAAAGAAAATTTGTAACCCAGTTTTAGGTAGAATCTAGCCTTCAGGAGCCTCTCACCCCAAGTCTTGCCCTTTTTGTTTGGTCAGGAGACTAGCAAGATAAAAAGAAGCAAAACATATACTAGCCAAAAAAAAAAAAAGATTATAATCAGAAGGATTGAAAGAAAATTAAAAGGAGACAGACTTTACTTTTTTAAAAGGAAATAACTTTTTCCAGTTATATGACTTAGTATCATTTAATGTCCTGTAATTGTACCACCAAAAATCATTTTGTGTATTGTGGTACCTGTTCAGTCTTTGGGAAAACATTGTATTAGTGGTTAAAAAAAAATTAAGGACCTGTGTTTAGTTACTTGCTAGATCTGAAAGTAAATCGTTTGACATTATTTTGACATTAATCTGAAAAGAAATAGATTAATTAGCCCATAGAATTTTTTAGAAGTACCCATTTTGAAAGCTCTTTATAAACTTTTCATATGTTTTTCTGTAACATGTTATTTTGGTGACTTTTTCCCCCTAGGGAAAATGATCGAGTTGCTATGGTTAATGGAGTTTCCATGGATAATGTTGAACATGCTTTTGCTGTTCAGCAACTAAGGAAAAGTGGGAAAAATGCAAAAATTGTAAGTATCTTTTATCTTTAATTTAGTGAAGTACCAACTTTATTGTTGTGTTTCTGGTATTTGAATTCAATCTTCCCATTTAAGAAAATGAAAACTGAAATGGTATTTTCAAAGTTAGTTGTTTACACCTAAGAATGTTTCTTCTAGTAGTGTTGTGTTTTGTCACCAACGTGTTTATTTTCTCAAAGTTAGGATACCAGGGTTTTTACAGTTGAAAAAGGAAAGGGAGTAGTCACATGGTTACCTCTTTATGACTTAATGTTTCCTTCTCTTTTAAGTATAGTCATATCTTGCATAACAATGTTTCCATCAAGAAGAGATCACATATACAACAGTGGTTCCGTAAGATCAAAATACCATATTTTTTGTGTACATTTTCCATGGTTAGATATATTTAGAGAGACAAATACTTACCATTGTGTTACAGTTGCCTACAGTATATTTAGCACAGTAACATGCTGTACAGGTTTGTAGCCTAGGAGCAATAGGCTATACTATTAGGTCATTAAATATGAAATGTCCAGTTTTGAATCAAAAGTGTAGTTTATTATATCTCAAACAAGAAGCAGTACCATTAATCAAAGTATGTGCCTAAACTGTCAACACAGTTTTGCCGTCTTAATGGTAGCTCATTTATGCCGTCATCAAAGGAGCCTGGAGACCGAGTGGCGATGAAATTGCAAAAGGTGTTTTCCACTGCTTGTTGAGAACTGAATATTTTCCCTTGCAAGATGTGGTCCAAAGCCTGGAAGAAGTGATGGTCAGTTGGTGCAAGGTCTGGTGAATACGGTGGATGACAGAGTTTCCAAGTTCAGCCTCTGTGGTTTGAGCAGCATTATTTGTGCGACACCTGGTCCACCATTGTCTTTCAAGAGTATCTCTTGACCATTCTTGGCTGCTTAATAGCAAGCATCCTTATGATTTTATCCAGTTGGTTGCAGTAGACATCTTCTGTAATCGATTGGCCAGGTTTCATGAGGCTGTAGCGGATAATATAACGGTGCTGCACCACCAAACAGGCACCATTAGCTTTTTTTAATGAGTATTGGGATTTGGGCTGTGTTTCGGCACTTTATCTTTACCTAACCATTGTGCTGAATGCTTATGATTGTCAAAAACAGTCTATTTTTCATTACACATAACAATACAGTGTAGAAATAGTTCACCTTTATGTCGCGACAGCAAAGAAAGGCAAGTGTCAAGACGATTTCTCTTCTGATGCTCTTTTAATTCATGTAGTGTACCTATCTATCTAACTTTTTTACCTTGCCTTGTTGATTTGTTTCAAATGGTCCAATATTGTTGGAATAGTGGATTCGCTTCCACTACAGCTGGCAGCTCGTCATTATCCACCTGGTCTCAGGTTGCCCATGTGGCTCATTTTCAAGATTAAAATGACCAGAATGGAACTTCTCAAACCATTGATGTACTGTGTGTTCATTAGCCATATCCTTCCCAAACACTTTGATGATATTTTGAGCTATCTGTGCTGCATTGGTTCCACAATGGAACTCATATTTGAAAATAATTTGAATTTTTGCCTTACCCATGGTCTCACAAAAATTGCTCTAAAATTTTTTTTGAAAGATAATCACAAGCCAAATCATGTGTTTGAAAGAATGAGAGGATGTACCTTCACAACAGAAATAAAACAAGAAGTGTCAAAGATATCAACTGTCAAACTTAGCACTTAAGGAAATCAGACATTTCATACTTAATAACCTAATATATAGCCTAGGTATGTAGTAGACTATGTATCAAGGTTTGTGTAAGTACACTCTGTGATGTTCACACAAAGATAAAATAGCTTAGTGATACACTTCTTAGAATGTATCTTCACTGTTAAGTGACACATGACTGACTATACTCAAGTTAGATTGGATCTTGGCATGTAGTCAGTTTCAAATATATGGCCTTATTTTCTGGTACAAGATTTGTTTACTGGGCAAGTTTTGTATTGTCTCTTGAACACACACATCAACAGCTACTTTCCTTGTTATTGTGATAATGGGAGCAGAGAAAAAGTCCCGTTGTTTTTTTTCTTTTTTTTTTGATAGAGATGTTCAGAGTGCATTTAATGTTACTATTTTACTATATAGCTAGAATCTTTATGTCTTATTTTTGAGTAGACTGAGAAGTCTGGTTTTTCTTTTTTAGGTAAAGTTCAGTTACCTCTTGATAACTGGCCTCAAATCACAGTTAAAGCTTGGCACTTGTGGCACAGAATAGATTTAATGTAAAAGTCTTATTTAAAATGATATTCACACTTAGGAAGAAGCACATAGCCACTTTACCCACCTTGCTCCTCCCCTGTTTTTTTCCTACCTAGCCTCTGAACGGACTGATGAAGTCACCTCTTGAAGCCTTAGCTCAGGTGTACAAGGCAGAAGGAAGAGGCTGGGTGGTTGGGTGTTCTGTCCTGCTTTCTCCATTCAGAACCTTTCTACCTTCCAGCAGACAGTCAGAACATAGTTGGACCCAATAGAAAGGATGAAGTGAGGGGAGGCCTGCATTGAGTTTTGACCTCTGGGAGCTGTGGGGAGAGCTGGAAAGGGTGTTCCCTGAGACTGTGCACCCAACAGTTACTAGCCCTAGCCTTCTAGCCCTTTGTAGATTGCCTTGCTATATGGCTTATCTCTAATAATACTAATACAAAGTATTGCTTCCAGTATAAAATATTGGAGATTGAAGTAGAAGTGAGATGTAAAAGCAGGGAGGCAGTTAGGAATGCTTTACAGTAAATGTTGCTTGATAAGGACCTCAGTTGTGGTGGTGCCCTGAGAGGGCAGAGGCGGCCTTACTTTTCTCTGTTTGTAACAGGACATTACCTGTCCTCCTTTCCCACATGCTGGCCTCTGCTGCTTCTCAACTTCCAGCTTCAATGTTGTTTCCTCAGAAAAGCCCTCTGTGATCACTGTTGGTAGTAGTAGGAAGCAGCAGTAGTAAGTGTAGAGCAGCCCTTTGAAAAAATTCGCCACAAAGAGAAGAGATAGGATGATAACATGGAGGTGAGTATCAAGACAGAAAAATAGAAGATTAAGTGGGAGAGTATTAGGCAGGGACAGATTTGAGGTAAATAAGGAGAGATTAAAGTTACAGGTAACTTGGAGGTGATGGTAATTGGTGAAAAAAGGTCTTGGAGGTGGGTAGGAATGAGAATGAGAGCTCAGATAAGAGTTTCATTCATACAGGAAGAGGATCAACTTGGTCTTTGAGACCAGAAGGAAGGTAGACCAAATAAATGGGATAAAAAATTAGGAGCAGAGGCATAATGAAGTATTACTAATCTCCATAAAACAGACTGGGTGATTGGGATCTTGGAGAACAGTCTTAGAATGCCTATGTTAGAAAATTCTGTAGAGAGGCATGAGACATAGATAAAAGAATTACTGAACAAGACCAAGAATTCTGTCAAATAAAATCAGTTTGTAGGGGACCTAAACAGCAAAGTGTGGAAGTGAAGGTGATACAGGACTGGAATTTGTCATGGCAGATGACTGAGGGTCAAGAAAAAGTCATTTAAATGTGGCAGTATGACATCTCACGCAAACTTTGGAGAAAAGCAATTGAAACCAGGAGGGCATTGATGAAACTGAGAGGATAGGAGACGATGGAGGAATTGCAAATAAGATGTATAGTGAAAAGTTGAAGTAGATTAAGATGTTAGAAGTATAAGACAAGGAGTGTTACCCAAGAATATCTTTCAGATTTCTGATGAGGTTGCGTATATGCCAATATGGGAAAACAAAATGCAGTCCAGGGATTATCGATCCCTGAATTAGAAGGTAATGCATGTAGATCCTGAACTTCCAGAGAAGGAAGAAAATAAGTGGACAAGGGAAACAGTTGCCAGAGTCACTGAGAAAAGAATGCCAGAGGAAAAAAATGTGCATCTAGTTCAGAAGTTACAAATTGGAGAGATACAGAGACTGAAAGCAGTGTGTGTTGGTGAAGTATAACTGAGTTAATTAGCTCCAGCATAGTAAGTTGAATGTTAGTGTGAAGATCCAATGAATTTATCTCTTAGAGGTCTGACAGGGCAGATGTGGGCCTTGATACTGATGCATTCTAAAATTTTTAAGGAATCAAGCTGGACTTGCAAATTTGCTATGATTTTGGTAGCAGTATAGATGGCATTAGAGTACAGTGCCCATTCTTTATTCAAACCACCAGCAATTGTTAGTTTCTCTGTAAGTGTAGGATTATTACACCTGGAAGATCTTTATGCATGAAGTATATAAAGGCTTTATTAGGCCCATTATTCCTAACATGACTCTTAACCAGATCTGTTTATCAAGACAGTGAAAACCACAGCCATTATGAAAGTATATTCCTTAGTAATGTGTTATAATTGTGTATTATGTATCTCTGATTCATATTTAAATTTATTAATATGGGACAAGAGAAATGTTCCTTTCTCTTAGGAACTGAAAGTAGATATATGAAAATTAATCTGTTTATTTTATAATCTTTTTTATTTGCAGACCATTAGAAGGAAGAAGAAAGTTCAGATACCAGTAACTCGTCCTGATCCTGAACCAGCATCTGATAATGAAGAAGATAGTTATGATGAGGAAGTACATGATCCAAGAAGTAGCCGTGGTGGTGTGGTTAACAGAAGGAGTGATAAGAACTGGGCAAGGGATAGAAGTGCAAGTAGAGAAAGGAGCTTGTCTCCACGATCAGATAGGCGGTCATTGGCCTCCAGTCAGCCTGCCAAACCCACCAAAGTCACACTGGTGAAATCCCGGAAAAATGAAGGTATTCTTTACCAACTCCTTCCTTGCTAGACTAATTTTAATGACAAGTACAATTGCTATCTCTTCATATCTTTGCTTTGTTGTGTTTGTGTTCTGTTGCTGTAAATCAGATCCTGTATGGCAAGCTTCAGGGATTGTTCATTTTCTCTTCTTGAATCCTTTTGTTGGTGCAGGTAGCAGTTCAATTAAATTGTCCAGTAGTTGGATTTTGGATTTGTTGTTGTGATGAGAACAGTCAAATACAAATTATGCTAACAAGAAATGTCACACCATCACCAAATTGAAATTCAGTGTTTTTCTTAGCTGTACTAGTCTAACCATGGAGAGATATCTTGGGACTTTTTTTTTTGGTAGACTTTTTTAAAATGGAGGGATTAAAGGAATGGGAACCCCTTACAGGGTTTTCCTCTATAATGCAGGATTTCTTTAAAATTTTTGCAATGGAAGCTTAGCTGCTTTCCCTCACACCTCATCAAATTTGATAAAAAAAAAAAATGGATCTGACTGTGGCTTCCTCTTTCTGTGTACGTGTATATCTGATCATTTTCGATAAAAAGGGTTACAGTGAGAATATTATGAAGGCTTACTTTGATCTGCTTTACCACTTGACATACCTCTTCCTAGTTACTGCTCTCTACCCCACTCTGTAGTGGACTTCCAGGAAAACTGTCTACACTGCTGGTTTTACTTCTTTTCTTAACTTTTTCCTCAGCCTTCTCTAATCTGGTCTCTATTCTCCCTTCCCCCCAAAATCGTTCACACTAAATTCAGTAGAAACTTCAGTCTTTATCTTACTTGGTTTTTCAGTGCCATTTCCCATAGTTAACCCCTCCCTATTATTTTCTTTTTTAATTATTTAATTTTTTAGAGACACTATCTTGCTCTGTCAACCAGGCTGGAGTGCAGTGGTGCAATCATAGCTCACTGTAATCTAGAATTCGTGGGCTCAAGCAATCCTCCCACCTCAGCCTCCTGAGTAGCTAGGACTGCAGGTGTGTGCCATCAGACCTGGCTAATTTTTTTTTTTTTTTTTTTTTTTTTTGTGGCGATGGGGTCTCACTGTGTTACCTAGGCTGGTCTCGAACTCCTGGCCTCAAGCAATCCTCCTGCCTTGGCTTCTCAAAGTGCAGAGATTACAGGTGTGAGCCCCTAGGCCCAGCCTATTTTTGAAATAATATATTCTTTTGGTAATATTGCATCCTTCTGGGGCATTCTTGCACCCCTTTTTCCGTATCCTTTGCAGGCTTATTCTTCTCATCCTACCGTTTAATGTACTATAGGTTTCTATCCTAGAATCTCTTTTCCACTTAACGTAATTTCTTTAGGCAATCTCATCTACTCCCCTTGCCTCAGGTCAGTGCTGATGATGGCAAAACTTACTTCTCCACCCAAATCTGTACATTCTTGTGGTCCACCTGACAGGCCTATTCACTTAGATAGTCTCTGTGAGTCCCTCAAACTTAACACATCTCAAATGAAACACATCTCACTCTTAAAATTTTTTGTCGTGTTTCTTATGAAGTATCTGATTTGAATATATTCCTATCAATCCAATTTCTCAAGCCATTCCTGATGACATGATGGTTATACTTGACATCTCTTTTTTCTGTGCACAGTGTATGTCCTCACTGTCTAAACAGTACTCTTATCCATCCCACTCTGTCTTTCTCCACTGCCTCCACCCTTTTCCAAGCCACCATCATCTCTTAAGTGGACACATTTGGTCTCATACCTGGTCTCTGGATCCTCTGTGATGCTTCTGTCTTATTCTTCAGCCCCTCTCTTCATTACTTCTTAGTCTCAGCTGCACTAGACTTACGACTTTATCAGACCTGCCAGGTTTTTTCCTTCATACATTTGGGTGCATTTGTTTTTTTTTTTTTTTTTTTTTTTGAGACAGAGTCTTGCTCTGTTGCCCAGGCTAGAGTGAGTGCCGTGGCGTCAGCCTAGCTCACAGCAACCTCAAACTCCTGGGCTCAAGCGATCCTACTGCCTCAGCCTCTTGGGTAGCTGGGACTACAGGCATGCGCCACCATGCCCGGCTAATTTTTTCTATATATATTTTAGTTGGCCAGATAATTTCTTTCTATTTTTTAGTAGAGACGGGGTCTCGCTCAGGCTGGTCTCGAACTCCTGACCTCCAGCGATCCACCCGCCTTGGCCTCCCAGAGTGCTAGGATTACAGGCGTGAGCCACCGCGCCCGGCCCAGGTGCATTTGTTTTGATTCAGTTCTGTCAACACCCACCCCTCATACTCATTCTCACATAATTACACTCTTCAGGTTTAGTTTCAGTATTTCGTACGTAAAGTTTTGGCTTTAATATTTCTTCCTCAGGGAGGCCTTTTGTGACTCCCCCCACCCCTCCGGAATGGAAGGCCTTGTATTTCTGCTATCTGAACTCTTTGTTGCACTAGAATTGCCGTGGTAACATCTTTTTCTCCACAATTGTGTAAGTTGCCAGAGTGTAGGGAACTGTCTCTCATTTGCTACTTTATCCATAGCGCCTGGCACATAGTTGTTATCTATCCAATATAAGGAATATTTTGTGGTCATCTCTGTAATGATCATTTATAAGTTTTTAATCTTGAAAAAGAAAGTTTTTTTAACCAATACTGTATTCCTTTATAATATAATGACCATTTACAAAGCACACAGTTGACTGCCTAGTTCCTTGCCTAGATCTCTTAAAAAATCATTTTCTTTTTTTTAATTCTGATTCTGTTCCTTCTTGTGAGCACTCTATATATTTGCCTTAAGTTAAACTGTAACTGTGATGGAACTTTTAGATGCTTGAGTGACAAGTTTGCTAACTTACCTTACATTAAAAACAATTTTCTGTTTTCCATCTTGTTTTTTTGTTTTGTTTTTGTTTTTAATGCAGTAAGACTCTTTCCTAACAGAACCAGGGGCAGTACTTTTTATATTAACATTATACTGATAGTTGTAGCTACTGGTCCTGTTTTTTAAAAAATAGTTTTCCATAGCTATCGCAAGAACCTGGGCAGTTCTCTGGACTCTCCTAGTAACTTCCTCAACTTTGTTCCCTCAGCTGCAGATACAATTAATGTGGCCTCCCTCTTGGATACTTTGTTGGGTGTATAAAGGAAAGGACTGACGTTGTAACTTTTGCTCACATCTGCCTGGCTGGTCGTAAGCCTTTGAGCTACTATTGTACACAATGTATGCTAACACTCTGAGCATGTCTCTCCAGTGTCAGAGGTGTGTAGGAGCACAAATATTTTTGCTCTAGGAGCTGGGGAAAACAAAAATAAATGCTTGATAGCAGTCATCAGTAAAATTGTCTACCTTTCCAAAGTTTGTTTAAGCCTCATACCATTTACCACTTAGAATTATATTTCTTTAATGTTCTGGGAAGCTGGTATATCAGCATATGGTCAGAAATAAACGATGTTCTCTATAGGGTTTTTCTCCCTTTCAGTAAAATGGGAACACAGTATGTCAGTCTTTTATTTGAACCACACACTTTCACTCTGCTTTCATGTTGACATTGCAGGTTTTTTGCTAATTAGAGGGAATGTCTTATTTGCAGGGTGGCCAAGAATAATTCCTTGTTATTGATTATACTTAAAAACTCTCTTTATGCAGTGATTATTAAACTCTATACAAATGTCTCAGGATTTTACACTAAAGACACTTAAATATATTATTTCAGAATATGGTCTTCGATTGGCCAGCCATATATTTGTGAAGGAAATTTCACAAGATAGTTTGGCAGCAAGAGACGGCAATATTCAAGAAGGTGATGTTGTATTGAAGGTATAGTCATATTCTTACATTTTAATGAACTGAAATGCAAGTTTTAGAGTCACCATATAGCCTCTGCTCTTGTTTGAAGCTATTTTCCCAGAGAATTAAAAACCAGGGCCAAGTGCAATAGCTCACACCTGTAATCTCAGCACCTTGGGAGGCCGAGGCAAGAGAATCACTTGAGCCCAGGAGTTCAAGACCAGCCTGAGCAACATAACAAGACCCTGTCAGTATTTAAAAAAAAAAAGCCAGGTGTGGTGATTCACGCCTGTGGTTCCAGCTATTTGGGAGGCTGAGCCAGAGGATCGCTTGAGCCAGGAAGTTTGAGGTTGCAGTGAGCTGTGATCGTGCCACTGCACTTCACTCTGGACAGCAGAGTGAAACCATGTCTCAAAAATAAATAAATAAAAAATCAGTAGGGGAGAAGAATGTAAATTGCCCTTGTGCATTATTACGTATCAACACAGATACTTTAGTTAGTATGGAGTCATCCCAAGAGAATTAATTGCTATAGATGTATATTATTCACCAGCAGGAGCTACTTTGTAGATAGATGACTATTATACACAGGGGTTTGATAATTGCTCCAGATGTTATTGGAATGTTTATTTTGTTAGTTTGCTTATAAGTAATAGAATATGACAGGCTTTTGGGGAGGGGCAAGGGGATGATAATTTGGATTTTTATGACAGCAACAGTGTAGTAAAGATTTTTTTCATTTCAGGAAGGTGGAATAGGTTGATCTTTTAGAAAACTGTAGAGGGAATAATATTTTGGTTCTTTCAGCAAGCCAAAGAGTAGTTTTGGATGTTCCTGTTTATAACAGACTAAGTTAACATTTGTATTTCGTTTTGTCATTTACTTTCAACCTATAGTTTCTTTTCTGTTGCAGATAAATGGTACCGTGACAGAAAATATGTCATTGACAGATGCAAAGACATTGATAGAAAGGTCTAAAGGCAAGTTAAAAATGGTAGTTCAAAGAGATGAACGAGCTACCCTATTGAACGTCCCTGATCTTTCTGACAGTATCCACTCTGCTAATGCCTCCGAGAGAGATGGTAAGTATGATTCTGTTTGAAGATTCCCTCTAAGTCAGCGGTCTCCAGCCTTTTTGGCACCAGGGACCCATTTCATGGAAGACAGTTTCTCCACAGATGGGGGTGGGGGAGGGTGGGGAAGGGTGAGAGGGAGTGCAGGGGAGCTCCGGTGGAGATGCGCAGCTGGGTTCCTAACAGGCCACAGCCTGGGAGTTGGAGACCGCAGCTCTAAGTAGTTAACAGTACTAGGAAGACTGGACATCTTTAAGTCAAGTGATAATTTTCTACAAGCCATAATCTTGAAAATCTAAAAATCACAAATATATGTATTTTTCTTGTAGGTAACTTACCACTGTTGACTTGGTTACTGACTGATAAAATTAATGTTTAAATCTGCCATTTTATATGAAATTATACTTACTAGCTTATCTCCATTATTGTTGGCATACCTTAACCCTTTTATGGAAAAATAAATCGTACCCTTTTATTTAACAGACATTTCAGAAATTCAGTCACTAGCATCAGATCATTCTGGTCGATCACACGACAGGCCTCCCCGCCGCAGCCGGTCACGATCTCCTGACCAGCGGTCAGAGCCTTCTGATCATTCCAGACACTCTCCACAGCAGCCCAGCAATGGCAGGTAAATAGCGCCCTGTTTAAAATAAAATGGTTATATTTGCTTGATACGTGTATCTGGAATTACTTACAAATAAAATTAGAAGGTAGATTTTCTTTTGATTAGGTCTGTTTTTCTTTCTCACTTGGACTTTCTAAATCTAGAATAACAGAGGGCAGTCATACTTTTTTCTTAAAGGGCCAGATAGTCTCTGTCACTACTTAACTGCAAAAGCAGCCATAGACAATATGTAAATGAATGGGCATGCTGTGTTTCCATAAAATGTTATGCATAAAAACAATTGGTCCACAGCTGCAGTATTGCATTAGAAAATTAGAAGATGCTTCAGGAATCTGTTGCTTGGGAAGGTGAACTGTCATAGAAGTTCTTTAATGAACACATTGACCTGGACTTTGTTTTCCCTTTTAAAAATACATTATCTGGTATTTATGCCAGAGTCTGGTATGCTAGTGGTATGTGACCTACTTGAGTTTATCTTGTCTTTGGGGTCACATATACGTTTGAGAATCTGAAGAAAATTATACTTCTCTGTAGAAAGAGGCACATGTGTACATACATGCAGCAATTTGCATACAAATTTCTGGAGATTGCTAGGGCTCTGTAGGCCACCAGCTGACTTACAGTTAACTGTAATCCATATGGAGATCTGGAGGCACTTTAAAAATGTGGACCCAGGACTGAAGGGACAGTTCAGGAGAAAAGGGCACTCTTATACATTGTTGATGGGAATGTGAATTGCTGTGGTCGTTATGGAACACAATATGGAGGTTCTTCCAAAAATTAAAAATAGATTTACTGCATGATCGTGCAGTCCCACTTCTGGGTATATAGCCAAGGAAATAAAATCACTATATCAGAGATACATCTAATCCCATGCTTTTGTTGCAGCATTAGTCACAATAGCCAAGATATGAAATCCATCTACAGAGGAATGGATACAGAAAATGTGTTTTTTATATATATATACACACAATGAATGAAATTTTAATTCATCCTTAGAAAAGAAGGAAATCCTGTCATTTGCAACAATATGAATGAACCTCAAGAACATTATGCTAAGTGGAATAAGCCAGACACAGAAAGACAAATACTGTGTAATCTCACTTAAATGTGGAATTTTTAAAAAGTTGAACTCATAGTTGAACTCAAAGTTGAACAGTAGAATGGTGACTACCAAGGTTAAGGGTAAATGGGGAGATGTCGGACAAAGGGTACAAAGTGTCAGTAGTAAGATGAGTAAATTCTGGAGACCTGATGTACATTGTGGTGACCGTAGTTAATGCTAACATATTATATACTTGAAATTTGCTAAGAGAGTAGATCTTAAGTGTTCTGATCACACACACAAAGGAAGGTAACCGTGTGAGGTGGTGGATATGCTTACTTACGGTCATCATTTCACAATGTGTATGTATATCAAAATGTCACTTTGTATGCTGTATATACATGCAATGTTTGTTTGTCAATTACACCTCAGTAAAACTGGAAAGCAAAAGTAAATTTGAGTCTATAGCTGAAGAGATGATTTAAGATTAGAGATGTTGATTTGGGACTCACCTGCATAGAGTTGTTAGCAGAATCCATAGAAGTCACTAAAATTCCCAAGACAAACAATTTGAAGAGAAGGCCAAGAACTGAACTACAGGGAGCACATTGCTTTAGGGAGGGGAGGCAGGGGAGAGGTAAATGGTGAGAAGAAGTAACCAGACAGGAGAGAGATTGTTTTTTAAGTTTGTCAAAACCGATAGTGATACAGTTGTTAAAACTGTATACTGGCAAAGGTGTTTGACTTTTTATTAAAATGGGGGCTAGAAAGAGAAGAGGATAACTTGTAACAGCTATGAGTGTGGTTGCTATTATTATGTCCACTGTAGTTTTCAGATTATTTGTTAAAGTTACTATTTCTAAATTTCAAACTAGATTTCTAAAGTATATCAATCCTGGTCTTTATTTTAAGGTTGTAGTGATTTTTAAAAGAAATATTTTGGTATGTCACAAGAAAAAATGGCTCATTATCTTTTAACTGATGATTATTTTTAACTGCTGCAGGTTAATTTATTAATTCTAAAAATCTCTCTAACACAGCATAGATGTTATCAGGAAAAGGGTTGTTGCCACAACACATGCATAGTGATATAACTAACACCTTTGATGATTCATGGGAGCAGCTATAATGTTAACACATTTCTCAACTAGAAACCATGCTTATATCAAGTAATTTGGACAAGAAATATTAATCAAAAATCTCCAAATTGTGGCCATTTGTTTTGATTGTAAGCACATTCTAAATTTCTTTGTGATATCTATTTTTCTTATTGAGATTTCCTAAACACTTGGCAGGTGTAACTTTGACTTAAAAGTTAAAGAGTTTTTTGTTTTTGTTTTAAATTAACTGTCTTCATGTTATATCAGGATGTTTTAGTTTTCTTAGGAACCTTAAGTATTCTCATGGGTAACACCAGTTATATTAAAGTTTTTAAAAATACAGAATCCTGGGGCCTGCTGTCAGTTCATCTGAGATGGAGGGAGGGAGTACAGTTGACACTTAACCAACTCAGCAGTTAGTGGCACCAACCCTACCCTTCAGCCCCCACATGCAGTCAAAAATCCATGTATAACTTTCACCTCCCACAAAACTTAACTACTAATAGCCTACTCTTGACTGGAAGCCTAACCAATAGCCTAACACGTATTGTGTGTATTATGTGAAATATACTGTATTCTTACAATAAAGTAAGCTAGAGAAAAGAAAAAGTTAAGAAAATCAAAAGGAAGAGAAAATATATTTATTATTTAGTAAGTGGAAGTGGATCATCATAAAGATATTCATCCTCATCATTTCATGTTGAGAAGGCAGAGGAGGAGGAAGAGGAGGAGCTGTTCTTGCTGTCTCAGGGGTGGCATATAGTGGGAGAAGGTCTTTGTATAAGTGGACTCACACAGTTCAAACCCATGTTGTTCAAGGGTCAGCTGTACTATTTTTTAAAGCTCCTGATATCTTTCTCTTCTGTGTGCTACCAGATTTGGGAATTACTGGTTAGAAAGTGTAGCATACAAAAGAAAAGATAGTATTACACTTCAATTGCAGAAGAATGAAAGTCATCGAATTCATTCCAGACTTTTGTGGTAAGAATTTAATGCCTGAAAATTCAGTCTCCTGCCTACTTAAAAGTTTCATATCCCCTCTAAAGTTAATTTTAAAATTTGAATAAGTGTGGAGTTTTAATTTAGAGGGTGCATTTTGAGAAACAATTTTGATACAAGAGTAAAATGTTAGTATTAGAAGAGCACCTATGTGACCTCCGTAGAGTCTTTTATTTCTGTAATTTACTTTTGATTGTATAAATATCTTTGTTTTACAAATGTTATTTAAATTTCATTGTTTAAAGAAGTAATATAAAACTGACTTGGTCTCTGTGAAAAAAGGTTTACTTAAATGTAAAAAAAAAGTCTGTCTTAGTAAACATCAGCCCTGTCCTGTTGTTTTCCTAGATTTCTGAATATTTTTAGTACATGCAGTTATCTACTGAGAATAATAGAATCTTCATCTTCATTTTGTTAGAGGCAATAGAAGATAGTGATTTCTTTGGACTTTGGAGCCAGACTTCCTGGGTTCAAGTCCCACCCTGCCATTGGTTACTTATATAGCCTTAACCTCTCTGTGTTTCAGCATCCACATCTGCAGCAAAGTAAACAGCTCATACATTATAAACTTGTGAGAATTAAATTAGTTATTACAATACCTGGCACATAATGTTTGCTGCTATTATTATTATGGTGATTAGTAGTAGTAGTAGTAATAATAGTATCATGACTTAGAATTTCCAAATGTGCTTTCATACCTGCTCATATTTAACTATTTCTGAGAAGATTTCCTCACTTTGTAGTTAAGTAAACTAAAATTGAAAGGGTGTGATAAAGTCCAGGGTTACGTAGTTGATATGGGATTGGGGCCAGGATTAAAACTCTTGGTCTTTTGATTCACTCATCTTTGACCTTACTAGTGTAGAGAAAGGAAGATAGTAGCTCGGTTGCTACTTTATCTTTAGGGAACAAAATCTACAAAGAGTTTCATTGTTTTCATGACCTACTTATGTTCCTCTGTGTGATATTCTTAGCAAACATATGGAGAGAATTGTGAGAAAAACACATGAGCTTGTTCTTCATTATAATAAGATGAACAAAGTATCCTCACTGTTGTCTAGAACAGGGATTGGCAGACTACATCATGAGGGCCAAATCCAGTCTGCTGCCTAGTTTTGTAGATAAAGTTTTATTGGAAACCCATCCTACAATGGCATAATTGAGAAGTTATAACAGAGACTATATGGCTAAAGGAGTCATTTACAGAAAAAGTTTGACAATCCCTGGTCTAGAATGTTAAAAATAGTTTTGTTTTTAAATTAAACAACAATATATGCATAGGGAAAATTATTACAGTGATTTTCTTATACCTTGATGTATGTGTTGCTGGGCTTGTTTGCTTTGTTTTGCATGTTACTCAGTATGGTTTCATAGCCCACCCTGGGCCAAGACTTGTACTGTAGGATTTGGGGATGCTGAGAGAATCCGTAGTTGATGGTGGTACTGCTACTTGGTGATCACTGAGTGGGTGTCACTGAAAAGGTATTATTGTAGTCCCTACAGAACTAGAGAGTATTTTATTTGCAGGGGTATGTTCTAAGCCTCTGCTTGGTTATATTGTACTTTCCCTACTATTTACAGTTATTTTAATACATCCATCTTAGGACTTTTTCCCTTAGGGGAACAATGTGTGTTTAGCTTTTTTGTTCTGTCCGGTAAACTTTTACAAAAATGACTATGATGCTATTGATTAATCATAAGCAGGTATGATATTGAAAAACTTCTATTATAGTAAAAGCTCCGACAAATAGGATAAAGTTGAATTGCGGAAAATTTAGATTGTCAAGATTTACATTTTGTTTTACTTATACCCACTCATTCCATGAAACTGACAAAGTTCATCTAAGGCCTCAGCTGTTGTGTAAAGTTTTTAAGGAATGTGTTATAACAAATAGAAAATCAGTCCGGTTTATATTTAGCATATCAGTTCTATGAAAATGGTCGCTTCTGAAGAACTTGAAAGCCGTGTTTTCAAAAGGTTGAAACTTTGAAACAATTTTAAATATTTTCTTTATTCATTGTTTGTTCTTCCTTAGAGGAATACCTCCACTAAATTCTGATGTGGCTTGTGATACAGCAAATACATGATAGTAAAGTTGAATTTAATAAATCAGAAATTTCTAGCTTAAATTCAAGTGTTGAGTTAAGACTATATTTGGGATCAAAACCTCTTACCTATACAATCCACTTATATCATCAGTTTTTTGAGAGTGCCAATTAAGTCCTCTTATGTATGCACGTAAAGCCTATAATGTACAGTCATGCATCACTTAACAATGAGGATACATTCTGAGAAATGTGGTATTAGGCGATTTCATCATTTCAATGACAACAGAACCTAGTACACACCTAGGCTATATTTATTATAGATTATTGCTTCTAGGCTACAAACCTGTACAGTATGTTACTGTACTGAATACTATAGGCAGTTGTAACACAGTGTTAAGTATTTGTGTATCTAAACATAGAAAAGGTACTGTATTACCATCTTATGGGACCACTGTCATGTATGTGGTCCCTCATTGACTAAAACATTATGTGATGCATGACTTTGTCTACTTAAATTCCTTAAAGAAGTCTTGACTTTTAAATTAAAAGTTTTGTTTTTTTATTTACACACCTTACTCTGTCACCTTTTATAATTGTTTTCTTTGATATTAGAGAGTTATAAATATTTTTTCATCCTGTTACATGTAGTTTCTTTCAAATATTGCTTAATTTTCTCTGGAACATAGTAAGGTTGAGTATTCCTAATTTGAGAATTTGAAATCCAAAGTGCTTGAAAATCCAAAACTTTTTGAGTACCAACATGACCCTTAATGGAAATGCTCATTGAAGCATTTTGGATTTTCGAGTTAGTTGTGTTCAACTGGTAAGCATAATGCACATATTTCAAAATTTGAAATCACTTCTGGTCCCGAGCTTTTCAGATAAGGGATGTGCAACGTGCATAACTTGGCCAGTAGGCTAAATTGTTGAAACATACTAATACATCAATTGAACATTTATTTTTACTTTTTTAAAATGTGGAGAAGTGATCATCTTTTGACTGATAAATTTCAGGTTTTATTTACTAGTCTTTGGTTTTAGTTCTCTAACTAAGTAAAACAGGTTTCATACCTCCAATTAGATAGGTTCCTTATTCTAAATAAGAATTATATAGAATACTGTTGGTAATTGACATGGTGTAGATACTACTAGATTTTCTTTTTTAGACACACCATGAAGTCCTTTACCTTTTTTTTCTTTTTTGTTTCCCCTTCATCTATGAAAGAAAGGGCACCAGATAGAAGGATACTTGCATTAAGTATCTCAATGAAGTTAATCAACTAATTGATGACTTCTTTCCCATGACTCCTGTGCCTTAAAATAGTAGTCCCCAACCTTTTTGGGACCAGGGACCAGTTTTATAGAAGACAATTTTTCCATGGACCAGGTTGCGGGGGGAGGAGGCGGAGCTCAGGCAGTGATGCCAGCAGTGGGGAGTGGCTGTAAATACAGATGAAGCTTTGCATGCTGGGCTGCTTACCTCCTTCTGTGTGGCCTGATTTCTAACAGGCCACGGACTAGTACCAATCCACGACCCAGGGGTTGAGGACTGCAGCCTTAAAACTTTTAACTAATTCAGTTGGTTTTGAGTGATCAACAGGTGGCACAGTGAATGTTCTATAGTGAAGGTTGAAAGATTTTACCAGTAATTTGGACATTACCCTGCTAATTCTTCTTTTGCCAAATATTTATTGATATCACATATGTGTTATCAGTGTATGGTTATAAATAACCTCAACAATCTAGGCAAGATCCCTGCTATCATAGAGCTCATATCCAAATCAAGAAAGCAGATAAATAAGCTTGAAAATATGAAAAAGTAATTTCCATTAGTGGTAAATGCTGTGAAGAATGTCAGGGTGGTGTGATAGTGAAGTGGGAGGGCACAGTATTAGATAACATGCTCATGGAAGAAGCCTTCTCTGAGGTCACTTCATCTTGAAATGGGTAAGAAAGAGCCAGCTGGATGAAGAGCATCCTGGAATAATACATAGCATGCACTGTTCCTGAGATTGGAAACACTCTCAGCCTTTTGGAAGAACAGCAACATGGGCTGGGTGGCTGATCACAAGAGCAGAGAGAGTGATTTGGAGTTCCAAGAAGTGATTTTTTTTTTTTTTTTTTTTCTGTTTTGTAGCCAGTAGATTGTTGGGTTAAGGAGAATGTAAACTTCTTTTTTTAATGTTGTTTGTTACTTGAAATGTTACTAAATGCTTTTTTGCTAAGATGTTTTATCTGACATTTCAGAGTGAGTGGACTATGGACGATCAATCTTGAACTTTTGTGAAACCAACTGCTATATTCAATTTTCAGGTTTTTATACTAGATTGAAATTCCAGTCTGAGGCTTTTTTTAAGTTTTATGAAGGGCCAGACACGGGAAGATTGTAGTTGATACACTTTTCATCTATTTAATGGCAACCCGAGTACAGTAATGGTAAGTTTACCGCTAAGGAGATCATGAATCTAATGGCAGAAAGTCAGGCTTAAATATTATACCTTAGATCCATCATTTAAAAAGTAAAAGTATAAATTTTATTTACTCTACCAGCTGAGAATTTTCTTCTACGAGCACAATATAAAAATAAAATATGAAATTTAAAAACAGACTTTCACTTGTTTATATGTATAAAAGTAGTAAAGGTATGAAAACCCGTATTTCCAGATTTTAGAAATGTAGGACAGTCCTCTACTGCCTTTGAGAGAATCTTAGTAAATAAGAGAATTATTGTGACATTGGTCTCCAGCTATAAAATCCACCAAATATACCACACAATCCAAGGGCTGTTTTACTCTAAATATTACTCGAAGTACAGAATTATCATTCTGCCTCCAGTATAGGCCTAATGACAATAATTAAGAAAAAGGTCCTGCTTAGTCTTTCCTCATTTGTTTCCTATTTAAAAAATTATCCCTTTCTGCAAAAGTTGCGCTTTTTGAATAGCAGATCTGTTTTCCTTCTAATTTGAATGGACTAGATTAGTCATAATAAATGAACATGTTAAGATGAGAAGCTCTGTACAAAAGAATAAACTCTATAAACACATGATTATTGTCTAAAAACCATGTCAAAGTGAAATGTACTCAGATTTTTTCAAAAGCATACACACGCACACATAAATATTTCTAGAAAATAGATTACACATAAAGAACAATTTACATTGTGAGAAATTAGCTTTCCAAGATGGCAGAGTGGCTTTAAGATAATTATTTTCCCTGCCTTCTGGGTGTAATTCCTGGGCAGCTCTTTTCAACTTTGTGCCAATGTACCTACCATCCCAGAATCTATCTCTTGCTTTCTCATGCCTAGAATTCTCTGTGTATCAGCGCAGAGAGAGAGTTAATTTGATTTTTTAATTGCTATCAAGAAGGAACTTCAATGTGTAAATAATCTGTTTCCATATAAAATTGAGAGAATTAACAGTGATTGCAACATTCTGAGTAGTCAAGCTAGAGTATACCTTGCTCATATGTATTAGAGTCCTCCAGGCTGAACTCTTCTTAATGGCAAAGAACTGTGGAGAATGGTTAACTTAGATTCTTAGCATATTTTTATTGTTAAAGGTGTTAGTACCTTGTTTTTGTTTTCAACCTAAACTACATTGTTCTTGCCTACCTTTATGTAATAAATGAACTTGAAAGGTATGTATGAATCAGTTTTTGTGGGATAGGTCGTTAGTTTGTAACAGAGAGTTAGCTTTAAAAAAGGATATTTTACTAGAGAGAATATTCTTCTGTTTGTTTTCTATATTATGGTTATTTTTTAAATAGGCATAACTAGTTAATTGGGAAGGTGTTTGAGTGCTAGAAGTATGAGGGAAAGCATCATGAATGGGTGACCTGGCATATCTTACCTGTCAGAATCTAATCAGGAGCCAGAAAGCAGTTTCTTTGAACAGAGGAAGTTTAATGTAAAGAAATTAAACCAGGGATTGGAGTAATGAGGGATTGGCTATTAAGAAGTAAGCAGAACTCTAAAGAATGTAAAAACTACAGATAATAAGGAGCAGCCACTACCCCTGCTGCTGAGATAGAGTGCCAAAGGAAGAGGCTCCCTCACCTATCCCCAGGCTGAGATCCAGGCCTGCCTTAGCAAGGGCACAACCAGAGCTCCCTGAGTGGCAGGGAATTTGCTGTGATGTGTCACCAGACGAACTTGCAAGATATTTGCATTCTGCAGTGCTGGGGAGGTATGTCATCAGACTTTGCACCACGAAACCTTATGAGAGAGTCTCTGGGGCAAGCTGCTGGCCAGTGAGTACTTTGCACGCTGTGTACTGCAGGAGCATGCTGGGGAAATGCACCCTCCTGCAATGTCTCTACAGGTCCCTCTACCCACCAAGCTGCCCACCCTCTACCTGCACTAAATGGCTCCAAACAGTTCTGTTTTTACACCTGAATTTTTTCACTTAAACAACCTGCCGATCTGATTGAGTGTGTGTTAATCTGCTACCTTGTTCACAATAGTTGATTGGGTAAGACTTAAGGCTCTGTTTACAATGAGTTTATTTTTGCGAAATTTAAAAACCCTCTTCAGAGACTCTTTTCTACTCCATCTTTGACAACTGTCTTTTATAGAGCTTTTAACCAAATAAATGGATCATCACTCTTATATTGATATGTGTAAGTTAAAAAATTCAAAAAACAAAACCTGTCTTCTTATTACCCTTCTGGGGGAAAGCAAAAATGCCCTTAAGCAGGTACCTGAGAATGCCTGAAGTTTCCTTTTAGGCTAGTAGGAGCCAGAGTATGGTAGGTAAGTGTGAGTCTGACTCAGAACATAAATGGTTTTCATGTAAAGTCAACTTTCTTCGTAATAGAAAAAAATTTTTTTCTTAAAGCTTAAATATTTGAGAGCCATCAGGATAAGATAATATAAAGGATTGTTTGGGGAAAATGTATTTTCATTATCACAGTGTCACCAGTTTCTTTCAGTAATTGCCACTGATTATAGACTGATATCATGTGTGTAAATTCAGTTTTTGTCTTGACTTAGTGGTCATATTTGCTCACAATAGAACATTTTAATGTTTGAAAAAGTTGATGATTTTGTTTTATATTGTTGTAACTCTAGATCTGCATTGCCTATCACCATAACTACTAGCCACATGTGGCTATTGAGCATTTGAAATGTGGCCAGTCCAAATTGAGATGTGTTGTAAATACATATTGAATTTTAAAGGCAGAGCACACAAAAAAGAATGTAAAATACTTCATTAATAATTTATATTGATTATATGAAAATAATTTATATTGATGATATAAATAAAATTTATTTATTTCTATATTTTTTGAAATGAAGTCTTACTGTGCTGCCCAGGCTAGTCTTGGACTCTTGGCCTCAAGAAATCCTCCTACTCAGCTTCCCAAGTAGCTAGGACTGCAGGCATGTGCCACTGTGCCCAGCTAAATAAAATTTATAAATTGATTTCACCTTGTTTTATTTAACATGGATTCTAGAAAATTTTTAATTACATAAGCGACTCACTTTGTAATTCTGTTAAGCAGCACCGCTCTAGATCTTCATGTCTTACTGAATAATGTCTCCATCTTTTGGAACATAATGGAAGTGTAAAAAAGGAGCAAAGTTTTCCACATATTAAGTGTATGAAAAACTTAATAGAATGGTGTGAGTTTCATCCATGTGAAATGTTATTTTTAAAGGCTAATTGCTTTTAAAGTGATAATAATTACATCACAGGGCAAAAAGTTAATAGACAGTGGGGTATAAAAATTAGCCAAAGATAAAAATACTAGCAGGAGTTTTGTGTGATATACAGAGTAAGAGTTCTACTTGCATAACAAATGACATATTATTGGTTACTGGGAGAGCATTTGAGTTAAAATACTGTAATTTTAAATTTTGGAAGCTTTTTTCAGTTATAAGAAATAAATTGGAATTATCTTTTATAAGCAAATAGTTTAGATTCTGAGTGTTGCAGAACAATTTTAGAAATCTATAGAACTCTTAAAATTGTGTAGTTTTTTTATTTTGTCCTCTTTTTAAAATAATTTTACATTTATAATGTATCATTTGTATTCTTTACTGCAAAGAATGAAGGGATAATTCACTATTTTGCACTAACTCTATAATCTGAGGAGCTTAACAATTTGGGGTTAGAGCTTAATTGTATTTATTTATACTTAGCTAATTGTGTTATTTTATTACATAAGCAATGGCTAAAACTTTTGACCTTTTATGATTAAAAGTAGCTCATCCTTGTTTGAACTAAAAAATACCTTGGCTCTTTTTTTTCCCAAAAAGACTACTTTACATACATGTAGCTCATTAAGTATATATAATTTAAAAGTAGAATATATTCCACACAGTAGTTAAATGAATATGAAAATAGAAACTATACAAAGTGCTTATATTTACCCCTTCAGGAGGAAAACATAGGAAGAAATCTTTCCTGATAAGAGATTGCTTAATAATATGCATTAATAAAACTAAATTATTTGTTTAAAGTTAAACTTTATTTTTAAAATAATTCTGAATCTTTTTCCCAGTCTTTACTTTATAAGTAATATATAAATATATTCTTATAAAAATTGAAATAGTAGGGATAAATCTAAAATTCCTTTCAGTTACTGTTTGGCTAATTCTCTCTCCAACATGACCCACTGTTGCCTGTTTGGTTATATCTGAGGACGAGGTGGCATTGGTGGATTTGATCTATTTGACTTGTTCTTTCTTCTTCTTCTTCTTCTTTTTTTTTTACCCCCTGGTTAATGAGACAGGGTCTTATCTCACTGTCTCCCAGGCTGGAATGCTGTAGCCATATCATAGCTCTCTGTAACCTCTAATTCCTGAACTCAAGCAATCCTCCTGTCTCAGCTTCCCAAGTAGCTGGGACTATAGTTGCATGCTACCATGCCTGGCTAACTTTTAAATTTTTTTTAAAGATGATGTCTTGCATGTTACCCAGGCTGGTCTTGAACTCCTGGCCTCAAGCAATCCTCCCACCTTGGCCTCCCAAAAGTGCAAGGATTACAGGTGTGAGCAACTGTGCCTGGTCTATTTTATTTGTTCTAATAAGTGTACATTGTTTTCAAAATTGAAAACAAATATTAAAATAAGTTATAATGAAATAGAACTGGATGTACAGACATGAAAATATCTTGAAAACAAAATGTGAAGTTAGGAGGCACACATTACAGAATACATATGGCATGACATCATTTAGGCATTAAAAAATTGTCTCTCTATAGTCACACAAACAGATGTGTTTGGACCTGCCCTCTTATAAAAAACAACCTAGCCATTAAGACTGATATCAGAATGAATATTCTTTTATTATTATTCATTTAAATTTTTTTTTTTTTTTTTGGAGACAGAATCTTACTCTGTTGCCTAGGCTAGAGTGCAGTGGTGCCATCATAGCTCACTGCAACCTCAAATGCCTGAGCTCAAGCAATCCTCCTGCCTCAGCCTCCCAAAGTGCTGTGATTATAGACTTGAGCCATTGCGCTTGGCCTGAATATTCTTACAAATGTCTTCTTGAGCACATATGTTAGTATATCTCCAGGGTAAACACTAGAAGTGGAATTATAGGGTGTGACATATTTACATTTTTTGTTTCGATAAATCCTATTTTGCCCTCAAATAGTTGTACACTTATTTTTATTTTATCATCATTATATGAGTGTCTGTTTTTCTGTGTCCTTCTCTGCAGTTGATGTTATCATGTGAAAGTTGTCATGGGTGATAAGATGATTTTTAATTATTTTAATTTGCATTTCCCTAGTTAGTGAGGTTGAATGTGTTTGCATATTTATTACCTATTTGTATATCCTTTTTGGGGAATTGCCTTTTCATAGTATTTGTTCATTTTTCTCTTGAGTTGTCTAATTGATAGTTCTTTATTTTTCTAAATATCAAATCTTTATATATGTTAGGTCAATATATAGTTTTATATGTATATAACTCTTACTATTTATGTTTGGTCAAATTATATGAAATTGCTAATATTGAGCTGTTAGAACCAAAACTCCATATCATTTGGTTCAACCCAATATTATGTTTTCCCAATTATTTGCATGTCTTTTTTTTTTTTTTTGAGACAGAGTCTCACTCTGTTGCCTGGGCTAGAGTGAGTGCCGTGGCGTCAGCCTAGCTCGCAGCAACCTCAAACTCCTGGGCTCAGGTGATCCTTCTGCCTCAGCCTCCGAGTGGCTGGGACTACAGGCATGCACCACCATGCCCGGCTAATTTTTTTGTATATATTTTAGTTGTTTGGCTAATTTCTTTCTATTTTTAGTAGAGACAGGGTCTCGCTCTTGCTCAGGCTGGTCTCGAACTCCTGAGCTCAAACGATCCGCCCGCCTGGGCTCCCAGAGTGCTAGGATTACAAGCGTGAGCCACCACGCCCGGCCTATTTGCATGTCTTTTAACTTTTATGTAATCACTTTTGTTGCTGTACTATGGCTTCTGTACATTGAGTCTTAGTTTAAATGGCCTTGCCTTTCCTACTAATAATATAAATGTTTAAAAACTTTTTGTTTAGGACCTTATTTCTTTCATCTGAAATCAACTTTTTAAAATTGCTATGCATATGTTCTTTTTAAACAGTTCTAGAATGCCACTTCCATAATAAAGTTTGCTCCTGTGGATATTTTTCTTTTTCTTTATTTCTTTCTTTTTTCTTTTCTTTTTTTTTTTGAGACAAGATCTTGCTTGCTCTGTTGCCCATGTAAGGGTGCAGTGATGTCATCATAGCTCACTACAACCTCAGACTCCTGGGCTCAAGCAGCCCTCCTGCCTCAGCCTCCCAAGTAGCTGGGACTACAGGTGCATGCCACCACACCCAGCTAATATTTTAAATTTTTTGTAGAGACAGGGTTTTATTGTTGCCCAAGCTGTTTTCAAACTCCTGGGTGGGCTCAAGTGAGCCTCCCAAGGTGCTAGAATTACAGGTGTGAGCCACCATGTTTGGCCTATTTTCAATTTCATTACATTGATCTATTTGGTTTTTTTCCTGTGGTAATGCTACTCTAGTTTTAATTACTGGGTTTTTATAATATTTTGATAACTGTTAGAGCAAATCCCTTGTCATTGTTTTTTGAAGTTGTCTTGCCTTTTCTTATACTGTTCTCTTAAAAATGATTTCCAGAATCAATCTTATGCTCTTAATTTTTTTCTTTTAATAATGTATAGTCTCCGGAGCAGAGAGGAAGAGAGAATTTCTAAACCTGGGGCTATCTCAACTCCTGTGAAGCATGCAGATGATCACACACCTAAAACAGTGGAAGAAGTTACAGTTGAAAGAAATGAGAAACAAACACCTACTCTTCCAGGTAAGCATAACAAAATGCTAAGTTCTAAAAACATTTTCAGTAAGACTAAATAATTGTTAAGCTTTACAAAGGATTTTAAATATGGAGTTGTTATTCTTACCCATGTGTGAATTTTTCTGCATGTGACTTACAGCATTTTCCTTATGAGTGGGAGGTTGGCATGTATCAGTAGCCTTTCATGAAGGTGTCTCTTTATTTTCTAGGTAGAAAAAATTCATGGTTAACAGTTACTAGCATTAGTAAGGTTTTCCAAAATTGCTCATTAAAGAGAAACTTTAGAGATTGACTTCTAAAATTTAAAAAGTTATTTTACTTATAGAAAGTGTTTTCATAAACACTTTATAAAGTATATCTTTAAGCTGTATATGAAGACTGACATAAGCGTCTGCAAGGTTCTAAGATCATTTGCCAGAAAGGCCTAGAGATTTTGTTTCTAATATCTCTCAGCTCCTCTTCTGAAATCTTCTGTCTTCCTCTTCTTGGTTAGTGGCAGGAATATGGATATTTAAAAACAAATTTTACCTTAATGAGGAAAGGCAGTGACTTTCACAGTCATAACAGACAATTTATATCTATTCTTCTGTTATTCTTACCAAGAGAATAGATTTTTTTCAAATTCTAACAACTGGAGCTATGGAAAGCACAGGTGGCCATGTAACAAACATAGTTGTTATAAAGACTTCAGAATTTATAACTGTAAGATGCATTCTAATATATATGCTCCTTGTCAGGTTCTCTGAACTTATTTTTGCTGATGATTCATATATATATATTTAGTAGTCTTTTTATTGTTTGGTTATTTCACTGGTTGCTTACATAATTATTATACCATGTTTTTATGAGGTGAGTCCTACACAGTTTAAATTTTTTTTCCCTTAGAACCAAAGCCTGTGTATGCTCAGGTTGGGCAACCAGATGTGGATTTACCTGTCAGTCCATCTGATGGCGTCCTACCTAACTCAACTCATGAAGATGGGATTCTTCGGTAATGTGATTTCAAAGTTATATAGTCTTCTTTGTCCATTATTAAGCATTACTCAGAGTGAGAATTTAATTGCAAACCATATTGCATATACTTTTTAAAATCTTGTATACCAGTTAATACTATGATTAGGTTATTTTTTTAAAGAACAACAAAGAAACTTTTTGGATGTTTTCTTTCTCACCACTATCCCCTATCTTGTTTTTAGGTCAGGAATTGCAAAAATAAAAAATAGGTTACTATTCAGACATCAGAATTTCCACGACTTTCCACTGTCCTCACATTTAAAAAAAAAAATCAGTGTTTCTCAATCTCAGCATTATTGACATTTTGGACCAAATAATTGTTTATCATGGGGGCCTGTCCTATGCATTGTGGTATGTTTAGCAGCATCCCTAGGCACTAAATGCTAATAGCACTCCCCCTCACCGCCTGGTTGTAATGACCAAAAATATCTAGACATTGTCAAATGTTTCCTGGAGACAAAATTACCCATGGTTGAGAACCTGTTCTAGATTATTTAGCAACTCAAAAGTAAGTTTTTGTTATACCTTTTATTACTTTGTATTTTATGCTTGGTAGAATTGAGATGCAAATTTTGTAAACAAATTTCAAACTATCGTGATCATCAGATTAGTTTTTTGTTGCCTCCATGGTAAAAGGGACATGATATGAGTAATTGAAAATTGACAGATTTCCTCAAGATTAGATCTGGAACCTTCCACTCTCATTTATTTTCTCTGCTAAAGAAAATTGGGTTGTTACATCAAAACCTAGCTAGTCAAAGAGAAATAGTTTCTGAAGTAGGTGATGATTATACGTTTAAAATTGCACATTTTTAATATTAGGTAATTGGTAATTCAAACTTTTGCAATATAAATTGTGAAGGTGAGGTCCTTTTCTTTTTCCTTGGGAATTGCGAAGAAGTTTTTATAAGTCTTTAAGGAAACTTTAATGATAAGATTCCCTGGGAGATCTACTTCCCTGGGAGAGCTCTGAAAAACAAATACCAAAGAGGATTTGAAGATGTGGGCAGGATTAGTAGCTGAGCCAGGAAAGGTTGGTTTTTCATTTAAATCCAGTGAATGGATTTGAGGCAGAAGTAGTTAGTCTACTTTTTTTACTTTTCAAAAGCCCAATTTTACTAAAGGGTACAAATTACACACAACTGTTGTCATTTGTTGAGTCACATGAGATTGATTGGTCAGGGTTAGAAGAGGGTTTCCAAGGACCAGGAGTTTTTGAGGAAATGTTTCAGAGAGCTGTGTGCAGTTGGTTTAGGAGAGGAGTCTGTGAGAATGCTTTTGACTTGGTTGGAAAAGTAGGATACCACCATAACCAAGGGACTTAGACCATTTGTGATTAAGCTGGTAAATTGTTTCAGGGAGAGACCAAGGATGCCACCAGCCCTGGCAGTGAGTGACCTTATTTAACCTACAGGCTCTCAATTTTTTGTCTAGCTAAGGTTAGTTCCAGGTCAGGAAACTGCATCAAAAATAAATATATTATAAATTCTAAAAGCTAAGGAGATCTTTAACTAGTTGGTTTAAAAGGACTAGAAATCTTTCCTCCCTCCATTCATTTATTTGATTTGTATTTTTTTATTATTTTCCGTTAGCTTCTAATAATTTGGTTATTATTAACTTAGTGAATTAAGAGAAAAGGGACTTTTTCTACACTTCATGTCAGAATAGGTAAAATAGTGTATCTTGGCTAGGAATGTGGGGTAGTTATGAAAACCTAGGAGGGAAATATAAACGGCAGTTTGTAATTACCATCTGTTTCTGCCCAGCCATTCTTCTAAGGCATCCTTTGGTATTTGTTTTAGGAGCATCTCAAGGTTTCAACACTACAGTGATGAGTACATCCACCAATTTCTTTCCATTTTCTCTCTAACAAGAAAGGGGCAGAGATTGGATATGGGACTAATCCAGAAAGGCTGAATGATTATAAGATATTTATTTTAAAATTCAAAGGGGCAGTAGAGTAAGTGAACTACTCTGTGAGCTACTAAGAGAGTTTTACCAACTGCAAAGTTTAAAAAATCACTGTCTGTTGGATGTAGAGATCACAATGCTTAGAGCCTGATTTTGACTTCATGGTATTAGGAAAATTAGTCAATTTGTGCTTCAGTTTCTACCTTTATAAAAAACAAGACTTTGCGTTTATTCAATAGAAATGATATGGTGTGAATTGGGGTGGAAAAAAATGTAAGATTTTTTAGCCATTGGGAATGTAGCATATACAGGCAAGACTGAGAGTTGAGAAAACGTTGTACAAGGTAATTTTATAAGCTAGTCATGTAAAGCAATACTTACATATTAAATTTGAATATTCCAATACTTATTTTTTTAATCAGAAAATAAAGTGTTATGAAATCTGATTTTGAATTCTAACACTAAATTTTATTTAGTGAATTAGTGGTGTGTGGGAACTTTTTCTGAAATGATGGTTATCTTTCTGAATGTGGTTTTCATTGTAGTGGTTTGCTATAACTTTTAAAGCTTCTCTTAACTGTTTCATATGAAATACCTGTTTTAACAGGCCCAGCATGAAATTGGTAAAATTCAGAAAAGGAGATAGTGTGGGTTTGCGGCTGGCTGGAGGAAATGATGTTGGAATATTTGTAGCTGGTGTTCTAGAAGATAGCCCTGCAGCCAAAGAAGGCTTAGAGGAAGGTGACCAAATTCTCAGGGTATGTCAGTATTTATCTTTCATGGGTTCAAAAGTACTTGAACCTCTAGAAAAAGATATCAAACACAACTGTTGTAATTAGATTGTAATCTATGTTTAGTCTCTTGAACTAATTAAACTTTCAAAGTAAGAGTCCACCAGGTCTAGCTTGTGCTGGACTTGTCACTTCCCATTCCTGCATTAATATTAAATTGTTGTTTACTGCTGTGTTACATTTTACTTTACAGTGTGATGTTTCATTTTACTCACTGGTGTTCATAGAAGCTGCAAGAAAATGTCTTATGTTCCTATTCTTATCCTAGAATAATATCTACGAGATAGTGTTTTAAAGTTCAACTAAACATTTGGACTAGCAAGACTCTGCCGTGGGCCACAACTTGCTAGCAGACAGCATTAGGTGTTCGTCTTACGTGGGGTTAGTCCTCAAAGCTGTCCACACAGCCTCTGGGACCTTCTTCACCCCAGATGTGGCCCAGGCACAGGCAGGGCAACTATGTGAACTACTGTGTCTTTGAATCTTCATACCCTACAGGAGACAGCATCAGTTACAAAAGTCAGGAAAGATTGGGGTAGATGCAGTCTGTCGTTGAGGTCTTGTTTTTCTTTTTCTTTTCTTTCTTTTTTGCCATAAGCAGTATTGCTTAGTAACATAGTACCATCTTCATCTGTCTCTTCTCTTTTTAAAATATCCAAACCTCCCTTCGATTTCTGATAGATAAACTGTCTCATTTTGGTCAGAAGATAAAATCTATTACTCTCTCTCTCCACCTCAAGATTTCTTTACCACCTCTCTTCTAGTCTCTTTCTGCATCCAGCGTACCTCTTGCCTGTGTCCTGAATTTAGTCTCCTGTCTGCTCCAGAATCTTGCAGTTTTGTTCACTTTTTTCAGTTTTCCCTCCCCTCTAGTTCTTCATCTATCTTCTACTGTCTTATTTCTCCCCTTTTGCTGTTGAACTTCTTAAAGGTGTGGTTGAGTCCTTTCCCTGTTTTCTTTTTAGTCATTGTGGTCATACAGTTTTACACTCTGGCTTTCACCTTAACCACTACAGAATGAATTTTCAGTAAGCCATCATTGATGTAATATCCACCTCAACCCTCATTTTCCTTTATTTTTTAGCAGTGTTTTGACTGTCTTTAATAATCCTTCTTGAAGTGCTTTCTTCCTTGGATTCCATAACCATTCCATTCTGTTACTCCTCTGATCTTTTTTGTTCTTTTCCTGCCGCCTTTACTGATTCTTCTAAAACTTGGAGGATGTCAGTATCTCTGTGCTTCTCTCTTGCTTCACAGTCTCTATCTTGGGTTTGGTTGCTCAAGTGAGCACCCCACAATCAAAATCTTTTCACTCTGAGCAGTTTCCGGAGCCCCTTCAGACTGCCACCTGTGGCCATTTTCATCTGGTCCTTCTCCTTTCCCTTCAAACTTAGCATGTCAAAAAGGCAAGGCATCGTTTCTGACTGATTTCTACCTGACATTGTATTGTGATTCCTTCCAGTGGTATTTGCATTGTTTTCTTTTTTCTTTTTTTTTTTTTGAGACAGAGTCTCACTCTTGTGCCCAGGCTAGAGTGCCTTGGCGTCAGCCTAGCTCACAGCAACCTCAAACTCCTGGGCTCAAGTGATCCTCCTGCCTCAGCCTTCCAAGTAGTTGGGACTACAGGCATGTGCCACCATGCCCGGCTAATTTTTTCTGTATATATTTTTAGTTGTCCATATAATTTCTTTCTATTTTTAGTAGTGACGAGGTCTCACTCTTGCTAAGGGTGGTCTCGAACTCCTGATCCACCTGCCTCGGCCTCCCAGAGTGCTAGGATTAGAGTTGTGAGCCACTGTGCCTGGCCTGCACTGTTTTCAATCCAGTTCTGTCAAAAACATTTGAACACAACATGTTTGATGATGTTCATTATACCAAGGAAGTTAAATAGACCTATTTTCTTACCCAACTCATATCCTGTTTTGAAGTAATCAGGGCATACATTTAAAAAATGTTTCTTAATAGTTGATTTTTGTTTTGTGTCATAAAAGTAAGTAGTGCATGTTGGTTTTTTTTTTTCTTTCTTTCTTTTTAATCTGGAAAATGTCCAAAACTTGGAAAGAAGAAAACTTACCCATCATCCTCTACAGAGTCACTGGTTTACATCTTGATAAGTTTCATTTTGGCACTTAGGAGCTTCTGATAGAAGTGATTACTAACTTGGCAGACATTGAATATGCATTACACAGCTGCCATTACAGGGATGCCACAATGTACACTGTCTTTTTAAAAATGCCATTTCTTTTGATTTCTTTTATCAGTGACTCATAAAAAGCAGGACTGTATTATACGTTCATAGAATTATATAAAATTTTAAAGCCAGAGATTTTACGATAATAATAAATATTTGAAATTAGCAGTCATTTTTTTGGTCTAAATTGGTTAGATTTTACAACAGGTAATCTTTAATGTCAGGATACACTGTGACTACTATTTAAATGAATTTACATCTTCAACTCACTTTATTTACTTGGTTTCTGTTTGTAGTAAATTACAATATATTTCTCCAAAATAAAATAAATTTTTCCCTATTAAAGATGTGATATTTTCAAATTAGATAGACTCTGAGATTATTTGTGTCATATCTATGTAAATATTTTTATATTTTTAAAAAGCAGCCAAAATTGATTTATGAAATCTTATTCTAATAGGTGAACAATGTAGATTTCACAAATATCATAAGAGAAGAAGCTGTCCTTTTCCTACTTGACCTCCCTAAAGGCGAAGAAGTGACCATATTGGCTCAAAAGAAGAAGGATGGTGAGATACTGTCAGAAGAAAAAATAAACCTGTGGAATTTGAGGACTTAATACAGGGATTTATCCATTTTTTAAATATAAATCACTGAAAGTTGAATGATGAATTTGTTAACCTCAGAGAGTTTAAGTCATTTAGGGTCATAGAATCTTGAAGTTACTGTCACTATCAGATCACATTAATAGGACCAACCTTTATGGCGTTCTAATTTAAGTAAAATATCATATAGTTCTTTACAAGTCATAGAAGAATTATATTTGGTTACTAGCCATGAGAACCATACAAAAGTATATATGGGCAGCTTTGAAATTTTGTACTGATGTTTTCTAAGCAGTACACTCAAGGTGTTTGTTAGCATTAATGGAAGAGAAAACCTAATTTTCGGTGAAACGGATAAGTTTTTCATTTAAAACAAGGTTTCTCAGCTTCAGCACTGTTGACATTTTGGACCAAATAATGCAGTGTTTTAGGGTCTGTCCTGTGCCTTCTAAGATGTTTAGGAGCGTTCCTAGCTTGTACCCACTGGATGAGATGGTGTTAACCCACACCCTCCCTGCCCCCTTCAACACATACAGTTGCAACAATCAGAAATGTTTCCAGATATTGGCAAATGTCCCCTGGGAGGGCAAAGGATAAAATTGCCCTCATTTGAAGACTGTTGATTTAAAATATGGAAATGTCTATATAAGGTTTGCAGGTTTGTAGGTCAGTTAGATGATATGAATAGAAACAGGTGTGTGGCTTGGGGCAAATTACTTGCATCAGTTTACTCATCTACAAAATGGAGGTACTAAGAGTTCTCATTTCATGAGGTAATGGTAATGAGTATGTGAGATAAAATACTTAATGCAGTACTTGACACATAGTAAGAATTTAGCATTTGTTGGATACTATTGTTAGGATTGTCAGCAGCATCTTCATGTAATGTATTCTCTTCAGATTATTTTCTTAATCTCACTAAGTATTGATAATGTGTGTTTTGATTCCTTTTAGTTTATCGTCGCATTGTAGAATCAGATGTAGGAGATTCTTTCTATATTAGAACCCATTTTGAATATGAAAAAGAATCTCCGTATGGACTTAGTTTTAACAAAGGAGAGGTGTTCCGTGTCGTGGATACCTTGTACAATGGAAAACTGGGCTCTTGGCTTGCTATTCGAATTGGCAAAAATCATAAGGAGGTAGAACGAGGAATCATCCCTAATAAGAACAGGTATGAATGCTTGGATGTTTCTCAAGAATGAATTAAGTAAATGATAATAGAAGATTTCGATCCTACTGGGAAATTTTGGTAATATAAAGAATTATTTTTCATTGTATTTACCATATCTGTAATAGACTTAGTTGTACAAATTCCTCTTTATTGTAATCATTAAGATTTAAACTACTGCATGTGAATTTCTGTTCAGTATTGTGAAGTTTCGTTTCATTGTGGATCTTCCCCTGCCCCCCTTTTTTGAATACCCTTATTTTTATTTTATCTTTTCTTGTATAGAGCTGAGCAGCTAGCCAGTGTACAGTACACACTTCCAAAAACAGCAGGGGGAGACCGTGCTGACTTCTGGAGATTCCGAGGTCTTCGCAGCTCCAAGAGAAATCTTCGAAAAAGCAGAGAGGATTTGTCAGCTCAGCCAGTTCAAACAAAGTTTCCAGCTTATGAAAGGGTGGTTCTTCGAGAAGGTAGTTATTTTCTACAGACTAATTTGATACCCCTTAATGTCAGTATGTTAAAAAGAAAAGGTATAAATATGCTGTTTTTTATTTGCATTTCTCTGCAGCTGGATTTCTGAGGCCTGTAACCATCTTTGGACCAATAGCTGATGTTGCTAGAGAAAAGCTGGCAAGAGAAGAACCAGATATTTATCAGATTGCAAGTAAGTAGCCTTAAGAGGGACTTAAGATGGGGTTGAGAATGATTCTTTACCAGTTACGCCTCTAAAAGGATGGGTCTTACCCGTTCAGCTAATAAAAATAAAACTTTCTGTAACTGAAAAATTTGCAGTTTACCCCATTCTTTTAATTTGGAGGGAAACTTGAGTGACCATGTCCTTGTTCCACCAATTCCCTTTAATAGGAAGAATCACTGTTTGTGAAATTCTTGACCTCATATGAAAACTGCTTAGCACACAATCTTGTTTAATCCTCACAGTATCACTGTGAGGTAAGAATTATAATATCCATGTTAGAGTCAAGCAGCGTGAGCCTTAGGGTGATTATGGTTGGGATCATCACCAACTTCTTTAGTATGAACTTTCTTGTTGACACTCAGCTACTGAGTGACAAAAGTGGGCTTTAACCGTAACCCTTTCTGACTCCATTCCAATGCTTTTAATCATAAACTAACAAATACACAAATATGTAAAAAGGGTAATAAAGCATGATTAATGCTATCAGTTATTGTGATAATTTATAGTAAGATAGTATTAATGTAAATATTGAGACTTCAGTGCTGTATATACCTAATAGATTTTGCTTGCAGATCCTTTAATTGTTTTGTTAGTTTGGGTATTGTGGTAGTTTAAATATATAAACTTAGTTATGACTTCTTTGGCTCGTTTTAAATTATATGTAAAAACTTCAGCTATGTTTTTCTAATTATAAATAACTATCATTCCCTATTTGGAAAAGTTAGAAAATTAATTTTGGCATATATCATCACCATCCTAAATTTTACATCGTTGTATTTTCTTCTACCTTTGTAAGCATATTTTGGCAAGGTTTTATTTATACTGTTTAGGAAAGTATATATCTTGTTTTTTTTTCTTAATAGATAATGGCATATTTTCATTTTATTATCAATCCTGCAGTTAGTTTGTGGTTTGATTAGCCTTTCTTTTTTTATATAGTTTGTTTTAAATTTATATTTTACTGTTACAAAGAATGTAAAAATCTATTCATATTTTGTTTGCTTATTTATGCTTTGCCTTTTTTCCCAAAGGATTTGAATCCTTAAGAATATAGCTTTTTCCATATTTATGATTTTTTTTTTTTAGACAAATTCGCCCATAGGATATAAACATTGTCTGGTTGTTGATATGTATAATTGTTATTGCTTTCCAGAGGGTTGTGCTGAGGAATTTTTGTTGCCCCACTGGCACTATATGAGACCCTCACTAACGTTTTTAAACTACCTAGGGCTAATTTAAAGAGTCAGAATGTCACTCTTTTTTTTTTAACATTGCTTTTTATTTGGTTGCTGATGAACTTGAGAATATTTATTTTCCGAAAATCAGAATATTTGCAGACAAATGATCATAAAATTTGAGCAGATTAGAAATTATTTCTGTTTCTCCACTTAATTTTTTCAGAAGAGGTCTTTTTTGAGTCGTTTGTAGATAACATTTTACCCGAAAAAGTTGGTGGTGACTGCACCCATAACCAATTTTAGGGCTTTTAAATTTAGGAAAACCAAGTCTGAAGACCTAGCAATGGTGTACCTTACAGGGTGGTAGATTGGTTTGATCAAGTTTACTCCATAGCTTGGCTCCATAGCTAGACTATTATAAAAGGAACTCAGGTAGCTTAGTTATGTGTCCTCTTTGAATCTAATGAGAGTCTTTTGAGTTAAGGAATTAGTAGCATTTTCTCCAGCCAAAACTCCCAATTGATCTTTCTCCTTAATTACCCTGTGTTCACCAGATTGGAAATTCTGTCCTGCTTGCCGGTGGAGCTTTGTCTCATTCTCTGAAATCATTAACTTTGTGCCTCAGTATGACTTGTCTTTCCAAATCTCTGCCTTTGTCTGATCTGAAACACCAGAGCTCTTCCTTTCCTTGCAAGCTTCACTTCTGACCAGAGTCACAAACATTGCTGTGCCTTTTTAGTGAAGAACTTCATGTCAATTGTACTTCTGGGATTGTTGGTTGGAAATCAGCCCCAAGTTGCATTTGGCATATTATACACTGGTAGAGATGGACAGGCTGCCAGGATGAAGCCATAGGCCATCTCACAGTTACAGATTAGTAGCTTCCCTTCCCTAAGGTTCTCCTTCTACTGATAGAAGTTCTCAAATCAGCACTCCCTAGGCAGTTTGCTGTAGCATTGTTGCTGATGACTTGCAGACATGCCAAGGTATTGATTGCCTCAGCCAGCAGTAGCTGGGCAGGGCCTGGCTCAGGAGCAGCCTCCTCGGTCTCTCTCAGTATGCGGTACGGATCATAGCATTTCCTCCATGTGTCACAGCATGAGAAGGGGTGGGAAGTGGTGCCAGTAGGCATACGAGTGCCATTTGGAGCCTGAGGCAAAAGAAAAAATCGGCATCCCTGTCTATATGTTTGTGAATTCTTCAATGGCTATTTTTTTGCAGAACATTAAAGTAGTTGGAAAAATATTGAAAAAAAATGCATATCAAAATATACGTTATTTTAAGTGTAAATATTTTATGTATACCAAACACAGAATTTATTATAATTTTACTTTCCTGGCTTTAATTGAAGTAAGTTCATCCATACTGTTTTTTAAATCTTCTCTACCTCATTTTCAATTGAGCAAATTGCCATATTTGACAATTTCTCTTGACCAGGTGACTATCTTAAATTTTACTCGAGTTCTGCTTACTGATTGATTCTCTTTAAATTTTTGATATGTTCGTTGTGGATTTTTTTTGCATCAATTTTGATTTTTAAAAAAATACTGCATCAAAATATTACCTATTGTGATTACTTGAAGTTTTTTGGGCATCCCCTTAATTTTGCACCCAAAGCGAGTGCCTCACTTGTCTTCTAATCCTGTTGGGAAAGCATTGATCTAATCCAGTGGTTTTTGGCTGGTGGGAGCGGGTGCTACTGACCTCTAGTGGGTAGAGTTCAGAAATGCTGCTATAAATAGGCCACAATGCATAGGACTGCTCCCACAAAGTATTGTCCAGCCCAGCATGTCACTGGTGGCCAGTAGTTGAGAAGCTCTGATCTAACCAATGAAAATTTGATATTTTATTTTTGTCCTGACTTGATGAATAGAAAGTGAACCACGAGATGCTGGAACTGACCAACGTAGCTCTGGTATTATTCGTCTTCATACAATAAAGCAAATCATAGATCAAGTAAGTTATTAAATGTTGACCTACTTCGTTAAAAGCTGTTATTGTTGTTTTTGAGTGGGATGGGGTATGGTTAATTTGAAGGTAGAAGGTAGTTTTTCTAAGATTATTACTGATACAGTGTAAGAAAATTAAGCTGTTACTAAAAGGCATTGTAATAATCACTTTCAAGGGAATAGTTATTATAGGCATCAAAAGATCTTTCGTTACCACAAAAAAAAGTATATAATGTTCAGATGTAATTAACAGACTGTTGATATTACATAAGTCCAATTCAAGTTGCATTTTGATATTTATATGCTTAGGAAATGTCAGGAACATTAGATTGTTATATTTATTTTCGCTTCTAGCTGAACACAGATAATTCTGTCAGCTTGCAAGTATTGGGGCTAAGTCTTAAAAGTGAGCTGGTTAAAAACTCACTTTTGAAATTGGACTAGAAATTGTATTGAATTAACTTCTGATTACAGTTTTTTAACATGTGCTCTGGAGACAGAATTAAAGTTGTTACCATTGAAATGTAGTATAGACTTTGACTTTTTCTGAAGGTAATGATTCTTAATAATGTATCTTTGTATATGTTTTTCTGTCTCCAGGACAAACACGCTTTATTAGATGTAACACCAAATGCAGTTGATCGTCTTAATTACGCCCAGTGGTATCCAATTGTCGTATTCCTTAACCCTGATTCTAAGCAAGGTGTGAAAACAATGAGAATGAGGTTATGTCCAGAATCTCGGAAAAGTGCCAGGAAATTATATGAGCGATCTCATAAACTTCGTAAAAATAATCACCATCTTTTTACAAGTGAGTATTTTAAAAGCTTTCTTTCAGCTTAAGATATCTGGGCAACAATATCTAGGCAATATCTAGGCAAAAGTGTTGTGTTGTTAAAATATTAAAACTTATATGACTTTTGCCTGGGAAGCTTCCTGTTGTGCTAACTCCTGCTGTTTGGTTAAAAGAAAATGTGCAGTGCCAAAATTGAAATTTCAAATGTTTATATCTTCAAATACCATATTTTCAGTAGTGACAATTGGAGCTCTAAGCAAGGTTGAATGAATTCTTCTGGCTTTTGGCAGTGTTCTAACTGTAAAACTATATTAATTTATTTTCAGCTACAATTAACTTAAATTCAATGAATGATGGTTGGTATGGTGCACTGAAAGAAGCAATTCAGCAACAACAGAACCAGCTGGTGTGGGTTTCTGAGGGAAAGGTAAGAAATTTCCTATTACTTTTATGACCTGTTCTATAAATTGCATAACTAAACAGGGATGCCTTTGAGTTACCGTTACTTTCTTATTGGATCAATGTATTAGAGTAATCTTGGGAAAGTAAGCTTTTAGGTTTTTATAATTTGTGTGTAGGGGTTATGAAAGTTGTTTTTGATAGTAAGAAACTCTTAAATTTTCTCACTTATTGAATTATCACTCCAGTAGGATTCTCTCTTAAAGAATTCTCAAATTGTAATGAAAAGCAGGTTGAGTTCTGACTGTGCCCCTCTCTGGCTGTGGAATGACGACTTTGAACCTGGCTTCAGTGTCCTCCTCTGAAAATGAGGGGATTTGGATGGCCTAGATGAGCGTCTCCCAAAGTGCTGTCCTCAGCACACTCCATCCAGGACTTGCTGTGAGAGAAAAGGCACTCTGAAGGCAAGCAGTGGGCGGGAAATACTGCAGACCCTAGTCCCCTTGAGGAGTGTCACAGTAGCCACTAGCAGTTACAGGCTCTGAGAAGTCTGAAAAGTGAGAAAGTTTACTTTGTTTAAAACATTTCCTTACATTTTACCTAGAGAATTTTTTTTTCAGTCAGCGCCTATTAACATTCTTATAGCAACTTGCTGGGAAGTATTGAACAAAGCAAGAGATCCTTCCTGGCTTTGAGTTTTTATTTTACATACATCTAAAGGCCAGCTTTAAAATAACTACTTTCTGTTGTCAGTCTTTCTGGTTTTATAGCAGTCTTTGATGAGAGAGGTCTGTTTATTTGGTTTGTAGTTAGTAGTTTTTTCTCAAAGTACACTGTTGAAGGGACCTTTGTATTTAATGTCTTTTATCTTCAGATCACTGCAATATTAATAAGTTTTGGTTGTTAGGGAAGATTGAGAATATCTCTGGTTTTTTATTTGTTTTTGTGTTTCCTTGTTGGTTTGGTTTTTGTTGTGTTTTGCCCTTGCATGTTCCCCCCCTTCACCCCCCTTCCTCTGCCTGGCTGTGGCTACAGATGCTCTGGCAGTGCATGCTGCATGCTTAAGACCACCGTGCCCCTCACCCAGAAACACACAGCCTCTGCAAGAAGAGATGCTAAACGTTTACATCTAGAGGTAGTGTCTGCTGTTCTCACCTGTAGTGATGCGTCAGAACCATGGTGTTTCTCATTGTGTACCAGTTTGGGGGATAGACCATGCATATGAGATCATAAGATCACTCTGAATAATTTACATGTCAGCTGGGACACTTGATAGAATAATGCAGGTGCAATAAAACTGTCACACCACTTTACAGCAACACATTATTACTAATTTTTACATTTGCGGCATTTGATAAAAAGGATTGCAGTCTTTTTCATACTAATCTTCTATAACAACACAATTCTCTTAACATCCTTTGTAAGGTAGAATGTTAGTAGCTTGCACTAGTGAATTCTTGAAATGAATCAGTCTGTAGACATTTCCAAAATGTACAAAGTATACATGTCTATCTATCTGAGATGTTTTTTTTTTAATCCACAAATCTTAATTTTCTGTAATTTCTCTTTGTGAGATTATTATTCCTTTCTTTGCTTGCTTTTAAAATAAAGGTCTAAATTCCCCAGCTTCTTACGTAAGGAAAAATATGTCATTTTTTATTAGGCTAGACTGATGCATTTTGTAAATCAGAAAGGATTGTTACAACTTAAATCAAGGTTATCTTCCTGCCCCCTTCTACTCAAGTATATCTTATCAGAATAGATAGATTCTTAAACTAAAACCACTTCATTTTACATTGACTTTCCTGAACTAACTACTTTGACCTAATTGGTAGGAAGAGTTCCTTTTTGCAAGATCTGACACAGTCTTGTGTGGTCCCCGCTAAACCTAGAAAAGTCATCCTGAGGCTTTCTTAACATGTAGACATATCATTTCTTGGTTTGAAGCATCCATGGTTCTTGCTCACTTCTGCATCTCAGACCATCTGCAAAAGCTAGGTGGATTGGTGAGTTCCAAGTTATTCTTCCCCAGGCTTTAAATTTTTCCCCAGCTGGCTACTGGATTATAGTCTTCTAGAAACCCTGGCAAGTTAAAGATTAGAGTAGATACCTAGACGACTTCTCTTCTGCAGCAGCCATTAACAGAGTTTAGAAGCCATCGAGACTTCAGTCAGAGAGAGATTTCGCTGTAACCGGGCAGAGCCCTGGGATTCTCATTCTCCCCAGACTGGCAGGTGCTCTGTTGAAAACCAAAGCACAGGGAGGCCTGACACCCTGGTCTTTCTTATTAGGAAGACAGTGCTCAAGGGTCAGGCTCTTCCACAGCCATGCATGGGACTGCATGGAAAGCTCCTTTCAGGGAGCTCAACTCCCAACACCATGCTTCTAGTACAGCAGACCTGCAGAGCCACACCAAGTCCTGCTGGTTAACAGCAATACATCTTCCTGGAAAACAAAAGCCTTATGTTTGTCCTTCAGCATCAGTCTATGCTGAAATGGAAGAAATATTTTCTGGATTCCACATCCTTCAGCTCTTGTGCCTAACTGGCTGGGCACAATATCTAGCAAGATCTTCAGGGACTATTTAATCCAGTTATTAGTTTCAAATTAGTATCCAGTGAAACCTGTTGATTGCAACTCTATAGCCTCCTTTCCTTCAAATACTTCTCACTTTCTTTCTGATCTACTCAGAAGATAATCAGCATAGACTGTTAGAAACTGAGCTCTTAATTACTTTTGTAAGAAGAGCATAACTGCACTTCTCCCTTTCCATCCATTGGATCCTGCCTCTATGAAAAATAATAAAAAATTTCTTCTTAATTTAACAGAGCAACCACTATGTAGGTGATGAGTTTCCGTTGCTTCATAATAGCTTTAAGGGCCAAACACCAACTTTTTTAAAAAGTTGTTTCCTAAATATGAATATATTAGCTCTTATTCAGTTTGAACTGTGGGGTTTATTTCATAATTATTCTCACGTGCGCTGTTCTGTCAGTGTGTCCTTGTTGCTGTGAGCTTGGGTTAGTAACATTCTCGCTCTTCACCTTGCTTTGGGCTGAGAAGCCAGTGACTAGGTTTTATAAACCTGAGTAGTGCCAGGGTTCCTTCATGGTCTCCTGGGGCTGGGCCCTGGAGTCCAGCTTTGTCCTGGCTGACCAGCCACCGTTTCACTCATCCACGCCCTTCAGATCTCAAGGGATGCTCTGTGTGTCTGCATGTGTGCTTGTACAATCTTCTTGACCTTTCCTCACCAGAAGTTTCAAGAAACAGATGTGATTTTTCCAAAGAAAAATATCCTTTTCAATCTCCCTTGTAAAATAAAGGCCATCTCTTAAAGGACTACTGAATAAAATTTTTAATTTACTTTTATTTGACCCAGGCGGATGGTGCTACAAGTGATGACCTTGATTTGCATGATGATCGTCTGTCCTACCTGTCAGCCCCAGGTAGTGAATACTCAATGTATAGCACGGACAGTAGACACACTTCTGACTATGAAGACACAGATACAGAAGGCGGGGCCTACACTGATCAAGAACTAGATGAAACTCTTAATGATGAGGTTGGGACTCCACCGGAGTCTGCCATTACACGGTCCTCTGAGCCTGTAAGAGAGGACTCCTCTGGAATGCATCATGAAAGCCAAACATATCCTCCTTACTCACCACAAGCACAGCCACAACCAATTCATAGAATAGACTCCCCTGGATTTAAGACAGCCTCTCAACAGGTAAGCAGCAAGCATTCAACGTTTTGTAGTTAGAGGTGCATTATTAAATTTTAGAATATGGTGATTGAGTTTAAAGATATATTTTGTTCTTTCTCCAGATTAAGAATTAATCTTTAATTTTAATTTGAGAGTACCAGGGACTGAATTCTAAATTTTGTGTGTTTGTCTTACACAGCAATATACTGGATTTTTTTTTTTTAATTAGGACATGAGGTCATAGTTATGTTATTCAGCACACTTAAAATGTATGTCTACCAATCACTATAAATTGAAGTGAGAAGTTAGCAGTAAACAGAAACACTATATTTAAAATATTTTAAACACTTCACAGAAAGCAGAAGCCTCATCTCCAGTCCCTTACCTTTCGCCTGAAACAAACCCAGCATCATCAACCTCTGCTGTTAATCATAATATAAATTTAACTAATGTCAGACTGGAGGAGCCCACCCCAGCTCCTTCCACCTCTTATTCACCACAAGCTGATTCTTTAAGAACACCAAGTACTGAGGCAGCTCACATAATGCTAAGAGATCAAGAACCGTCATTGTCGTCGCATGTAGATCCAACAAAGGTACCTGTGCTGCAGTGTTGCACTAATTTGTTGCTCTCCATCAATCTAGCACATGATCATTTTTGCTTTGCCCTTTAAGTGTTTCTTTTGCTTTTTTTTTACTGTGGTCTTTGAAACACCGTAGTGCTTTCAAATCAATACAGATCATTTCAGTTTTGTAGTTTGCATGGCTTCCAGCGGTATACTGATTAAGAACAGGCCTTTTAATTGAGATTTGTGCTTAATATTTTTATTTTTATTTTTATTTTTGGTTTTATGTATCTTTCAGAATTCTTTAATGTGTAGTTGAAGATTCATTCATAAACATATTTATATTCATATAAATTATGGTGTCCGTGGATTTTCTTTAGGATTTTTATTCTCAATGTCAGAATCAAGTGGAATCAATAGCATATTAATTTTCTACTAAATTTAATAATTACCTTTAACTCACTATTCATTTAGTATGTGCTGAAACACAAAAGCCCCTATCTGCATTATAAATTTTGAGCTTTCACTTAAACTAGCTTTTTCCACTAATCATATCTATCCTGGTAATAAATGGTAGAACATATCATTTTCACATGTTAAATCATAGTTTAATCATAGTCTAATAAAATAGATTAGAATTAAAAGCAAGTCTTTGTCCTTAAATGTGGATTTTTTATACAGGCATATAGAAAGGATCCATATCCTGAGGAGATGATGAGACAGAATCATGTTTTGAAACAGCCAGCTGTTGGTCACCAAGGGCAGAGGCCAGACAAAGAGCCTAATCTGACCTATGAACCCCAACTCCCATATGTAGAGAAACAAGCCAGCAGAGACCTTGAGCAGCCCACGTACAGATATGACTCCTCAAGCTATGCAGACCAGTTTGCTCGAAACTATGACCATCGTCTACGATACGAAGATCGCATCCCCACGTATGAAGAACAATGGTCGTATTATGATGACAAACAGTCCTACCAACCTCGGCCTTCTTTTGATAATCAGCACCCTCGAGACCTGGATTTGAGACAGCATCCTGAAGAGTCGTCAGAACGAGGATATTTCCCACGTTTTGAAGAGCCAACCCCTCTGTCTTACGACAGTAGATCACGTTATGAACAGCCGCCTAGAACCTCCACCCTACGACACGAAGAGCAGCCAACCGCTGGATATGATGTACATAACAGATACAGACCAGAACCACAGCCCTATCCTTCAGCAGTTCCTAAGTCGTCTGAGCCCAAGCAGTATTTTGACCAATACCCACGAAGTTATGAGCAAGTACCATCGCAAGGATTTACCTCTAAAGCAGGCCATTATGAGCCTCTCCATGGTGCTGCAGTTGTCCCCCCTCTGATACCTTCATCTCAACATAAGCCAGAAGTTCTGCCTTCAAATACCAAACCACTGCCTCCTCCCCCAACTCTAACTGAAGAAGAGGAAGATCCAGCAATGAAACCACAGTCTGTGCTCACCAGAGTTAAAATGTTTGAAAACAAAAGATCTGCATCACTGGAAACCAAGAAGGATGTGAATGACGCTGCCAGTTTTAAGGTAAATAGTCTTTACTGCTTTGGATGTGTAGGCACACAAGTGAAGAGCAGTTCACAATGCTTCTTAGCTTTCCTCTTGCCCCTTAAATGAAGTCTGTTTTGTAATTATCTGTTCCTTGGGCATGTTTGTCTTATTTTTCTACAGCCTCCAGAAGTAGCATCTAAACCTCCAAGTGCTCCCATCATTGGTCCCAAACCTACTCCTCAGAATCAATTCAGTGAGCATGACAAAACTCTATACAGGTTAGTACACTTTGTGGCATTTGTGACAGAACTGACCAGGAATCTGACCCTCTTAGCCAGTGAGAAAGCCTTTTGCTGTCAGTATGTTAGTAAAGGAGAGGTATGAAAAAGGGGGAGAGGACTCTTGTTTGTCCTTAAATAAAAACTACCAGCTCTCCTAATTAAAACAGTGATCCTAGAAAATAAAAAGCTTTATTATAACTTCTATAACAAATCCTATGAACGTAAACAAAGCTTATAAAAAGACATTTTTCTAGCAAATGATTAAAAATTTTAATTTTAACATTTATATTATGCTTTTTAGTTTAAAAATTGCTTTCAGGCATGTGAACTCTTAGTTCTTAGGGGTGAGGAAACAGACCCTGATTGGTTAAAATAACTAAAGTTAATCATTTAGTGAGCATACATAAGGTGCTTGCCATTGTGCTAATAAGCAAGTCTGCACAATGAGGATAATACTGTTGTTTTCTGCATTTTAAAGGCATTCAGGCTCAGAGTAAGTAGCTTGCAGGACTTGTTGGAGCTGGGGGAAAAACAGGCCAGCTGCCCCTCAGCCTATGCTTTTCCCCAGGGCCTCATCATACTGCTAATAAGTGACAGACTATATTTGAATACAATTCTTCTGCCTAACCAATGTTTTATTTGCTGAATATACATTTGCATTTGTGACAGGAGAACTACTACCTAACAATCAATGTTTAATGACATTTTCTTCCTCATCTGCTCTCTATGCCTTCTAGAACTTTGGACTATGTAAAGTCTGTCACTTATTGTTGCTGACATGTGATACATGTACTTTGAGAAATTTTCCACTGTCTTGGTTACATTCCCTTTCTAATTAACTCTCCTACTGTGAGGCCCCTAACCAGATAATCTTTGAGCTTGTGAAATCGTGTTAAAGGACCCATGAGCCAGAAGAGGGCTGCGTTTTGTGCATACTCTATGATGACTTAGGGTTTGGGATATCCATTTTAACTGTTCTGCGCAGTTAGATCCTGGATAAACACAGCAGTCAATGAAAAGGTCAAGGTAAGATTTATATATTTCATTTTCTTTAAAAAATTACCATCTTAAAAGTTGTTCCATTTGCCATTCATTATCTGTCAGAATCCCAGAACCTCAAAAACCTCAACCGAAGCCACCTGAAGATATTGTTCGGTCGAATCATTATGATCCTGAGGAAGATGAAGAATATTATCGAAAACAGCTCTCATACTTTGACCGAAGAAGTTTTGAGAATAAGCTGCCTGCACACATTCCAGCCAGCCATCTCCCAGAGCCTGCCAAGCCAATTCATTCTCAGAATCAATCAAATTTTTCTAGTTATTCTTCAAAGTAAGTTATTTCACCTAAGATTTAACCTTTTAAAAATAAGATGCAGCATAAAGATTTGATTGCATAAAGTGGAGTTAATCACATGAAGTTCAATTTTAAAGGAAAGTAGTTAAGCATAATACATGATTTCTGTAAACTCCAGTGGTTCAGCATTGTACATACTTTTTAGTTCTGGGATGTGTGTTTGTTTTTTTGTTCTTAAACTCTGATACCAGATGTATAAAAGTTTTTGCATTCAAAGAGATGCTAAAATCAAAGAGTTTCTGACAGAATAGAGTGTAAACTGAAGACCCTGATTTTCACGGGGATCATCGGAGTTTCTCCACTTCTGTGCACACACTTAATGATGGTTCTTTTCCTTCTTTTCTGTTTTTATTTTTTAAATATAAAAGCAGATGTGAGGAGGACACTGAGGGAAACACTAAAGAGGTTTTTTTCCCCCCAAGGCAAGACAGAGCTTATCTTTTTTTATTATCGAAGCTTAAGGATCAGGTGATGTGAAATGACAGGGCAGAGCTGGGACGAAAGCCCAAGTTTCTTGAATCCCAGTCATCTTTTCCCTATTCTTTGCAGTTCCCTTCTGTTTAGTCATCTTTTGGGTTCTCTTTTGGCTTTTCTTTCTTGTGCCTGCATGGGTTTGTATCTCTTGCTGGTTCTGCTTCTCGGGTGGAACCCTGACTGGTGGAGAATTTGGTACTAATAGTTGGGTATAAACCCACATAGGCACAGGTGGGTTCATACCTCAACAAAACAAAACCCACAAGAATGAAAACAGATGTGGATTTGTCAAAAGGAATTTGTTACACAATTATGGAGGCTGCCTAAGGAAGTCCTAAGTCAGGACGCAGGTGTTCAGGAAGGGAAAATCTGGGGGACGGGGGAGAGACTCTTGAGCTCTAGGAGGGCCTCAGTTCTCTTTTAGAGGGCTCTGCTAATTATTTCAGGCCCACATAGATCATCTCCCTTCTGATTAACTAGAGTCAGCTGACAAGAGACATTACAGCTGAAAAAGCCTTTCACAGCAGCACCTGGATTAGTGTGTGTTTAAATAACTGGAACTGTAGTTCAGCCTAGCCAGGTTGACACATAAGAAGTCACCACTTACCAGTTTTGTGTCTAGATTAAAAGCACCTAGATTTTTACTTAATTAGATGCTGGGGATTATCTGAACCTAGCTGTCATTTGTCATTTACTATTGAGTAAAAGTTCTTTTAGAATATACTTTAAAGCCTCTAACATTGGCCCTGCATGGTGTCTGTAATCCTAGCACTCTGGGAGGCGGAGCCAAAAGGATCACTTGAGGTCAGGAGTTCGAGACCAGCCTGGGCAGGAGCAAGACCTGTCTCCACTAAAAATAGAAAAAATTGGCTGGGCGTGGTCGTGTGCACGCCTATAGTCCCAGCTACTCGGGAGGCTGAGGCAGAAGGATTGCTTGAGTGCAGGAGATGGAGATTGCATTGAGCTACGGTGATGCCACTGCACTATAGCCAGGGCGATAGAGCAAGACTCTGTCTCCAAAAAAAAAAAAGCCTCCAACATTAAAAACCTGATTTTAATTACCATTGTTTTTTCTAAGACATCATTTGAAGTGAAGACTTAAAACATTTTTCCCACTGCCATCTCTTTAAATCTTTATAGAAGAAAGCAGTTTATGAGAAATACAGATGCAAACTTTGAGTGCTACACTGGAGATTATGTTAAGTACAAATAGTGTCTTATACTAGTGTTAGGACCCTGCCCTGTACAACACTAGAAAGGTGCCCCGTAGCACCTAAATAGTGTCAAGACCAAGGCAAGCTAGGAGCTCACCTTTGGTAAAATAGAAGGAAGTACCCTTTAATAATCGTTTTTGCTTATTCCATTAAACACATTCATTCCTGTCAGAAGGCAGCCTGGCATGTAGTTTAAAGAGATGTTTTATTTATCCATTTACATACTTGATAAGTAGGGTACAATCTTAATACATTTAGATCTAAAAAGTAAGACGTTTTGACAGGGAATCAAGCGAAAGGCATTTTTTGGTTTTGTGTTAATTTGGTTTTCCAGAAAGAAAACTTAATAGCTTATTTATAATGTGTAACTTAGAGTCTAGAACACTACCAGGTATACAGTAGGGGCTCAGTAATTACTTGTTGAGTGAATGAAGCTTAACAGGGCACAGTGTACTAGGTGCATCAGCTATGCTTCTTTTTGTTAATATAGCTCTGGGGAGGAGCCTGTGTTAGCTGATCATGGTTTCACAAGGATATAGTACCTTTGAAAGAACTAGATAGCATCTGTCTTTGTGAATTTACTCAGATCTGTTTGATTTTACTCTTTATTGCCTTGAGTGCTGTGGGAATGAGGAAAGTGTAATTTGGGATGGATACTATTATACATTTCCTTCCTTTGTCATATAAAATTAAAACGCTATAATTTTGCTGCATTTTCCCATGTAGATATTTAATGGTTAGAGAATTGGGAAGGAGAATGAAGGTCATAGAAGATGACTACTAGGGAAGCTGTTACTAAGCCTTCCCTTTCTAATGCTGTTTCACCCTCTTGCCCAATTCATCAGCTGGAAAAGATTTTAAAACATGGGACCCTCTTTGTCCCGTTTCAAAACCATTTACTTTTAGTTTGTCATTAATAGATTGCCTTCAGGCCTTTATTTCTTTCAGTAAAATACAGGAATTGCAAAAATTACCTTCCTCCAGATGTTATGTGCTACGTTCCACTTAAAAACACACCTCAGAAATGGTAGGAATTAGAGAGGGGAGATATCTTTGCTAGCACAGGACAAATGCCCCAGAAAGCAAGCAGATATTACCCTGTCTTACAGTTTCACAGAGCTGGATTAGCATTGGGAAGGTTAGGAGATAGTAGTAGCTCAAGACATTCACCTCCAAAGCAAGTTAGAAAGTTTCCAGGATTCTAAGGTAGGGCTAGAAGAGCAGTCTCCTTCTGGGACTGTGCACATGCCCCCAGCCCAGAGATTGTGTCAGTTTCTTTAGGACAACAGGAATTTTTGTCACCAGATCTACCTTTCAGGATTCCACTCATTATAGTGGTGGTCTCAAAATCAATGATGGTGGTTTTTAGTTTTTTAAGACCTACATGTAGGACATTTATTGTCCATTTGTCTTTGTGTTCATGAGGCATTATTAGACAAAAAAAGCTATGAGACTCTATAAGGCTCCACCCACCACAGGACTCAGCTCATGACTGGAGATTGAGAAGGTGTTGTTAGAAAGAAACATGTTAAATGTAGTCATGTTTCAAAGGCATGTATATTTCCATTTGCCCATTCATCGTTACCACTCCTAGGGAATCAGTATGGCTCTCATGTTGTATCACTTTTTCCTTTGTCCTCACTTAAAGAATTTCTTTTGCCTAGCCTGTTAGTTACTGCTCCTTGATTTGGTTCATTCCTTTGCTCACCATTAGCAGCTGTAGCATATAAGTGGTCAGAGGTAAAAGAGGAGTAAAGCTCAAACACATTGCTCTTCACTGGCAACACCAGTTAAAGTATGTGGAGAGTGGGCGGGTGTAGCTGAGTTACTGTATTTTATCTATTGTTAATTTCCTTGGCTAAATGAGAGTTAGTGATACGTTCTTTTATAGACCAAGTTATGTTGAAATGGTGGATGTTGGTTGATGTTTTAAAATGACATTTGAGTTCCATTTGCTGCAAATTTACTTAGTTAGATTGACCATTTTCTTTCATTTTTCTATTGCGCTTGCTTTGCCATCACCTAGATTTCTTGGCTCTTACACTAGCTATGACTACTTGAAAAGGAACGTCAAGTGGTAAGACTGGCAATTAATGTGAGGCTGTTACATAAGGTGTCCCACACTGTGTCATTGGCATTATGTGCACTTTCAGATTTTAATGTCATCTTTAAATGCTTAGACTAAATGCATGAAAGCAAAGTAACATAGTTTTAAAGCTAATCATAAGACTAGACTTCTTCAATAAAAGTCTTTTATGAAAATGAACATGCATTCCAAATGTATATGTTATTGTTTGTGCACATAAAGCCAGTGCAGCTTTGGCACTCTGCAGTAAGGTTTAGATGGCAGTGTTGCAATTATGGGTCTATTTAAAAGATTTCTTTTGTGTGAATTTTATGTGTTAGATATTAACAATTGGCAATCTGAAAAATACATATGTGGCACAATTTGACTTAAATGAGCCTTGTAAAATAAAGCAGTTTCTGCTACTCTAGCAGTCATTAAACAAACAAACAAAAAAATGGATCTGGTAAATCAAGGGCAAGTTTTAAACTAAAAGAAGTCTAGTTTTCTTAGTTGTACTGGAACACAGCTATGCCCATTTGTTTCCTTATTGTCTGTGGTTGCTTTCGGGCTGTAACAGAGTTTGAATAGTTGTGACAAAGACCTATGGCCCAAAGAGCCGAAAACATTTACTACCTGGCCCTTCACTAAGAAAGTTTGCTAACCTCTGGTCTGTGACAGTTTTTAATGGTGCTCTGAGTATGCCGGATGCCAAGGCTTTTTGTACCTTAGATACAAAATCAGAAATGGGTCTAAGGAAGATTTGTGCCAAAATATTTTTTTCCAAAATATTTGCAAGATTTTCTTATATCTACCAACAGTTATTTATTTTTTGTAAATAACAATTAAATATGAAAAGTATACCCAAAATTTCATCTGCCTTTTGGTTGCCATCTTCTGGATGTTCTACTAATATTCTGAAAGTATCTGTGCTGTCTGGACATTTCGTGTGCTGATGAGTGGTTGAATTTGTTTGTATATTTTGATAGAGTAGCTTTGTATACTCATGAAAATAAACTGAAATTTCTAGAATTTTTTTTGAAACTTAGGGATACATGGAGGAATGAGAACTTGTTTTGTAAATGTGAGTCCATTTTCAGCTGTAGGCATTTTCTTCATTTCTTAACAGGGGAAAGCCTCCTGAAGCTGATGCTGTGGATAGAGCATTTGGTGAGAAACGCTATGAACCAATCCAGGCCACTCCCCCACCTCCTCCATTGCCCTCGCAGTACACCCAACCATCTCAGCCTGCTACCAGCTCTTCTCTCCACGTACATTCCAAGGGAGCACATGGTGAAGGTAAGAAATTCAGAAGTTAACATTATCACTATACTACAGTAATACTCATGAAATTAAATTCTTACAGTTTCTAAGCAAAATGCTTTTTACACAAAAATATATACACTTGAAACTTTTGGACTGGGAATAATAAAAACAAAGGATTTTGTTAAAAGTATAATACATTTCTTGTTTTTATTACTAGGACCATTATATTGACAAGCCTCTTAGCTAAGTAGATTTTAATCTGTTTGATTAACGTAGATCAATTTTATACCAGTATCTAAATCTTCTGGAAGTAGTATTTGTTTACTGGTATTTCTAAATTTACGTATTTGAATGATGGTTTATAAAAATTACTATGTTTCATCTTCGCTAGCATCAGAAAGCCACAAAGTTTTACATAAAATGTATCCTACAGCACCTTGCCTTTTGCATTTACATTCCTTGGTAAAATCTCAACAAGATAGATGACATATAGCTCCAGTTTATTCATTTTAATAGCTGTGTAATATTTTACTGTAAGAATATAACCCAACTTATTTATCAATTCTTCTGTTGGCACACATTTTCCTAGTACAAACTGTGTTTCTCTCTTATTTACGTAGGAGTCAAATTCCAGGGTATGTAAATCTTCAACCAGACGTGTAGTTCTGGATTGATATTATTTTATATCGTTTTCACACACTATCATATCTACAGGTAAAGACAGTTTTAATTCTTCCTTTCCAGTCTTCATACCTTTTCTTTCTCTCTCTTGCATATTACACTGGCCTGGACCTCCAGTGAAATGTTGAATAGAAGTGGTGAAATCAGACATCTCTTGCTAGTTCCCCATCTTTAGGAGAAAGGATTTAGTGTTTCACCTTTTTTTTTCTTTTTAAAAAGGCTAGAGTGCAGTGGCACAATTACAGCTCACTGCGGCCTCGTACTCCTGGGCTTACGGGATCCTCCCTGTGTCAGCCTCCCCAGTGGTTGGGGCTACAGGTGCACACCATGCCTAGCTGTTTATTTTTCGTAGAGACAGGGTCTGCCTGTGTTACCCAGGCTGGTCTCAAACTCCTGGCTTCTAGCGATCCTCCCACCTTGGCTTCCCAGAGTGCTGGGATTGTAGGCGTGAGCCACCATACCCAGTCTAGTGTTTAACGCTTATGATGTTAGTGGTAGGATTTTCGCAGATGCCCTTTATCATGTTTAGGAAGTTCCCTCTATTTCTAGTTTGCTGAAAGCATTTTGTTAAATTTTTTTATATGTATTAAAATGGTCATATGATTTGTATCCTTTATTCTCTTACTATGGTAAATTATGTTACTATGTTCATGAGGAATTCGGATTAATAATTTTCTTGTCTTGTAATGTCCTTGTCTGATTTTAGTATCAAGGTTAAACTGGTTTTATAAAAGAGAGCTAGGACATGTTCCCTCTTCCTTTATTTTCAAAGAGTTTATATAACAATGGTATTATTTTTTTCTTAATTATTTCATAGAATTCAGTTGGTACTATTTTACACTGCCTTTAACAGTGTATGGGGATCCCTGTTGTTCCACATCTTTGCCAACACTTGTCATTATCAAATTTTTCAGTTTTGCGTTCCAGTAGGTATGAAATGGTATTGAATGGTTTTTGTTTCGTTTTGTTTTACATTGTCCTAATTCATAGTGAGGTTGAATATCTTATTGTGTGGTTACTGGACATTCTAGTTTATGTAGACTGGCCCTAGTCTCTGCAGGCCAGGACTCTTAGCTGCCTCTGACTCTAAGGCCGCAGGGTACACGAATAGCACCAGTTGTCCCTCTTCATCACACATAACCTCCAGGGTTCAAGAGTCACCCTCTGACTGTGCAACCCAGGCCTTGACTCCAGTACCAGGATAACTTAAGCTGAGAGAGATATCAAAGGGGCTGTTAAAACTTCTTTCAGGAATTTTTTAAAGTGCTTATATGTTTATTTTTCAGGTAATTCAGTATCATTGGATTTTCAGAATTCTTTAGTGTCCAAACCAGACCCACCTCCATCTCAGAATAAGCCAGCAACTTTCAGACCACCAAACCGAGAAGATACTGCTCAACCTGCTTTCTATCCCCAGAAAAGTTTTCCAGATAAAGCTCCAGTGAATGGTGCTGAACAGACTCAGAAAACGGTCACCCCGGCATACAATCGATTCACACCAAAACCATATACAAGTTCTGCTCGACCATTTGAGCGCAAGTTTGAAAGTCCTAAATTCAATCACAATCTGCTGCCAAGTGAAACTGCACACAAACCTGACTTACCTTCAAAAGCCCCCACTTCACCAAAAACTCTTATGAAATCGCACAGTTCAGCACAGCCTCCTGAGTTTGACAGTGGAGTTGAAACTTTCTCTATCCATGCAGATAAGCCTAAATATCAAATAAATAATATCAGCACAGTGCCTAAAGCTATTCCTGTGAGGTAAGATTTTTGGCTTCATTTAAAGCATTGGCCCTGTGATTTTTCTTAAGTGACTGTGATGTTGTTGATATGACTTGGGACTTGAAGTAATAATTTTAACTCACCCTTTAAACTGAGCAGTGTTGTTGCAGTGAATGCTATTATGCAGAAGCTCTTCCAGGAGGTACAAGATGTTAATAAAATAATAAAGCTGACAGCCACATATGGTTGATAGGTATCGTCATTATCCCTGTTTTACCAAGTACTGAGGTTGAGTGATTGTAAGCAGTTTGCCCAGGGTCACAACAGCTAGGGTGAGGTGAGCCTCGATTCAGCTGCTGCCCATCTGACCTCAGAGCCCATGCTTCATTGCTGCCTATAACTTTCTAACCTCCTACTGGTGAGGTACATGTGGAGAACATCTCGAAAACATAAGTATCGATGTTTATTATTTGTTCAACAAGGATGCTAGAAATTAAAGATGTAATAACCTCAAAGTGACTGTTAAAAAACATCAGAGTAAGATGGCTCAGCAGATGAGACAAAGCAAGCCCGCCTGGAGTCTCACTCCAGACACTCTTTTCTGTCTTCTCATTAATTAGTGATTGACCAGACTCATTCTGGCCACATATAAGCTCATCTCAGCCTCCTAAATCAAGTTAAATTTTCAAGCCATCCACGAAGCAGAAGCAGACTCACAGGCAGAACCAAGGGCCAGGAGAGCCACCTGCAGCCTGCTTCCCAAGAGAAAGGAGTTATGTCAGTGGCAGCTTTCCTATCTCTGTGCGCCTCCTAGGTGGTCAGGGATGGGGCACAGGAGGCTTCTCGTGTGCAGGAGCTACTTGGTGTTACAGGCAGTGGGCTTTGCTCCCTTGCCACTGTGCTGTAGGAGCCTGTCCTTGACACTCCAATTGTGCTGGAATGAAGTTACAGCTACCTTTGGATACTTCTGCTTTGTGGGTCCATCCTTCTGCTCACCTTTGAGTCCTGGCTCACAACTTTACTTCAAGAAGTCTTGATAGCCTCCATTTTTAAAGCAGTCATTTCTACCACATCCCTCTTCCCTTTGGTACTCTTTGATTACTAAGTTAATCTATCTTTCATGAATGTTTTGGGAAGCACCTATACCAATGTCTTCAGCACAGGGAAACTTGGAATCCTTGCCTTTGGCAGTATGGGCATTTGATATGCAGGGAGTACTAAGGAAGGGCCATACATGTGTACACTTAAAATCCTAGGGTGATTTCGGTAAGTCTAAGATGTCGTCAGTTGTAAGATTCATCATCACCAAGAAGGGAATAAAAGTACTACCAATTAAACTCTGACTTACCATCAAATTTGAAGCACCAATTTCATGGATGTGAAAATGTCCTTCCATAAAACCCATAGTACAGGTTGAGTATCCTTTATCCAATATGCTTGAAACCAGAAGTGTTTTGGATTTTGTATTTTTTTTTGGGATTTTGGAATATTTGCGTTATCAAAATGGTCTAATCAGCATTTCCTTTGGGCTTCATTTTGTTGCTCAAAATATTTCAGAGTTGGGAGCATTTTGGATTTCAGATTTTCAGGTTAGGGGCATTCAACCTGTATTTGGGTGAGCAAGGTACCAGGTTTTATACATAAAGATTGCAAAATCAGTAATAAAGCTAACTTGATTAGTTGCTTTCAGAAATGGAGTTGATTTCTCCAGGAAGAATATGCTCTTAGTTATCCCTGTGAGTAAAATCTATCACTAAAATCTTACTTTGTTGAAGCAAGTAACATCTTGATTGTATGGAGAAATAAAATGAAACCACCTATTACAATATAGCAATAAATGGAAAGCTCCTATATTTTATCAGAAATTTACTCAGCCATTTCTGAACTCTCAGTCCTTCAGCTGTGGAAGAAGATGAAGATGAAGATGGTCACACTGTGGTGGCCACAGCCCGAGGCATATTTAACAGCAATGGTGGGGTGTTGAGCTCCATAGAAACTGGCGTTAGTATAATTATCCCACAAGGAGCCATTCCCGAAGGAATTGAGCAGGAAATCTATTTCAAGGTCTGCAGAGACAACAGCATCCTCCCACCTTTAGATAAAGAGAAAGGTAAATATGTTAATATTTCTACTTAGCTTTAATAACTTAAGAGTTGCCCTGTGTGTACTTGCAAGCTTAAAGTGCTCAGCTAAAGGGATTATCCTGCAGCCTCTCTCCTGTTCCACGCTGGGCCAACCACAGAATGTTCGTCTCATCAGGGAGGGCCTCTCAAGTGAGCACTGAAGGGGAGTACCCTGGGGACAGTGACACAGGCATGCAATGAGTGGCCCCAGGTAAGGCTACAGTGACTTTCCACATGGCCTGCTTGACTTTCATTGCAGAATCAAAAGTGACAGCAGGGACGGGCCATGGGGTGTCCCTCACACGTGACTGCTGGGCAGTCTAGGCTGAGCCAACCAAATTCATCTTTGAATCAGTCAGCCCTTCCATGTCTAGAGATGGGTTAGGTAACACCCATTCAGAAAGGTGTTGCTGTGCCTATTAACTGATTGTAGAATGTAAGCTGCGTGGGGCAGGTGCTGTCTTCGAGAACCCAGCATTAGTTAATACTCAAGCGACTGAATGAGGTGTCCTTAAAGGATATTACCATATGTTTCTGAGCTGCTTTAAGGGAACGAAGAATGCTGTCATTGTCATAATCTTTGTGGATCTACCAGGATGATACGATGATGAACTGTTAGAATTTCTTTTAGCATCTTTTAGCAGTACTTTACTTCCTTAAATACATTACTTTAGCTCACTTTCTTGTATTTTCCCAGAATACTAACATTTGATTATACAATCTGATTTGTGGATATCCTGTTTTAAAAACCAGTGAGACTGACTATGTTGGCCCTGCATGAATCCCTTCAGCCAAATCTGTAATAAACAAAACATTAAAAATGGAAAATATAAGTAACATTTGTAAAAAGCACATTTGAATAGGTTTGTTACTATATACTGTTATGATTGACTGCAGTAGCCACTAGCTGCATGTGATTATCTAGCACTTGAAATGTGGCTATTTTGATTGAAAAGTACTGGAAATGTAAAATAAACACCAATTTCAAAGATTTTGTATATTGATTACATGTTGAAATAATAATATTTTGGTTATATTGAGTTAAATAAAATATTAAAATTGACATTACCTGTTTCTTGGTACTTTCTAATGTGGCTACTAGAAAATTTAAAATTCCATACATGTCTTCTGTTAGATTTTTCTTGTTCAGTGCTGCTATAGAGAACTAACCCCATTAGGCTTTAAAGTATATAATTTAAAGTGGGGTAAGGAGAACTGGGGGTCTGAAAGAAGGCTGCCCTCTAACCAACCCATCTCCTTTCCCGACTCCAGGTGAAACACTACTGAGTCCCTTAGTGATGTGTGGGCCCCATGGCCTCAAGTTCCTGAAGCCTGTGGAGCTGCGCTTACCACACTGTGCGTCCATGACTCCTGACGGTTGGTCTTTTGCTCTAAAATCATCCGACTCCTCGTCGGGTATGCTGTCTTCACTCTGTCCTTTGGGGGCTTTGGGTACTGTCATTGATTAATACCTGGTCTGATGATGTTACTTGTGCTGTTTGTTAGCAGATCTCTACCTCTGTTCCTGTGGCCTTGTAGGCATCACCAGTGTTTTCAAATTTATTTGTGGCACATATATTTTAAATGAATATGGAAAGGTAGAGAAGTTTCTGCCTTTTGAAAATTGATAATTTGGCCATAGATTGACTATTTCCTGGTGTTCAACAAAATTGCTCTGTCAAAATTTTCAGGATGCCGTGGGAAAATTGTTTTAGTCCTACAGATAATAGTTATTTTTTACCTTCTTACTAAAATAATTTTATTCCTTAATGTAATTATTGCTAGTTTTGGTTACTATTCTTTAATTTCTTAATCTACAAAGTATATATACCAGAGAAATTTAAGACAAAATATTTTCCACTGTGATCATACTTGGCCACGGTTTTTCAACATAAGACCCTAAATAACTTCTGTTACACACTATTTTTAAATGACATTTTGTTCTTAAGATCATAATTTCAAAGTTTCCATTGCATTTTCACATTTCTCACTTCCTTGAATGACTTTAGTCAGTTACCAATTGGAACCTTCTTTATCTTTGATATAGATTATTTTAAGAGAATCTGATATAGAAAAACAAGAATTTAAAGTCCTACTTTTAAATTTTTGATAAGTCAGGTGAGCATTATATAGTTTTAGTTTCGTATAGTATAGTATAAAGGTTTATAGTATAAAGATTATAGTAGGAACATATTTTAATATTACCCGAGAAAAAAATTCTATGTATTTCCTCATATTTACAAGTACCCTATTTTCTGCAAAAAATAATAAATTAATTTTAACACAGTAGATATTAAATCTATTTCCTTAGGGACTCCAACAAGAAACATTTTACTAGGCTAGTTTGAATTAGTGAATTAATGTTAATAAAACTACATTTAAAATGTGTTTTCTGAAAGGCTGGTGGTAGCATGAGATCTCATTGTTCTCTAAACCATATTAGGATGAGAATCCTTAAAATAAATGTCCACTATACTTACTTGCTTAATAAATGATTTTTCCTAGATATTATATGAAGCGTAAATGATTTACACATTTGTAATTTTCATTGTTTTATGCCATATGACATAAGTTGTTTGGTTAGATTGAAACAGCTTACTTTTTCTGTGTTAAATTTGAGTTTATTCACCCAGAAAATAAATGTATCTTTATGTACTCCTATATGGCTTTAAAATGTTTTGCCACTATAAATTTCTGTTCAAAAAAGTCAGTGTAGATTTTGATAAGTACTGACTTAAACCCAGCAAAAACTAGTGTATTATAAAGAAATTCGAACCCAAAGATATTTTGTATTTACTTTCAAACACTAGTCATAACTATCTCATTGCCTGAACAGTTTGTTCTTTATAGTATTAAGTAAGTCTACATATATCTGTAAAATTAAATCACTTTCTTAAGCTGCTGATCTCATTATGGAATGCTGTTGACTCCAGGCATTGCTTAGGTGATAGATAGTAGGCAGGATTCTCAGCTGGCACCATTAACATTTTGGCCAAATAATCTTTTTTGTAGGGGCTAATCCTTTTCATTGTGGAATATTTAGCAGCTGCCCTGGCCTCTACCTCCTAGATGCCAGTTGTGACAAGCAAAAATGTCTTCAGACGTTGCCTCATCAGGGGCAGAATTGCTCCTGTTTGAGAGCTATTTCTGTAAGGGAAGCAAAAGTCAGCAGTTTTGACTCTTGGCTAGCTTGGATACCACAGAGACATACAGTCATTCCAACTTTCTTCACATTTAGTGTCCACTACCAGGGGTTCTTAGCTCTAGCTGCCAATCTGAAATCACCAAGAGCTTATTAAAAATTCAGGTGCCTGAGACCTACCTAACACTTTCACAGTCAGCAAGTTTTTGAAGCTCTACAAATGATTTAGTTGTGTAGCAGAAATCAGAGCTGAGCAGCTCTGTCTTGCTAATTTTTTTTTTTTTTAAATAAGGGGGAATAAGGAGGAATAGGGTCTTCAAGAACCAGATGCTACAGAACTGTTGGGATTTCATTTGTTGGTCTGTAGTTGAGTATGAGAAATGTGTTCTTATTCTCAGCTCAAATGGGTGATCATATAATTATGGTCCAGACTTTTGAAAGTGAAAAGGTGCTATTAATAATTACGTGGGGCCAGGCATGGTGGCTCACACCTGTAATCCCAGCACTTTAGGAGGCCAAGGCAGAAGGATCACTTAAGGCTAGGAGTTAGAGAACAGTCTGGACAATAATAAGACCCAGTTTCCACAAAAAAATTTTTTAATTGGCAGACATGGTGGCCCAAGTCTATAGTCCCAGCTATTCAGGAGTCTGAGGCAGGAGGATCGCTTGAGCTCAGGAGTTTGAGGCTATAGTGAGCTATATCATGCCACTGTATTTTAGCCTGGGCAACAGAGTAAGAGCCTGTCTCTAAAAATAATGATAATAACAATGATGATGATGTGGTCTCAGAGGCAAACCAGGACTGTCCCAGGCATATGGTTGCTCTAACTTTGAGTCATTTTTTGAAAAGGTCAGTGAATTTGATGACATAACAAAAGAGAAGTCTGAAACAGCTTTTGAATTATTAGGTACCAGAAAGTCTGCAGTGAAATATAGCACTAAGAGTTTTGATGTAAGTACAATATGCTAAAGAAAGAGAAGAAAATTATATCTAAATATATGTTTTTGTATTTGCCCCATAATGGCAAAGCATACTGATAGCCAGTTTAGCCAACTATAAATGACATTAACTTCTTTTTCTCTCATAGGTGATCCTAAAACCTGGCAAAACAAGTGTCTTCCTGGAGATCCAAATTACCTTGTTGGAGCAAATTGTGTTTCTGTCCTGATTGACCACTTTTAACTCTTAAAATATAGGGACTTGATTAAATAATGTGAAACTGGGTTAAACTTACTAAATCTAAATGGAACCATTCTATCAAGTATTATACTTTTCTTAGAATTGATACTACAATTTGTTAGTATTAGCATTTGTTTGACTGATGAAGATTAGTGAGCACACCCCTGGTCAGGCAACATGCTACAAACTGCATGTTTGTGATTGATGAACTATTGTTATTGGCTAGAGGTTCAAAGATATTTTACTTTGTGATTTTTGTAATTTTTTATGGTCATTGCTTAACTTCACATACTGATTTCCGTTAAAATACCAGCCAGTAAATTGGGGGTACATTTGAGTTCTGTTCTTTCCAAAAGTACACTGTTTCAAACTTTATTATGGCCCTGGCCTAGCATACATACACATTTTATTTTATTATGCATGAGGTAATATGCACACATTTTTTAAATGCACCTGGAATATATAACCAGTGTAGTGGATTTAACAGAAATGTACAGCAAGGGGAATTTATAACTTTGGGGGGAGGGAGGTCAAGTGAAGACAATTACTTATTGTATATGAAAACACATTTTTCTTAGGGAAGGACACCAAAGCATGTGAGACTGGTTCCATGGCCTCTTTGAATCTATAAATTAACCATATCACCACAGACATACTAACCAGCAGGAATGCCTTACCCTCATGTTTTTAATTCTTAGATCATTCTCGCTGTGTATTACTAAGTTTTTATGGCTTTTGTGCACATCTAGATACCGTATCATGAAGAAGATTGAGTAAATTGTGGATTGGTGGTTTCAGAAATATATAATCACCAAGAAGAAAATAATGGTGTGATTTGGGAATTATTATTTTTTTTTTTTATACAAGGGGCAGTGGTTGTTTTCTGTTCTTTTTGGCTATGCATTTGAAAATTTTGATGTTTTAAGGATGCTTGTACATAATGCGTGCATACCACTTTTGTTCTTGGTTTGTAAATTAACTTTTATAAACTTTACCTTTTTTATACATAAACAAAACCAAGTTTCTAAAGGCTACCTTTGTATTCTCTCCTGTACCTCTTGAGCCTTGAACTTTGACCTCTGCAGCAATAAAGCAGCATTTCTATGACACACAAGGTCATTTTTTTAAGAAAAAGAATGCACAGAGTTGTTACATTTTTAAGTGCTGCATTTAAAAGATACAGTTACTCAGAATTCTCTAGTTTGATTAAATTCTTGCAAAGTATCCCTACTGTAATTTGTGATACAATGCTGTGCCCTAAAGTGTATTTTTTTACTAATAGACAATTTATTATGGCACATCAGCACGATTTCTGTTTAGATAATACACCACTACATTCTGTTAATCATTAGGTGTGACTGAATTTCTTTTGCGGTTATTAAAAAATCTCAAATTTCTAAATCTGCAAAATAAAACTTTTTAAAATAAAATGTTGGTTTGGTCTGTTTGCCCACTGTGTCTTTAGTTTCGTGCAGATTTATAATCCTGCTTTAAAATCCTACATGCTAAGCCTCGTCACCCAGCATTGCCTGCCACCTCGTCAGATTTGGTGCTGCACGTGCAGACTCTGTTGCCAGGGCCAGCGTGTGTGGGTGGGTGAGCAGTGCCAGCTGGAAGGGTTCAGGATCGCCGCCAGTCAGGAGAGTCTCAAGACAGTGGGAGAAAGCAGCAGGCCGACTGTAGACTGTCGTGTGTTCTTTCTACTCACATGTATAAGTCCATGTGCATTTATGTGTGTGTTTGAGTTCGTTAGGACCAATTTGTATACAGTTCCATTCCCCAGGAACAAAACATGGTCATTTTATCATGTCACCATATTTGGGGGAAGAAAATGGTTTTTGATGGCTATAAACATTCTATTGTGGTTACTGTATTTATTTAACTGCCACCTCTATTGGCATCTGGGTTATTGCTATAGTGTTTAGTGAACATCTTTGTGGATTTAATCCATCTTCTGTGGATTTTATTTTACTTCATCTTTTTTTGTTAAGGTATAATTTACATGTAAGTTACCCTTTTTAAAGTGTATAGTTCTCCAAATTTTGATAAACACATACTGTCATAACCACTACCACAATATATAGAACAGTTTCCTCATCCCCCCGAGTCCTTGGGTACCCCTTTATAACTCAACCCCTGGCAGGCAGTGATCTCTTTTCTGTCTCCATAGTTTTGTTTTTTTTAAAGTGGCAACATAAAGGGAATTATACAATATGTAGCCTTTGAGTCTGGCTCCTTTCACTTAATTTAATGTATTTGAGATGCATTTGTGTTGTTAGAGGTTCTTTTTTGTTGCTGAGTAGGGTTCCCTTGTGTGGCTGTACCAGAGTGTGTTTATCCATTCTCTGGTTGAGGAACTTTTGGGTGGTTTCCAGGTTTTCGAGATTATGAATAAAGCTACTATAGGCATTTGCATACAGGTTTTTGGGTGAACATGAATTTTCATCTCAGTTGACTTAAATACCTAGGAGTGGGATTGCTGGTTTACATGGTAAGTGTATGTTTAACCTAATAGGAAATTGCCAACCTGTTTTCCAGAGTGGCTGCACCATTTTGTGCTCCTGTCAGCTGTCTGTGCGGGCCCACTTGCTCCATGTCCTCAACTGGCAGTTGCTGTTGTCAGTGTTTTGTGTCACAGCCATTCTGATGGGCTGTCTCACTGTGCTGTAGATTTGACCCGCTAATGGCTCAGGACATCGAGCATCTTTTATTTGCCATCTATATATCTTCTCCTGGCTAAATGTTGAAATCTTTTTCCATTTTTAAAAATTGGATTGTTTTCTTAAACTATTGAGTTTTGAGAGCTCTTCGTATATTCTGGATGCAGATTGTCAGATATGTGATTTGTAAGTATTTTTTCTCAGTCTGTTCATTTTTTTAAATAGTGTCTTTCAAAGAGTAGGAGTTGTTAATTGTGATGAAGTCTAGCTTATCAGTTTGTTCTTTCATACATTGTGCTTTTGTTCTCATATCTCAGAATTCTTTGCCTAACCTAAGGTGCAAAGATTTTGTCCTAAGTTTTCTTTCAGAATTTTTTTAGGTTTTACATTTCTGTCTATGATCCACTTTGATTTAGTTTTATATATAGTATGAGATATGTGTTGAGTTTCATTTAGTCTGTTCTGTTTTAAATGTGCACTTATTGTAAACACAGACCCTCATAGAATAATGACTAAATATGACGGTTTTCATATAAATAAGTTAGTGAAAGGAACATTACTCAGCAAGCCTGTTGTTTGTACCTACCTGCCTTGTACCATATGGCTCGTATGCCGGGCAAGGTTTATATATCTAGTGCTTTTTAATGTTGACAGGAATAAGAATTTTTCTGTTGCCTCAGACCATCTCCCCACGGCACTGAGCATGGGACAGTGAAATCATTCAGATGGCCAAGTTCTAGTGTCAGAATCCTTTTTTTGCGCTTTCCCTGTACTACTGACGAACTCCATAGAAAACTTGGTGAGCATCAAGTAATGTTACTTGAGTTGATTCCTCCTCCTCCTCTCGACCTCTTAGTAAATATTTACTTGATGCAGTAAATGTGAGGCACTGCAAATGGAGACGAGCTCAGAGGAGGAGACAGACCTTGACACTGAGTGGCTTCAGTCTAGACAGGGATGCAGTTGGCTGTAGGGATGTGGCAACAGATGCAGGCAAGGCCACCTGGAGGTAGACAGGAACAATGAGTCTTCAGTTTGCCCTGACTCAAAGTTTGAAAACCACTTTCTGGATAGGAACCAGCATCTGCTTTCTGTCCAGTTTGCAGAAAGCAAACCAGGGGACTGTGCACAGATGTGTCCCAAGGCAAGTCGCTGAGGCTGTCTGGGCAGCGCTACAGAAAGTGAACAACCACTCTGAAGTTGCTTAACCAAGTCTCCCCAGATCAAGTGCTGGGAAGACCCGTGCTAATGTGCTGATTTTCACAGAACCATATTGTCATCTTGTAATAAATGTGAAGACAGTAAAAAGTCAGTTAATGGCATTTTTTAACTCAATTACTCCTTACTATACTTTGCTGTCAAACTACTTGACAGTGAAGGAACTGTTACCGAAGGTGTAGAAATACAAGTTTTTTTCAGAATTCACAAAGAAGGTGTATGTTAAACTTGGAGGATTTCTGGTTCAGAACTAACATGGATAAAACTTCAAATGTTTATGTTCCATTACTACTTTGTAGAAAATCAAGGCTTAACAAATGGCTGTTAAGGTGCACCCTGAGCTTATTTGCTCTAGGTTAAGGGAGATTACTCGGGTTGGCTGGAAGTTGACACAAACCAGGTGCTCCAAAGAGAAATCTGTTAACTTACTGTGATGAGCCTTCCACATCTGACACTTCCTTTGCAGTATAGACTGTTCTCAGTGAATTGTGTTCCTAGTTGTCTAGGAAACCACATGCCTGTGAAGACTAAAAATTTGAGTTTTGTTACACCAAGTTTTTTGCCTACTGGAACAATGCCAGGCCGGGAATATGCGTAAGCAGGTTTTCACTTGGTATGCCTGAGAAATGCACCCGACGGGACGCACGAGCCCCCATGGGGAGGGCCCTCCTCTGGCACTCACCCATGGGGAAGTCAGGCAGAGGTGGGTGCAGAGGTTGTGACTTTGATATATTTGTGCTGAGCTTGCTTGTCACCTTTTTTTTTTCTTTTTTGAGGCAGTGAAAATATTAGTTGTCCACTGATGACCTCCTGATCTTACATGGATTTGAAAACATGCAGGTATCAGTTTTATTTTACACCTTAAAAACAGAGAAGGAAGGAAAATGTGAAAATTCACATGTGACCAAATGCTGGTAATTTTTAACGTTGGGGTGGCGGGAAGCTTCGTGTTCACACTAACAACCCTTCAGTTCTTGACAACTGGTGTGTGGCAGAAACTGGCATGGAATGAAGGCAGTGGGTTCCTTTTCTGGAACTGCAGTGTTGTGGCTTCCTAGAGGGGACTTTCAGGACATGGGGTTTCCCAGATCATTTCTAATTATTAGCGTCTTCTGTGTCGTATTAAAGACAGCCTAAGGATGGGGAGGAAGACAAGTAGAAATGAGACCTCAGGATCAGCCTCGGTCTTAATACCTCCTGGGGTAGAAATTGCAGTCGTGTTAAGAAGCTGTAGATTTGAAACCAAGTAATTTAAAGCAAAATTGAATTTCTTAGTGAACTGCTAGCTTAGTAGAGGGCACATGTAATGCAACAGTCCCAGAGGTTCGTTTGCTTCTTCCCGATAGGTCCGAGGAGGAGAGTGGAGGCTTGGTCAGTAGGGTCCCGTGCTACTGCCCCTAGGGGGCAGGGTTTCATCGTTATGTTTTTGAATATTTAAGTAAACAAAGTTGAAGTGCTCCTACCAAGCCTCAGGGACTTGTTCCTCAATTCTAACAACCACTAACAGGCCACATTTATGACAGCACATAAACTGCAAATTTTCCAAGGAAGCATCTGAGACATGGGTCCTCTTGAAACTCCTTTGTGACACCCCCCCCCCCCCCCCCCAGAAGGACCACAGGAGACACAGGGCAGGCACTAGGAGAAAGCGGAAGGTGAGTCTGTGTCCACCATCTTGGTAGCTTTCTGGGGAAGAGGTGGAGACCCAGGCAGGGAGGGCTATGACTAAACTACAACTCCATCCCTCGGGGAACCAGGAGAACACAGCTTCCAGCCCATCACAGCCCAACAACTTAGTGCCCACCATCCAGGCAGGAGAAAGGTCAGTTTGTTTTTTAACATATTTTTACACTTAGTTGCAAGAGTAACATAGCACTTGTGAGAATAATACAGAACTTCCTTAAAGCCTTTACACTGGTTCCTCAAGTGTTACTGTTTGCCACGTGCACATGCGCGCTAGGTAGGTAGGTAGTCAGCTCGGGCTGTCGTAACAAGTTACTGCAGACTGGGTGGCTTAAACAACAGACAGACCTTTTCTCACAGTTCTGGAGGCTGGAAGCCCAGATCAGGGTGCCAGCATGGTAGGTTTCTGGTAACAGTTCCCTTTCTGACTTGTAAATGACCACCTTCTCACTGGCGTATGCATGTAGAGAGAGCAAGCAAGCTCTCTGGTGTGTCATAAGGACACTAATCCTATTGCATCAGGACCCCACCCTTAGGACCTCATTTAATCTTAGTTACTGCCTTAGAGGCCCCATGTCCAGATATGGCCACAGTGGGGGTTATGAATTTTGAGGGACACAAGCATTCCACCCATAGCAGATACTGTTTTTCTGAATCATTTGAGCATACGTTGCAGACATGATGCATATTTCTTAAAAGCAAGGGTATTCTCACATAACCTCAGTACATGTCTTAACCTCAGAAAATATTAAAAGAATTGACTCTGGTTTCATTTATTTTCTCTGTTGGTTCTGTTTTTCCTTGTGTGGAATTCTGCTCTAGTCTTTATTATTTCCTTCCTTCTGCTTGCTTTGGGTCATTTGTTCTTTTCCTGTTTTTTTGAAGGCAGAATTTTAGTTCATTGATAAGATCTTTACTAAAATAGGCATTTTAAGCTACAAATTCTGTCTGGACACTGGTTTAGCTACATTCCGTAGATTTTGATAGGTTGTGTTTTATTTTCATTTAGTTCAAAATATTTTCTAATTTTCCTTGTGGTTTCTTAACCTGTGAGTTACTTAGAGGTAATTAATTTCCAAATATTTGGGCTTTCCCAGTCTCTTGTTAATTTTAATTTAATTCTGTTCTGATCAGAAAACATACTTTGGATGATTTGAATCCTTTTAACTTCTTTGAAGCGTTTATTAGGGCCTAGCATAAGGTCTATCCAGAGAATGTTCCATGTGCTCTTGAAGAGAATGTGTATTTTGTTGTTGGGAGGAGTGTTCTACAGATGTAGGGAAAGTTGGTCGATACTATTGTTTAGGTCTTCTCTATCCTTGCTTGTTTTCTGTCTAGTTCTTTCAATTATTGAAAGTGGGGTGTTGAAGTCTCCAACTTATTGATGAATCACCTTTTCCTCCCTTCAATTCTGTCAGTTTTGTTTTATGTATTTTGAAGCTCTGTTAGGAATATCTATGTTCGTAATTGCTATATCTTCCTTGTAGCCATCACAAAATGTCCCTCTTTGTCTCTAGCAATATTTTTTGTCTTAAAGTCTATTTTGACTGATAATAGTATAGCCACTCCAGTTTTCTTATGGTCCCTATTTGTATGGTATCTTTTCCCATTCTTGTACTTTCAATCTGTTTGTATCTTTGAATCTAAAATGTATCTCTCATACAAAGCATATAGCTGGATCTTGTTTTATTACCTAGTCTGTCAATCTGCCTTTTGATTGGAGTGCTTAATCCATTTACATTTAGTCTAACTATTGATAAGTTTTAATTATTTTGCCTGCCATTTCTCTATTTATTATGTATCTCAGGTTTTTTTTTGTTCTCTTTCTCCTTTATTGCCCTCTTTTATATAAAGTAGACGTGTTCTAGTGTACCCTTTTAATTTCATTTTTCTTATTGCTTTATTTTTACTTTTATTGTTACTGGTTGCTACAGGGATTACAATATAATTCTTCACTTGTTACAGCCTACTTCAGATTAATACTAAATTCAGTGAAATACAGAAACTTTGCTCCAATGTTGCTCCATTTCTTCACTCTCCTTTGTGTTATTGCCAATCAGGTGCCAATCGGGACAGCAGCTCCAGAAGCACAAAGGGGCCACCACATGTGTGCTTCATAGCAGGGCAGGATTCCTGGGGAGAAACTGACCCCCATTTCCTGGTCCCAGGGCAATCCCCAGGTGGAGTTGGCAGGGGGAGGTGGTTTGTGCTATTGAAGGTTTCTGTCTCTGCAACTCTGGGCTGGGGCCGTGAGCCCTGACGGGCCTGGACTAGCCCTAAGCATGTCTCCCTCTGGCTCCGGTTGTGGGGGATGGTGAGTCCTAGAGACTTACCAAGCGTATGCTGAGAGGCATGAAGGAGACATGGTGGAAGTACTCCAAGGGCTTGTCACTGAGTCCCCCAGTGGACACAAGGACAGATCACAGGGAGCTGAGGGGCGTGGAGCCCAAGGGCAGCCATGGGCTCTCCTGTCCATCTCCACAGTACCCTTGAGGAGGGGACTGCAGGCTGGGTGGCAGCCTGTGCTCATACTCCCAACATCTGGAAAGACAAACCTCTGGCAGCACAAGCTGGGCCAGCTCGGCAGAGCCCATTCCTGGACCCTTCATGGGGCCTCAGGCTCTCTCAGGATCAGGAAGCACCCACAGACCACCTCTCACAGGACAGGGCTGCGGCCCACCCTAGAGAGGGAGTGCTCCAGCCAGCGCAGACCCCAAGCCTTGGAGGAAGGCAGAGCAGGTCAGTGCAGTGTCTACACTGCTGGGGTTCAAACCCTGTCTCTACCCTCTCCTCATCCACTGCATATTCATGGACAGTCACTCCTCTCTGCCTCAGTTTCCCCATCTATCGAGTGACTATGTCACAGAGCACTTGTGAGGTATGGCTGAGCTGTCACAGGTCTGGTGTTTACAGCAGGCCTGCTCTCAGGAGGTGCCGGTAAGCCCCTGTCATCCCTGTGTCAGTAGCTTTGCTATTGGGGAACCACTTCCCTGCAGTCACTAAAAATACCATCTGCAGACCAGGGTTGTGCGGGGCCTTTCCTCCGGCCCGTGTCCCGGCCCTGGCACGTGCGCAGGGTGCACAGGCCCTACTAAGTCAGATCCCAGAGCCCCCCGCCGAGTGTCCGTGACTGCCTCTTGGAAGAAGCGAGGCCAGAAGCTTCAGCAATTTTCTTGAAAAAAAAGTTTGAAGCCACGATGTTGAGGGTCAGGAGTTGAGAGAAACAAAGCCAGAAAAATAGCAGTACCCTGGGGCAGGTAAGGTTGAGGGTCAGGCTCTTTCACTTGTTTATAACATGAAATAAACTACCTGACAGTTGCCAGTCAGTGGTGACACCGCGTGGCAGGGCATGCCTTCCTCCCAGGGACCAGGTGGGTGCAGCCAGAACCCCCTCCTCGTCTCTCTGGCTCTTAGTGGGGCTGGGCGACCTGCACCACCCCTCGATGTGCCACCTGCCCTGGCCCGACCACACTGCCCTCCCTGCTCCTCCCTCCTGGCAGCAGCCCCACCTGGGAGTGAGAACGGAGAGGGCAAGCAGCATTCAGTTCAGCCCGACGCACACACTGATTTGCCCACACCGGAGTCCCTGCCCGTGCTGCCTGGGCAATGCCTCTGGAGCTGCTGAGGACAGCACAGCAGGAGTGGCATGACATGCACCTGGTTCCAGACAGTGTCAACCGACTATGAGAAAAACCCCTCCCAGCAGAGGCGACATGAACCCAGAGCTCAGGCTTGCTCAGGGCAGGTTGGAGCCTCAGCTGTCATTTCCTGGTGATTCTCACCTGGGGAAACTGGCAGATCCGTGCCTGAGGCTCGCCCTGCCTGGAGCTGTGCCTTCCTGCCAGGCTGCCAGAGGACAGGACTTTGCCTGTGGGTGCAGGGTGGCTGCCGCCTCCCTCCCAACAAGAAAACCTGAGCCCATGCTTGCAGCTGCTCACGGGTCAGGAGCACTAATGTGCACGGGCCACTAAATCAGCCTCTGGGGAAAGTCACGCAGCGCCAGCCAGCCTTGGTGAAAGTGACTGCCTGTTCAACGGAGATAGCACCGGGTCCACGAGCCCCAGGGGAGCTCATTCCAATGGCTGTGGGCACAGAGACTCTGAGCCATTCTGCCACCTAAAGGGATGCCAGGCTCATCCCCCTCTCTGAGAAATGCCTGCACGTGCCTCCTTCACTGTCTTTTCCAGATTTTGCACGAAGAACATAGAATCTAAATGTTGTTAGCTTTTGAGTGCGAGGAATAAGTGAAAAGTTCTTAGAAGCAAAGTGCGTGTTTAGGGCAATTGTCGATTGCAGCTTGGCAGCCACATTTCCTATTTGCCTTTGTGACTATTGACAGCTGCTACCGGCAGTCCCTCCTGCCACCAGGACACTCATTTCTCTGGATCTGGGACTAGACCAGCCATGGGCTTCAGGCCCTGGTAGGTCGGTTTTGGAATGACCAGGGGTGTTATTGATGGCCCCTTTAAAATAACATCTTGTTTCCAGAAGGCACTAGAAGCTTCTCCTCCCATGCACTGTCAACTACATTGGCAAGAATTCTGCCTGCTTGGCTGATACCCGGTCGAAGGATGACTCTTTTATTTGCAGGGGTGCTATCTTCCACCTTCCTACTTCCTCAGTCTTATTTTATGTTCAAGAACAAAGGGGTGTGGAAAAAATTAAGAGGTGGCCTCAGCCCAGTCCCCCGGGGCAGGGAATCCAGGCCCCACCCGGCAGGGCACACCCTCCTCTCCGGTGGCCGGGCTGCTGCCCCCACATGACCACTTCAGCCTGCGGGATGAGCCTTTCTGCAAACATTATAATTCTTGTCAACTTACTGCAATTTGAATTTCATGGCAGTTCTACATTTTATGCTAAAATTACTCCTTTTCCCCCACTGCAGCGGGATGATGAATACTGTACAGATGGCAGCCGCTCCTGTTCTCATGAGCCTTGTAATTAGGAAGAAAAGGATAAAAACCCAAACTTGCTATCTACCAAGCAATTCCGGAGCTGCTCTGGAAGTCTGAAATACAGTGGGAGGAACAAGGTGTCACCAATTCTGCTGGGAAGGGGCCTGGGGCCCTGCGAGGACACTGGCTGGCTCTTCCTCCCTCTCCCTGCAGGGCAGGTCTGCTCTGCTCTCTGTCCCTTTGCCCTTCCTCCAACTCCTCCTCCTCCTCCCTTCTCCATCTTCTTTTTACCCTCTGTTCTTCCTTCTGCTGCTCTGCGGCCTGGGCTTCCCAAGGAGGTAAACAGGTGTGCTCAGGCAAATGGAGTCGGTCCAGCCCATGCTGTTGGCCACCTGCAGGGCCCTTTCCTGGTGTGACGGGAAGATGAAGCGGGGTGAGATGTGGCCCTGCTCTTGCAGGGGCGAGGCAAGCCGGGTGTGTACCCTGACACACAGTCACCAAAACCCGGGTCGAATCCCCTCCCCTCAGTGTTCCGCAGACCCTGGACTGGGACTTGGTGGGTATCTGCCCCTCCTGGCCACACCCTGGCCCTTCTGCAGGAAATGAAGTCTTGCTCAACCATCCATTTTGAAACTGGAAACTACATCTCCTTTCTCATACTTCTTTTCTTTTTGACTTTTTAAATAACAATTTTATTATGAAAATTTTTAAGCATACAGAAAGTTGGAATAGTGTGATGATCTTCTATATACAGTTGTCCTTCGGTATCTTCAGGGGATTGGCTCCAACGCCCCCAAGGATACTAAAATTTATGGATGCTCAAGTCCCTGATAGAAAATGGTGTGGTATTTACATGTGACCTTTGCACATCCTCCCATATACTCTAAATCATCTCTAGGTTACCTACAATACCTAATGCAATTTAAATGCTATGTAAATAGTTGTTACACTGTATTGTTTTTTATTTGTATCATTTTTATTGTTGTACTGTTATTTTTTATTGTTTTCTCCCCCCCAGATATTTTCGATCCCCAGTTGGTTGAATGGGCAAGTGCAGACCCAAGTGGATACGGGGGCCGACTGTACTACTCAATAATTACTGTGACTCAATAATTACTGTGCAAACATTTCCCCACATTTGCTTTAATTTCAATACACATAACTTATAAATGTTTTTTGCTCCACCATTGGAGATTAAGTTGCAGATATGATAAAGCTGGCATTTCAGATTGGGAGGAAAGATGGACTCCAATAAACTACACTGAAATAGCTGACCAGCCTCTTTGGGGGGAAAAACTTGTATCCCTAACTGCAGTCTTAGACCAAAATAAATTCCAGGTGAAAAAATAATTACAGGTAAATCTGAAAAAATGAAATAATAAAAATGCTAGAGGAGAGTACAGGTGAATATTTTCATAATCTTGGAATAGGAAAGGGCTTTCTAAAAGTGCCACAAAACTCAGAAGCCATGAAGAAAAAAACCAGACCCCCGACTTCCAGCCGGGCAGCGGCAGGGGCTGCTGTCCTTTAGCAGCACGAGCTGCAATTAGATGGAGCCATCAGAGGGTGTTCCAATAAATCCCTGGGCATTTTGCTTAATGACCCTCAACTATCCTTTCTTTCCTTTGAAGGCAAGAGCTGGGAGACATTTGCCGACCACAAGTGCTTTGTTCTCCCGAGCGCGTGGCCTGTGCAGAAGGGTGGGAGCCACCGGTGTGCGTTCCTTGGAGGCTTTCTCCTCCCGGCCGAGGCTCCAAGGCCGGTTCCCTCTGCACACCCCTGTGCGCGTGGCGCAGTTCTGTGCACGCTCCCGTAACCAAACCAAGGCTGCTTGCACATCTGCATCGCTATTTTGGGGCTTCTAGGGGACTGAGGAAAACAACCTTCTTATTTTCAACCAGCAAGGATGTGACATCATTCTGAAGAGTAAGGCCTTCCAGGAGGCGAAGCCAGTGTGGAGGTGACTGAGTGGCGAGGGACCAGCTCAGCAGCGTTTATAAACCCCTTGCTGGCACTAGACCCTCAGCCCCTGCAGCAGCAGGAACAATGACACATGCCGATGATGCAGGCCCCCCAAGCACACCCTCCTCTCTCGGGGCAGGTCTGACTGGTTCAAGAGGAACCGGCCTCCTCCCGCCCTCCCGTCCTCCCCAGCTATCTAGCCTCCCCTCCTCAGAGCTCTTTCCCTGGGACAGCCGGGCCAGCGCCCGTGGCCCAGCCCCCCACCCCACCCCTGTCCCGCACCAAGCCTGAGCCTGGCCTCCCCCGCCGGCCTCTTGAACCTCACCCTCCGCGGTCACTCGCTCCCCAATCCAAGCAGCTCGGTCACCGGGAGTTTGACAGTTTCCTGCACTTGAGCTTCACTGGTTTGAGAAACCGACTCCTTATTCGCTATATTAAAAAACCCACTTCCAGGGGTTTTGCCATTGGGCCAAATCTGTCAAAACGACCCACCGCAGCCGGGTAGGCCGGGCAGCGACCCCACCCCGCCCGAGTCCCGGAGCTGTCCCGGGGCCCCCAGCGCCAGCGCGTCCGCTCAGCCAGAGGGGGAGGCGCTGGGGTGGCCAGAGCGGGACAGGGGCAGAAGGGGCCGCGCCGGCCGCCACCGCACCGGGCCGGGGGCGCGGGGGTGTCTCGGGCGCTCCGGCTGGAGACCCGGAGGACACACTGGGGGGGCGCGGACCGAGAGGGGGAGGGCGCGAGGCTAAAGGGGGTTGAACTGCAGCGGGGTGGCGGCGGGGAAGGGGGGGCAGGCGCGTCGCGGCGGGCAGGGGCAGGTGGAGGTGAGGCGGGGGGCTGGGGGGGTGGGGAGAGCAGGGGCTGGAGGGGCGGGGGACGCCCGCGGGGCTGAGACCAGAGGACGTCCGGCCCGCCGGGGAAGGACGGCGAGGCGGGGGACGGGGCGCAGAGAGGGCGGCGGGGGCGCCCACAGGTGCGGGAGAGGGTCGTGGGCGCAGCGCGGGCGGCTTCTGGGAGGGCCGCAGGCGCAGGGGTGCCGCAGGGGTGCAGCCAGGGGACAAGAGAAGCCAATGGGGGAGAGGGGCCCTCCCCCCTCCTCTCTACCTCCCCCTGCTCCTGGCCGGCCTCTCCCTCCTCCTTCCCCTCCTCCCTCCCTGCCTCCGCCTCCCTCTGGCCATGCCTCCCCCCTCAGCCTCCCTTTCTCTTTTTCTGTTTTTTGTTCAAAAGGTTTACATGTATTTATATGCTGGGAGGAAAACTGCCCTTTCTTTTAGTCTCCCTTCCATTCCTTGAAGTTCTTAATCCCTCAAGGCAGTTAGTCTCACTGGGATTTAGAAGAAAGAAAAATCTGATTAAATCTCTGTGCTCAGCCAGCAGGACAAAGGTGGAGCGCTGGCTGGTCTGGCTGGGGTGGGGGGACAGCTGGGGTGCAGGGCTCCCTCGCCCACTGGCACAGCCCCCGGGGCTGGTTTCTCCCCCACCCGTTCCCCCCCACCCCCGCCCCAGCTGACATCCAGGCTCCCCAGGCAGCCCATAGCGATAGACGCCTCCTCTGCCGTCCCACGCAGCCTGGAAGGCAGGAATGGCCCCCAGGTCACCATTTCCTAAGTGACACTCCTGCCTGACCCAGCAGGGAAAGAGAGGAAGGGGGCCACCCACTCTGGGTTTGTCCAGATTTGCCCTGTTGCCCTGAACACACATAGCCACACGTACTCAAAGGCCACCGCATCCCCATCTCAGCCTTCAGAGAGATGAAACGTCTTCACAAAGCAGCATCTGTGGACTGTGTGACAACTCAGAGTTCAAGTACCCAGAAGACTCCTTGGTCCAGTCATTCCGGAAACCTGGAATTTCCCAAACTTGATTTGACTTTTACGGAAAAAAAATAGAGAATGCAGCAGTGTTTTTGTTCTTTGTTTTTTAATTTTTCACCTGGAAGTCTTTTAACCTTTGGGAGTGGTCAAGAACCCCTTTGAAAAGCAGATGACCGATTTCCTCAGAAAAGCAAACCTTACAAATAAAAACCGTGTGTGCTGTCTTGGGACTCTGTGGGCCCTGGATAAGAATCACTGGGTAAAAAGTCTCCTTGCAGCCCCCTGATGCCATGGCAGCCAGCTGTGCCCACTGCTCATTCTGTGCCACTGAGGGCAGAATTCAAGGCAGATGGGGGCTCCTTGGGGACACTCCAGCATGTGCTGCCTTTGAGGGGGGCCACAGCCTCAGGGCCTCTGAAGCTGAGAGACTCTGGGATCACCCGTCTAAATAGAGCCCACCAGCACCCCAGAGACACTCCGGAGAGTGAGTGGACTCAGATCCGGAGCCAATTTTTATGTTAAAAAGCTTTATCTTCTTCATGGAGGCCCATCGGAACCCAGATGAAAAATGAAATGTTGGAAAGCAAAGCACACAAAAGCTGCCCTGCTGACAGATGAGGAATGGGCTGGAAGCGCTTTTCCCCACACCCTCTCACCAAACGTGTGTGGGATTTTGCCCACACCGACCAGTTCTCTAGCACCAGCTGGGTGTCTCGCGATGCAATTCAGTTCTGACAGTGACCAGCCGAGGTAGGTGCCACAGGTTCGTGGCTGAGTCCCACAAGCCCGAGCCCGCCCTCACCGCAGACAGCAATCCAAAGTCTTGGTTGGTTACTCAGGGAACTGACACCTCTGTCTGACTTGGCTACAAAGCTGGGGGGTTCCTCCACCACCCTCAGGTCAGTAATTTGTTAGAACAGCTCAGAGAACTCAAAAAAACACTTTACTTACTATTACGAGTTTATCACCAAGGATACAAATGGACAGCCAGATGAAGAGTCGCACAGGAGCTTCTGTCCCCATGGAGTTGGGGCGTGTGGACTTCCCAGCACACGGAGCTCTCTGAGGCCTGTCATTTTGGGTGTGTATGCAGGTTGCATTATGTAGGCAGCGTGATGGGTCAAATCATTGGCCATTGGTGACTGACTGAACCTTCAGCCCCTCTCCCTCGCCCGGACGCAGGTTGGAGGCGGGGCCGAAAGTCCCAACCCTCTATTACTGCCTTGGTCTTTCAGGAGACCAGCCGCCACCCCGAAGCTATCTAGGGTCTCCCAGCTGGCACACAACAGACATTATTATCACTCCAGAGATCCAAGGGTTTTAGGCCCACTGTGCCAGAAACAGGGACAAGACCAAATGTATGTTTCTTATTCTATCACAGGGCTTCCCGTCTTAGCCTTCCACGGGCATGAGGCTCCGGGAGGCTGAGGGTCCTGTGTCCTGGGATATGAAGACCCCCTCACTGGCAGACCATTTCCATGGGCCCCTGGGAGAGCCCCTAGCAATTTTGTACCACATTTTTTTTTTTTGTTCTTTTTCCTAAAGAGAGCGCCCTGGTGGCATACACCCAGGGCCCACAAGTCTGCTTCAGAGAGTAATAATACAGTTTGGCTCTTCCCATCCCGGAAGCTACAACAGAGGCATGAGTAAGTCCCAGTCCAGCAGCCTCATACGTGGTGGCAGTGTAAGTCAGGAGCATCTTCAATTTCCAAGGCCACCCTCTGTTCACAAACACTGAGACCTCCAAAGACCTGACTCCTCTGTGACTTAGTGCCCCTCCCCTCAGGGATTCAGTAGCTCTTGCTGGAATGAGCCAGTCCCTGGGAACCAACCGCTGGGGCCAGACCACTGGTCTGTGCTCCCCCAAGCGAGGCCCTCCATGCGTCCTACCCCAGGGTGACCTCACTAAATGGCAGAGCAGGCTCGCCTCTGGAGCCCTGTCTGGGGACTCAGGCACCTTCTCCATTGCTTACATGCCCTGCCCTCTCCCCTGCCTGTCAACCACAGGGCCATCCTCGCCCCTCAGCCCCCTGCCCCCACCAGGGCTCCCACCTTGCAGGTGAATTTGACAGGCTGCATTTAACCCAGATTAAAATTGCTTCAAAATGAGATATTCAAAATCTGTGTGTCGCTCAGGTTTATCACAAATACAAGATGCAATCAACTCTTTTATCTTGACAGCTGAGCTGACATGGCTTCGGAGTGAATAGCATCTTGAGGTTCTGACTTGATGTGATGAAAGCGTACAGGGATCTTGGGGACAGGCTGCAGTGTCGTTTGTAAGCACAGTCAACGTGCTTGACAGGCCAGGCACCCTGGGAATTGGGTCCTCGCCACTCCAGACAGCCATTGCCATGTACAGCCAGGGCTTCATCACTTATGGTAATGGCACAGGGTGACATGGATCATTGGAATCAGCACATCATTAACAAATAAGGCACACGGGGGAAGTAATTCCATCTCCTGCCTCCAAGCTCTTTCTAAGGGAGCTGCTAGAAAATCTGCAACAGGCCCCCTCCAGGCCCTGCCTCCGCTGATAGAGGTGGTGGGAGCATTCATCCCTCCCTGGAGGCCAGGAGGAACCAGACAGGGTTAGCTCTGGATGAGCCTCGGCTGTGCTGAGCAAGTCCTGAACTATCTTTGTTTTCTGTTGCTTATAACAGGATCCCTGAAACTGGGTAATTTATAAGAAACAAAATTTATTTCTTACAGTTATGGAGGCTGAGAAGTACAAGGTCGAGGGGCTGCATCTGGTGAGGGCCTTCTTGCTGGTGGGGACTCTCTGCAGAGCCCCAAGAAGGTGCAGGACATCACATGGCGAGGGGGCGGAGTGTGCTCATGTGCTAGCTCAGGTGTCTCTTCCTCTTCTCATAAAGCCACCAGCCCCAGTCCCACAATAACCCGTTAACCCATTCACCCATTAACCCATCAATGGATTAATCCACTCGTGAAGGCAAAGCCCTCATGACTCAGTCACCTCTTAGAGGCTCCACCTCTCAACACTGCCACAGTGGGGATTAAGTTGCAGCATGACTTTTGGAGGGGGCAAGTATTCAAACCACAGCAGGAACCAAGAGTTAAATGAAAGGACATTTTTTTCCTCCTGGAGGAATTCTAGTAAGAATCCCCTTAAGCCTCACCTCAACTCCTGTTAGTGTGAAGGGAACATGACTATTCCTCAGGCCCCACTGAAAAAGCAGTGGGAACCCACCTGCGGGGTGAGCTTGGGTGCGTGGGAGAACGTGCGTGTGCGGGGGTGAGAGTGGGAGTGTGTGTGAACGTGAGAGTCCGAGTTGCGCGAGACAGTGTGTGAGAGTTGTTTGAGTGTGAAAACGAGTGAGAGTGTGTGAGAGGAAGTGTGAACATGTGTGTGTGTGTGTGTGTGTGTGTGTGTGTGTGTGTGTGTGTGTGTGTGTGTGCAAAGCCCTTTCCTTACCCAGAGGGCCCGTAGCCAGAGCCTCTGGGGCTGGAGGCGGCTGCTAGGGGGGCCACGGCCCCCACGCCAGCCTGAACCTGGCCTTCCCGACTCCAGCGCCTCATCCTGAAATCTACAGACACGTACTGCAGAATATTTACTTTGGTCTATTAAAAAAAAGTTAAATTTTCTGATTACAAAATATTATACTTTAATTGAGTAAAAGCATAAACTTAATAAAATTATAGTTTGCAAATCCACTTCCCTACCCCCAGATAACATTGTTAATATTTTAGTATATTTGCTTTCAATCTTTTTGTGTGCCCATTTTTATGACATAGGAAGAACCAACTACATTGCTAACGAACCCGAGTTTCCCCACTTCATATCTTCACCAGTCTCCCATGATTTCAAACATGCTTCTAAACCAGTGTTCAGTGTGAGATTCCATCATATGGGCAAGTCAGGATTCAAGTCATGTTAGGCTTTAAGTAATTCCATTTTTTCAGTTATATAAAGTTGAATAAAGTGTGTATATATGTGTACTTGATCCATTAATAAACTTTTACTGTTATTACAGAAATTAGAACTTATTTTTCTTCCTGCACCATGTCCAGAAAACAGAGTTTCATCATAAAGCACAGTGAAAGAGGATCAGTTTGGAACTGAGAGGAAATAACTTAATAACCGGCCCAGCAGCTGTATTTGTTTGGGTAGTTTTTGGTTTGGGTTTTTTGAGATGGGGTCTCGCTATGTTGCCCAGGCTGACCTCAAACTCCTGGGCTCAACCGATCCTCCCACCTCAGCCTTCCATGGAGCTGGGACTACAGGTATGTACCACCACACCCAGCTCTGGGTGTGTTTTTATCTGCCCCCAAGGTTTTTTTTAATTATTTAAAACATTTTTTGATGTCTTTTCTCATATGTTTTAAAATTGAGATATAATTCACATATTATAAAACTCACTCTTAAGGTATACTATTCAGTGATTTTTAATATATTCGCAGAGTTGTACAGCACTCACCACTATCTAATTCCAGAACATTTTCATCACCCCCAATTAGCAGTCACTCCCCATGGCCCCCTGCCCAGCCCCTGGCAACCACGAATCTACTTTCTATCTCTATGGATTTGCTTGTTCCAGACATTTCATGTGAATGGAGACATACAGTATGTGGCCCTCTATAACTGGCTTCTTTCACTTAGCATGATATTTTCAAAGTTAATCCATGTCGTAGTATGAATCAGTATTTCATTCTTATTTATTGCCAAATAGTCTCTTGTTGTCTAGATAGACCACAACTTGCTTATCTGGTCATCAGTTGATGGGCATTTGGGTTGTTGCCACCTTTTGGCTATCATGGAATGATACTGCTATGAATGTTCATGTACAAGTTTCTGTATGGACATATGTTTTCATTTGTCTTGAGTATACCTGGGAGTGGAATTGCTGGGTCATGGTAATTATATGTTTAATTTTTTGAGGTCCTGCCAAACGGTTTTCCAAAGTGGCCCAACCTGCCAGAAAGTTTTGGTTCTCCTTTTCTCCTTCGCTGTTGTTCTTGTTTATTTCTGTTGCATTTCCCTGAAGTGGCGACAACAAACCATGCAATGGCGGCAAAGAGGGGTCTGGTGGCCTCCTTGGTTGTGCAGCTCAACTGCTCCCTCTTCTGTTGCTAGTGTGAAGGGCAGTTTCTTTAATAAATGACTCCGGTTTTCTTCTGTCATACATTGCCATGGTGCCCTATTGCTTCAGCCGGGCCCTTATTTTTTTAGCCACTTTTTCCTTTCTCTGTCTACCAGGTGTGTTGTAGACATGAGTGATGGATGGTTTTGTTTCCCCTCGTTGCTCATCTGTACAGTTTTAAGGAGAATGAGTGGGAAGAATCTAATTTAGGCAGCTGCCACTATCCTTTGGGATGGCGAAATGCATAGTTTCATTTTTAATTTTTTAACCAAATGCATAGTTTTAGATAATGATAAATGTCATGGGGAGAAGAAAATGGGCCAAGGTGATAGAGCAAATAGAGATTGTACATATATAGGATGTTGTTATGGGTTGAACTGTGTCTCCCAAGAAGATATGTTGAAGTCCTAACACCCAGCGCCTGTGAATGTGACTTTATTTGGAAATAGAGTATTTACAGATGTAATCAAGTTCAGGTGAAGTCAGGCTGAATAAGGATGGGCCCTAATCCAGTAAGGCTGGTATCCTTATACGAAGAGGAGGAGGGACACAGACACATAGGGAGAATGCCAGGTGACAATGCAGGCAGAGAGTGGAATGATATATCTATAAGCCAAGGAGCATGGAAGGTTGAGGGGAAACATGAGACTCTAAGAGAGATACATAAAACAGATTCTTCCCTAGAGCTCTCAGAGAGCATGGCCCAGCAGTCACCTTGATTTTGGATTTCTGGCTCCAGAGCTGTCCACTCAGTCTGTGGTTACAGCAGCTCTGAGAAACTGATACAGATGTCAAGGAAAGCCACTCTAGTAACTTATATCTCGGGGATGAGCTTTCTTGGCAGAGGATGTAACACATGCAAAAGTTACGAGCTGGAAACTTGCCTGGAAGTCTCAATAAGCCAAAAGGAGCTGGGATCTGGAGGGCAGCATGTAACAGTCAAGACCAGTTCATGGAGGTGCAGCAAGGACTTCAGATCTGATTCCATAAGGGACAGTAGGCCATTTTAAGCAGGGAACAGTGCAATGAGACTTTCATGATTGAAATAGTCTATCTTTTCTATGGAAAACAGAACTAGGGAGACAAGAGCGGAAACAGGCTGACCTGTGAGGAGGCCACCGCGACTGTCCAGAAAAGATGGGAGCAGTCTTGGCCAGGGTAGGGGTAAGTGAGGGGAGACAGGATGGGGTGGATTTGGAAGGTAGAGCCAACGCTGGGTGAGAGAGGATGAGAAGAGTTGAGTCTGCTAGTTTTTTGGCCTGAGCCACTGGTGACACTCCTGCTGGGATGAAGGTAGCTGGGGAGAAGGAACATCAGGCATTTAGTTTGGGACAATGTTACTTTTGAAATGCTAGGTAGACATTGACGTGTATAAACAACTTCTGTTTTTTCTCAAAAGATGATTTAAACAGGTTCCTCACATTCCATAAATGCATATGCCTATGATTTGCCTAAGGCAGATGGGTCAACTCTGGAACACTCAAACATTCAAAACAGGTCCTCTAAATATGCTTAACCACAGAAGAAGCAGGAAAAAAAACAAAAAACAATTATGTTAGAGTCAAAGATGTGGCCTCTCAGCTTTCCCTGTGCAGCCCGCCTGAGAAATAGCTGCATGGCAGCCAGATTGCTGCTCGGGAAGAAAGAGACCTCAGCCAGCTCATCAGTGCAGCTCTCCAAATACGACTTTAATGACAGGTTTTAGAGCACAACCCAGTCTTCCTCCTGAGAGGAGGGAGTTGGAGGGATGTAAGTGTTCCCTGGTGCGTCTCCATTATCACCAAAACAAGAAAGCAAGTGGTAGCAATTGATGTTGTTTGCTACCCACCACGAATAATCTGTGCCATTTTATCTAGGGGAGTGACACCAGGATAGTTGAGCAAGATTTGCATTTTGGCTAGATTGCAAGTATCTAGCAGCTGCTCTGTAAGTGGTATTCAGGGCATCAAAGCTGTCCTGTATAGATTTCTTTTTTTTTCCTATTGAACTAGGTCCTGCTTATAGAGAACTTCTCATCCACAGCTGAATCCACAGACAGGCACTAACAGAGAGGAAGGTGCAAGAGAGAAAGGGCATGAGGTAGGGCAGTGTCCCTGTGAAGGTCAAGGGTGGGAGCCGGTGCCCCTCGGGAGGGGCTGGCCATGACCTCTCTACACGTGGGTGGACAGGATGAAAGGGTGGGCACAGATGCCCGACACTCGGAGCAAGTTCCCAACCCCCGGCTGCAACTTTCTCCTTGAAGTAGGACAAGAGACTCAAGGGCTTCAGGAAACCAGAGACTTGAAATAGCCACGGCAGAAAGTAGCAGAAAGAACAGGATTGGGGACACACCAGCATTGCTGGGCACGTTGCACCCCAGCTGACGTGTCTCTGAGATTTCTCTCTGGCAGTGCCCAATAGTGCCAGCCCCGAAGCAGGAAAGGCAGGCTGGTCCGTTCAGGCCAGGTCTGACCAAGCTACTGGGTCCCACAGTCCGAGGCCGGTCTAGGTCAGTGGGGAGGTTTGTGTCGGGAGTGGTGGCTCTGTGTCCCGCCCCTGCCCTCCGCCCCCTGTTATGCAAGGACCCAGGCCGCAGTGGCACCACCATCTTCCACACGTGGCTTCCGTGGTCTCCCCACCTCGAGCATCCAGCCTGAGTATGCATGGCCGGTTTCAAAAGGGTCAGGCTGGAAGTGGCATGAGCATGACCTCACCTCGCTGCGAGGGACGCTGGGAAATGCTTTCTAGTTGAGTGTCAGGGAAAAGGAGGAGGTGGGTTTAGTGATCACCAGTCTCAGGTGGGTTTGATGACACAGACCGTGCAATAAAAGCAGTACCAGGTGTGACAGGGAGCTGAGAAAGCCCCCGGGGAGTTAGAAGAAAGAGTCTCATTTTACTAGAGAAAATTACAGCAGGTTTCAAGCCAACCCCAAGCGTTGCCCAAACCCACTAGGAAACAGCAACTGTAGCTTCTCCAGCTCGGTGCAGTGAAGTTTAGAGACGAGAAACTTTGTTGACCGCAGACCAAAGTGTACTTCCCACATCTGAGGTGCATAACGACCGCGTGCACCTCAGCACAGCTGTCCCTACTCACAGTCACATCACAGCACCATGGCACAGAATTAAAGGCTCACAGTATTGAGAAAATTTGGCATTTAATTTTTATAGCACAAAAGAATTCACATTTAAGAATTTTTCAGATTTTAACAAACAAAAGGAATTTATTAGCAATATGTGAGGCTATACCCTCCCTCCAATGCTATTACCAAAAATGAGTCTTACAAATGCGTCTTCTCATAAAGTTCTCCCTGTTTCCTCGTGAAGCACTCTGAGCTTGTGATTGACAGGTGCAGAGGCTGAGGCCCAGAGCAGTTACAACTCAGATCACGTGCTCTGTGGGGTACAGAGCTCAGCGGGGCACAGAGCTCTGCTGGGTGGGGCACGGGATCAGGGACGATTGCTGTGGATTCGGGAGCAAGTCTTGTTGGACTCATCTCCAGGGCATGGATGGAGGGGACGGCAGAAGGTAGGCAGAGGGAGATATACCCACAGCGCTGGGCGAGGTGCCCCTGTGTTCCCCAGGCCGGCTTCTGAGAGGCAGGGGCAGTCCTCTTCCTGGGGCCTGGTGGCAGTGCCTAATCCATTAAAATACTGGACCTGTCTAGAATGTTGCAAATTCTGTACACTAGAGTGGAGAGGACGGTCCATGAATATCAGCATGCTGGGACATACTTTGTCCTATTATTAAAAAATTATTTTTATATGGGAAAATCCTCACAAATATGATTTTTAAAAAGCATGCACAATGCACAATAAGACTGCAGCAAAGCCAAAACTACGACTCACTTGTTTTGTGGACCTATACACTGTTTCTTCTGTTAGACACTCCGTTTTCCTATAGTAACCCATGGCAGAGTATAGCTTTGTGAACACTCAATCATGCATCTACATTTTCTCTAAGTAAATTGTGTTCTGATCTCTTAGGTAGACAAGGACATGGAAAATATCAATGTTTTAAAGGTTAATGATTACATTTGTATTCAAATGGACAAGAACAGGTATTCCTTTGGGCAATACTTTATACATTGGTTTAATAATGACCCTTAGCGTAAACAATAATAATGAAATGGACACGTGAGCCATTAATGGTTTTATGATTTCTGTGTATTGCAGCCTTGGATGCTTGTAAATTTGTGTGTATGTGTATAGCTTATCAAGTGTTCTACTGAATTGCAATATTCAACCTAATATTACATGCTGCTTTCTTGTTGATACTCAGGTTTTAAAGTATAATCTCAGACATAAATTAGTCAGCTAAATTAAAACAGAGTGAGGGTGCCTGAATTTTATGACAGAAAGTGTCATAAAGTGACAGAAAGTGTCATCTCAAAGAATACAATTCTGTGATTCTTCCAAATGGAGTTTTTCTTTTCCCAATTAAAACATCTTTGGCCTTGTTTACTAATTTTCATTAAACAGAGAATTCTTTACAAATCAGCAAAAAATGCTGTAATTACAACCACACTCTTAATTCATGTAAATATCATTAACGCTTTAGAATAAATTATAGAGTTGGCTCTTGGTATCCAAAGGGGATGGTTCCAGGACTGTCTGAGGATACCAAAATCCACACATACACAGTTCTGCAGTTGGCTGTCCAGAACCCACATATACAAAAAGTCGGCCCTCTATGCAGGTATTGCATCCCACAAATACTGTACTTTCGACCCTCATTTGGTTGTGGATGCAGAACTTGCTGATACAGAGGGCTGACTGTATTTATGGAACAATATCTGTGTATAAGTGGAGCCTTGCAATTCAAACCTGTGTTGTTCAAGGGTCAACTGGTAATTATTGGATTCTAATGGCAAGGGATAAAAGTAAATACCACTTTAAAACATTTTACACACAGAGTGTACTTGCACTACTACTTGTCAGAAAGAAATCCAAAGAAATGCTTACTGAATTTACTCATTACTTTAAAATTTTAATTTGATTCCATTTTGAAGAGGAAATACAGTCACATGGTTTAAAACCCAAAAGATATATATCTAAAAAGCATATATCTTAGTCCATTTTGTGCTGCTGTAACAGAATATCTGAAATTGGGTAATTTGTAAAGAACAGAAATGTATTCTTTCACAGTTTTGGAGGCTGGTAGTCCAAGATCAAGGCACCAGTATCTGATGAGAGCCTCATTTTCCTGCGTCCTCACATGGTGGAAGGTAGGAGGGCAAAAGAGAGCAAATCCCTCCATCAAGCCCCTTTTATAAGAGAATCTAATCCCATTTACAGAAAGGAGACCTCCTGGTTTAATCACCTCTTAGAGGTTCCACCTTTTAATACTATCACAGTAGCAATATCTGAAATTTGGAGGGGACCCATTCAAACCATAGTGTAATGGAATGCTACCTGCAGCAGTATTTGTAATAGCTCAAACTAGAAACAATTTAAATGTCCACCAATAGCAGATGCATAAATGTAGTGGTGTAATCATGCAACGAAATATCATACAGCAATAAAAATGGACAACTACTTACTCGTGCAGTAATATGGATGACTCCCACAAGCATAATGTTGGGTCAAAAAATTATTTATACTATATGATTTCACTTATATATAAAGTTCCAAAAAAGGCAAAACTAATCTATAGTGTTAGAAGTATGGTAATGGTTACCTTTGGGGTGGAGGGACAGTAATGCTTTCGGGAAAAAAACATTACTTCTGGGGTTCTAGTTTTGTTCTCTTTCTCGATCTGGGTGTGTTGTTAAAGGAAAGATAAGGACCACTCAGTACCTGGAAATGTGAGCACTACATGTATTTATTTCAATCAGATGGTTCCCTGAAGGGGGAAAAATCAAGGATTTTATATGCTACAAAGGGGAGATTCATTGTGGTTTTGCCAATTAAGGACTGCAGCTTGTACCCTGGATTGGGCAGAATGGAGCCTGTTTTTATGTATATGGTTGTATGAAGTGAGTCTCATTGTTCTTTAATTGGGAAGGTATTTTCAGTTAAGACAGTGAGGCTCTGGCAAACTGGAGTCACTCAAACTCTTGGTTGTTTATCACCTTTGCTAGTATATTGGTCAAAGTGTATAGTCCTTTTCCGGCTTTGGCTGATTAAAATAGCATTCAGGTGTGATAAACCCCAGGCAAGTACTGCTATAATTGTAGAGTTGTTTTTTTTTTTACAGACCTTTCTCGTGGCCCTACCTTATTCAGGGATGAAAGGTTGACCTGAAAGGATATGCAAGTTATCAAACTTTCAGATCCAGATCAGATTCAGATCAGTTTTGGGTGTTGTATCAAGTATATATTTTTTTATTTTATTGATTCATTTTATATTTAATGAGGTGTGATTTATATACACTAAAATTGTCTCTTATTAGTATGAGGTTCTGTGAGATTTGAAAATCTCATATGGTTGCGTAACCGCTGCTACCACTACCTACACAATTAAGATACATAATGATTCTATCATCCCCCAAAAGGGCACCCACACCCCTTTTTAAGTTACCAGCTGCCAAATTCCTGGCAATTGGCAAATGCTGATTTGTTTCATTTCCCCATAGTTTCGCCCATTCTACCATGTCATATGCCTTTTAAATCTGGTTTCTTTTATGTAGCACATGGCATTTGAGATTCATTCATGCTCTTGCGTGTATCAGTAGTTCATTCATTTTTATTGCTGAGAAGTATTCCATTATATAGATGTACCACAATTTGGCTGTCCAATCATGACTTGATGGACATTTGGGCCATTTCCAGAGTTTTGTGATCATGAATACAACTGATTTAAACATTTGCAGACAGGTTTTTGTGTGAGGATAAGTTTTTGTTTCACTTGGGTAATAATTGACAGTGAGATTACTGGGTCATATGGTAAGCATATGTTTAACTTTAAAAGAAACTGATGAACTATTTCCAGTGTGGCTATACCATTTTGCTTTCCCACCAGCAATGTATGAGAGTCCCTGTTGTATCACATCCTCGCTGGCAGTTGGTTTTGCAGTTTTTAGCCATTCTGATAGGTGTGTAGTGGTATCTAGTTGTGGTTTTAATTTCCATTTCCCTGAGAATTGAGCATCTTTTCATGTTCTGTGTTGATCCAAGTTTCTGTCTGCTATCAGAATTCTTTTACCATAAAAACCTTCCTTGAATATTCTTATAGTGCAGATTTTCTAGAAATGATTCTCTCAATTTTTGTGTGTCTGAAGAAGTCTTTATCTTTCCTTCATTTTTGCAAATTATTTTCAATGAGTATAGAATTCAGAGGTAAGAGTTTTATTCTTTCTGCACTTTAAAAATGTTATTCCATTATCTCTGGCCTGCATAGTTCCTAATTAGAACCTCTTGTAATTCTTATCTGTGTCTTCTTTTATGTCTTTTTTTCCTCTGGTCTTCAAGATTTTCTCTTTTGTTTTAGACATCTTGAATATAATGTGTCTAAGTGCATGGTCTTGATTTGGAGAGGGTAGTACTTAGTATTCGCCAAGCTTCTTGAATCTGTGGTTTGATTTCTTTCATTATTTTTAGAAAAATCTCAGCCATTATCTCTTTTAATATCTGTTCTACCTCATTTTCACTCTCTTCTCCTTTTGAGATTCTATTACACATGTTAGACTGTTTGGTATTGTCCTACAGCTTTTAGATTCTTCGTTCTGTGTTTTGTTTTATGTATTTTTTTCCCATTTATGTTTCAGTTTGGGTAGTTTCTGCTGGCTTCTCCTCCAGTTGACTGATCCTTTCCTCAGCTGTGTCAAATCTGGTAATGAGCTTGGTCAGGCATTCTTCATCTTATTTTAACAAAATTTTTTAAATTATAGCATTTCCATTTGATTCTTTCTCATAGTATTATTTTTTTTGCTGAAATTCCTCATCTGTTCATGCATATTGTCAACTTTTCCACAAGACTTTATCATATTAATCACAGTTATTTTAAATTTCCTGCCTGATAGTTCCAACATCTAGTCATATCTAAGTCTGGCTCTGTTGATTGTTCTGTTTCTTGACAGAGGATTACTTTTTCTTACTTTTTTGTGTGTCTTGTAATTTTTGGTAGAAAGCCAGACATGGTGTGTTGTGTAGTAAAGGCTAAAGTAAATGATGTTTTGCATAGAAATGGGAACAATTCTTCTGCTAGGATTTTTGACTTAACTCTGTGGGGAGTTGAGTCAACATAGGCAATATTTTAGCTGGATTTGGGTTCTGTTGTTGCTATGGTCACTCACAGTGAACCACTGGATTCAAAATCTTCTAGTTTTACCTTGTGTATAGACTATGGTTGTGCTGCCATAGGGTTTTCTTCAATATTCCTGTTACACTCTCAGCTGTAGGCTTTTCCTGTGGACCTATGCATCAAAGAGAGAGGGCACATGGAAGAAGATGAGGATACAAGAGGGATGAAGAGTTGGGGCTATCATCACACTCCAGCATAGGTGCTAATTTCTCAGAATTCAAGTGTGTTTATTAGAGTCACTTTAGAGTCCTTTTGATTCAGGATCATTTGATGTTTGTTGAGATTGTGAAGCAGCATTTCAGAATGTGTTTACAAATCATTTTATTATTGTCAATATTTTAATATTGTCAATCTAATCATTGACAATAGCAATGATTAGAAACAGAGATTAAAAACAGCATAACTAATATTTACCAAGTTCCCCTCCTTTTGTCAAACTCAAGCCATGAGAATAGATTTCAATTGTATGTTTTGTCCCACTTTGTACACCAGTTGGCTTGTTCTTGAATTTTATGTAAGAAACTCTTATTTAGCAAGATAAGGAATGATACCTTTAATAAAGATATGGCTCTCACCATCTCTAATTTCTCCAGATAGATTTGTGTCCCATTGAGAGCAGCAGGTGGGTATAAAATGTACCTGGAAAATATGGGGGATTTAAAAATTCATGAAAATATTTATTAATATAATTCTTGATTTCCAGAAATTAAAAATTGACCAGATTTAGTATGGCTTTTATATAAAAGCTTGTCATGGAAAGGGTATACATTCTATCCTCAGTGTACCATGAATGTTAATTGTTTAGTATATTTGAATTCTCTAACTGCACAAATATATTAGCCTTCCTCTATATAGTGCTGGCACAAAGTTTGGTAATTGGTCCTAATTTTGATTTTCAATTTTGATTTGGGTTTCATGAGATTTTCCATGACATGGATGCTAAAGTTTGAGAAAACAATTTTACAATTTTCACAGAATTTAGTACAGTTATAAAAATTTAGGTAGAAACATCAAAAACAATAAAACCTACTCAGTTTCTCAGTCAAAACTTTAGAATAGATTTCAGGCCTTATATGGGTCAAAGATTTAATATAAGTATAATTATAGTAACTGGTACCAATGCCTATAAATTCAGACATATATTTAATCCACATGATTGATAAGTTAGCATTATAAGGTTGGAAATCTTGAGCAGAAATATGGGATGCTTGATATCCAATGATATGGGATACACCAGAAGTTAGAGATACTTTAAAAAAGATCCAGAAGTATTTCCAATTTCCTAGAGTATTTACACTCTTGGATGGAAAATGTCATGGTGAGCATAAACTCTCCCTGGGCAACATGTGTTAAGGACAAGAATAAAAAACATGAATAAGTCATTGTTAGTGTACTATCAGCAAATTTAAATCACCCAAAAGGAACCCAAATAGCTCCAAGGGTTAGGCACAAAAGTACGAAGAAAGACAAAAGAAAAGAAAGAAAGAAAAACTTTGTAGTTTTGGTCATTGGGTCTCATTCTGGTGATCTTGGGTGGATACTGTCTACTCCGGGTATCTATCAACTTGGTTCAAAGTACTTGGGTAGCTGATGTCAGCCTCAGACAGTTTTCTTCATCTGAAGGTTTTCTTTAAGGCTCAGTGTAGTAAGATGCTCAATAATATGGACTCCCTGTTGCCCCTACTACCAAATCAATTTCTTTAGCCTTCTTTTGCATAGGGGATACGTGGATCCAAAGATACACTCCTTGTAGTTTTACCATGGTGTCTGTTGTTAAGAGCCTTCATAGGATCCTTTCCAGCGTGTCTCCATACAATATTTCCAATCGGCATCTTTTCCAGAAATACCTAACATCCAGGTTAAAGGATTAAAGAGATTCTGAAGGTGAAATTTTTGAAAATCCCGTTTGCCTGCCCATGGAAGGTCAGAATGATTATTGAATTTCTTTTGACAGTATTTCATTGGGTCTGCCTGAAGCAAGGTCAAATCAGCTATGGGTGCTAAGACTTGCAGGTGCATAGGTCTTCTAGTTAATAACCAGTAAGTTTACATTCGATGAGTTCCAGAATGGGCTGACCTGATGGCCACTAGGGGTAAAGTTCTCAGCCAGGGATGTCCAAGGATTTCAGAAAACTTAGCCAATTTAAATTGTATAGTTACATTTGCACCTCTGCTTTGCCTGGAAACTGTGGAGAGTAAAGGCAATAGCAGATTTTTGATTAAACAATAACACCTTGCCAGGTTCCTTTGTGACTGTTCCAGTAAATGATTACCTGTAACATTAGGGAGTATGGTTGGTTTCCCAGGTGGGAAAAACATTTTGTAACAGTTTTTTGTTGTACATTTTGGTCAATGTTTACCTCAGTTTTCTCGTATGACCAAGGGGCCATCTTTGCTGCATTAGTGGCCATTGAAATGGACAGAACATCGTGATTTTAGCCAGTGTTTCTACTTTCTGAACCAGGGGCTAAATACTATGTCTGAAACAAATTGTATGCAAAAAATCAATTCATTTTCTTACATTTCCCTCATTGTAAATAACTCCTATGAACAAGGAGAAAAGTGTACTTATTTTGTTTAATGATCTGCCAATGAATTCCCTTAGCCTTCTTTACTATTGTTCTTACTATGTGCCTAAACTTTTAATACGGATGCATCTTTTGGGAGCATCAGTGCTTCTAATGCATCTATTTTTCCCCATTTTTTAGGCCTATCTGATGAGGTCAGCTATTCCTTCTGTGTCATAGCATTGACAAATCATGTACAACACCAAAGGCATAATAGCTATGTGTGTGTATGTGTGTGTGAGTGTCTGTGTCAGTGTGTGTGTGTCTGTGTGTCCCTTTTGACACCAGCTCTTATAAGGGCTGTTAGTGCCACCAGTTAGGCTGGCTTGGCTTTGTGTCAAAGGTTATCTTCTAATACAGTTTTATGTATTCACTGTATAACCTCAATGGTATTGACCTAGATCATTTAAAAAGAACATTTGCTGTACATTTGCTAGGAAAACATCAACTAGCTCTTCCTTGGAGATGCTCAATTTTATAGTTATATAGTCCTGGGGCACGTCTTCATCAGTTGGTGGAAGTAACAGTGCAAGATTGAGATTATAACATTGACAAATGGTAATATGAGAGACCAACAATAGCATTCATTCCTAGTTCATTGGCTTGCTGAACAATGATGGATGTTGCTTGTCAGAAATAAAAAATGAATAGCATGTGGAACCTTTGGAGCTGTGGTGTGGCAAGGATAATACCTACAGAAGCTTCGACTGCTTTTGCAACCACTGTCACGGCCCAAAGCAAGGCGGGAAACCCTAGGTGCTAAGTCAAGAGAAGTACCTAAATCGGAGATGATCTCTGGTGTTTCCTACATTGTTGAGCAAAAGCCTCTTGTTGGTACCCCATCCCCACCTCCTTTTTGCTGCAGCTAAAGGAAATGTGCCAAAGGGCAAAGGGAAAATGATTTTTTTATTGTTGTTCAAGTAGAGCTAGGATTGGGGCTTGCTGTAATTTAGATTTCACAGTGACAAGGTCAGTTTCAGCCTCATCAAGTAAGTTTTCTGGTTACATGTTTTTGGTAAGTTCAAGTTATGCTGGAAAAACTGGGAATCCATCACCTTTAGTACCTCTCCAGTTTCTCCAATGCTGTCAGTTCCCTCTTTTTGGATAGAGTGTGCCCTTTAGTGGAGAGGTCACTATTAAATAATTTACCATCTTCTTAGCAGAATTGTACTTTTTCCTTTGTGGCTTTATCATATTCAGCTACTTGCTACTTTAAGAAGTAGATTGAATCCTCCTGAGTTTTCCGGGAGAGGTAAATACGAGGTAAGGTCTTCTATATTGAATGAAACTGTAACCTTGTGGGAGTGTTATGTCCTGTAAATCATTATGTAGAGACGGGAAGGTGCCTCTGAGGCACTGCTGCCCAAACACCTGTATATTGTTAGTCATGCGAAATAGAGAAAAAAAATATCAACTATCTTTATTTGCAGAGAAACTAATGAAGGCTGAGAAAGGTCTCTGGCAGAGAACTATTTACCTGTAAGTGGAACTGGAGACAGAATCGCATCAGAATGAGGCACTACCGGAAACCTCGGACCAGCTTTATGAGTGGTTCTTAAGTCTTGCACAAACCGATGTCCCTTTCCACTAGGTTTGTAAAAAGACAACACATAGACTCATGTAAGAAATTTTTGATCTGAGGATCTATAATTGGTTTTATTCCTTGAATAACTTCTGGGTTCAGAGGATATTAGAGTGGCTTAGGCAATGACTTCGATCTACCTGTGTCTTTATAGGTTTCTATTCCCATCATTCGTCCTCCGTCTACAGAGCTTTTGTTCAGAAATTGCAATGCACCAGCTGGAGTAAGGGCTCTATAGTCTCAAGAGTCATTGTAGGCGACTTTAGGACAGTCGAGTGTAGAAATAGCATGCTATGAAATTGTGTTTCTAGTGGTTCTTTATTTTCCAAGAATAACCTTTCAGGTGAGCACTTAATCCAACAGCTGCATTTATATAAAAGGCTTCTGCTGGGGCGTGAGAAGCGTGGAACCACAGTGGAGCAATTGGTGTTTTTTTTCTCTTGGTCTTAATATGCTGGTCAAAGCAAGTGGGTTTGAAATACCCACTATAGGAATACATTGTTTTCTCTGAGTGACTTGTTTTATTGCAGAGGGGATCAGGATAGACAGGGTGACACTTGTGTCAGCTAGAAATGTGCTACTTTTTCTCTTTATATTTATAGATGTGGTAGGTAGAGTCCTAAAAATTCTTCCCTGTTGCACAATTTCTGTCCCTGGTTATTCCATCAAACATTAGTATAGGTACTGCCAAGAAGAGATTTTGCAGTTGTAATTAAAGTCCTAAATTGGTTATATTAAGATTCAGAGATTCTCTGCAGGATTATCTGTGTAAACTTAATCTAATCACACAATTATTTAAAAGCAGAGGACTTTCCCAGCTGATGAGAGAAGAGGCAGGTAGAAGAGAGAGGCAGAAGGGGAAGGCAGAGAGAGTTCAAGCATGAGAAGGAACTGAAGTGTCACAGTTGGTTTGAAGATGTAGATGGCTTCGTGTGGGGTAGGATGGTGGCCCCAAGCCCTGGATGACAACCAGAAAAGAAACAAGGACCTCAGTCCTACAACCCCATAGAACCGAATTCTGCTAGCATCCTGAGGAAGCACTTCCCTTGAGCCTTCCGAGAAAAACCCAGGCTGGCCAACACTTCCATTTTAGTCTTGGGAGACCCTGAGCAGAGAACCCAGCTGAACCACATGGACTTCTGTTCTCCAGAACAGGGACATGATCACTGGGTGTGGTTTTAAGCCATTTGAGGTAATTTATTAGGCATCAGTAGAAAACTAACACAATTGATAATTCTTTTCTCTGAAACAAGGAACAGAGGACATAGCTGAACATTCTTAATGGCCTTTGGAATTATGTCAGTGGGAGCCCTTTTGGCTATAAGCAACCTCTTGCTTTCAGGACAAGACTGGAAGCATAAACCCAGCATTGTGCCCTGCTTCCAATTGTGGTCTGCCACAGCTGGGAAAAAACCCACATATTTCACACTCTGAGATAAATCACATCTTATTCTAGTACCTAAAATAAATAAAATATTGAGCATTTCCCACAAAACTATCAAGACTTATATGAAAATTCTGGTTTCCCACCAGGAAGAGACCACTGTACACATGGCAACTTTGGTGATATTGTAGGGCTTTTTCATGGTGTTTGTTCTTCATGATTTGATGAGTAAATGCTTCTGAAGTCAAACTCTCTTGCGTTCTTTCCAAGTAACTGTTGCCTTCTCTTTTCAAAATACTTTTGCCTTTGAGTCTTCCTTTGGCACTGGACACATTTTTCCCAAGTCCCTACTGTTGGCAGTGTCTACATCTATTTTTTCACTTTTAGACTTAATTCTTAATTAACTAAGTAACAGAATTCCCGCATCTCTTATCATCCTGGCTTTAAGATTTATTGTGAGCTCTCTAAATTGGAAGGCCATGAATCTTTTGTTTTTTCTGTGCTTCATTTCTAAGTGTTTTCTGGTAATGTCCTGCCATATTTTGCAGTTCCTCTCAGTTTGCAATCTCCCAGTGATCCCAGTTTCTTCTGACTGATTTAGCAATTTTGAGACAGAATTCTATGATAACCAATTCAGGTAGGGCTCTTTGGTGGTTTACTTCCCCGTCTGTATATGACCCCTTTTATGAACAGCTTTATTGAAATATAATTTCTATGCCAGACAGTCCATCCATTTGAAGTGCACAATTAAAAGGTTCTTAATGTATATTCGTAGAGTTGTGCATCTATCACCATGATCCATTTGAGAACATCTTCATCGTCCCCCCAAAACTCTGTATCCCTTTACCATTATCCCACCAGCCCTTGGCAACCACTAATTCACTTTCTGTCTATAAAGATTTGCCCACGCTTGTAGGTCTGACTTGGGCAGTGCAAAGGCAATTATATGTAACCTAAATGTTTGTACCCTTGTAATATTCTAAAATAAAATAAAAATATTTGCTTATTCTACACATTTCACATAAGTAAAATCTTATCACATATGTGCTTTTGTGACTGGTTTCTTTCAGTTAGCATACTGTTTTCAAGGTCCATTCATGTTGTAGCATGTATCAGTGCTTCATTTATTCTTCTTGACAATACTATTCTAATAAAATGTACACCACATTTTATTTATGCATTCATCAGTTGATGGACATCTGGGTTGCTCCCACTTTCTGGCTATTATGAATAATGCTGTTTTGAACCTTCATGTACAAGTTTTTGTGCAGACATGTGTTTTCATTTATCTTGGTTATATACCTAGGAGTGGAATTGCTGGGGTATATGGTCACCATTTGAGGAACTGCCAGACTGTTTTCTAAAGTGCCTGCACCATTTTACATTCCCATGAGGAGTATATGAGGGTAACAATTTCTTTACATTCTTTTCAACACCTGTCGTTACCTGTGTTTTTGAGTCTAGACATTCTCTTGGATATGAAGCGCTGTCTCATTGTGGTTTAAATATGCATTTCCCTCAAAGCTAATGATGTTGAACAACCTTTTGCATACTTATTGGCCCATTTGTATATATTCCTTGGAGGAATTCTAATCCTTTGCCCATGTTTCAATTATGCTATTTATCTTTTAATTGTTGAGATTATGTGTGGTCTGCAAATATTTTCTCCCATGTTGTGGTTGTCTTTTCACTTCCTCTATGGTATCCTTTGAAGCACAAAAGTTTTAATTTTGTGAAGTTCAATTTATCTATTTTTTCTTTTGTTGCTTGTGCTTTTGGTGTCATCTCTAAGAAAAAATTGATAATTCAAAGTCCTGAGGATTTAAATTTATGTGTTCTTCTAAGAGTTTTATAGTTTCAGCTCTTATATATTTAGGTTTTTAATTCACTTTTACTTCAGTTTCGTATGAGGTAGGGGTCCAACTTCATTCTTTTGCATGTAGATAATCCAGTTGTCCCAGCACCATTTGTTGAAAAGATTATTCTTTTCCCCATTCAACGGTTTCAGCACCCTTGTTGAAAATCGGTTGACCATAGAAACACAGGTTTATTTCTAGACTCGCAATTCTATGCCACTGATATATATATCCATCCTTATGACAATACCATGCTGTCTTCATTGTTGTACCTTTGCATTAAGTCATGAAGTTGAGAATTATGAGTCCTACACGTTGTTCTTCCTTTTCAAAATTTAAAAATTTCTACATGAATAGATTTTCTGTATGAATATTAAAATCATCTTGTCAATTTCTTCAAAAATAGTCAGCTGGGATTTTGATAGGGATTGCATTAATTCGATAGATCAACTTGGGGAATATTGCTATGTTAACACTATTAAGTCTTTCAATCTGTGAACATGGAGTATGTCTTCCAATTTATTTAGGTCTTCTTTAATTTCTTTCAACAATACTTTATAGTTTTCAGAGTATGAGTTATGCACTTCTTTTGTTAAATTTATTCCTGAGAATTTTATTCCTTTTGATGCTCTTATAAATGGAATCGTTTTTCTAATTTCATTTTTGATTGTTCATTCCTAGTGTATAGAAGTGCAATTGATTTTAAATATTGATCTTGTACCCTGAAACTTTGTTGAACTCATTTATTAGTTTTAATATTAGTTTTTTCATGGAGTTCTTAGGAATTTTTTTTATACACAAGTTTATGTCGTCTGCAAATAGTGATAGTTTTATTTTTTTCCTTTCCAATTTTGATGCTTTTTTATTTTTAATGTTTCTAAAAATCAACTTTATGGATATATAATTTATGTACAATAAAATTTTGCAAAGGTTTTAAATGTATAGTTCAATGAAGTATGAAGAAATTGAACATTTCCATAACCCCCCAAAGTTGCCTCTTTCTGCTTTGCAGTCAGTCCTTCCCAACTCCTGCCACAGGTAATCACTTCTCTGATAGCTAGCATTATAGATTAGTTGCCATTCTTTAGAATTTTATGTAAATAGAATTATTATATATGCATGTAAAGTATATCTGGCTTTATTAGGTTATCAAAATGATTTACACATGCTCTATTGTTGCATGTATCTCTAGTAAGTTCCTTTGTATTGCTGAATAGTATTCAATTATTTGAATATGCCAAAATTTATCTGTTCTCCTTTTGATGGCTATTGGAGTTGTTTCTAGTTTTTGCCTATTATAAATAGAACTGCTTCAAACATTTTTTGATGAGTTTTTTTTGTGGATATATGTTTTCATTTCTCTTGGATTAATACCTGGTGGAATAATTTCTGAATCATATGGTAGGTGTATGTTTACTTTTGTAAACTTACAAATTATTTTCCAAAATGGCTGTGTCATTTTGCCTTCTCACCAATAATGTATGAGGACTGCAGCTGCTGCACATCTTCACAATCTCATGGCATTTTTAATTTTAGTATTATAGTGGGTGCGAAGTACCATCTTACGGTGGTTTGTATTTGTATGGCCCTGATGGCTAAAGATGTTAAGTATCCTCTGATGTTCATATTGTCTGTTTGTCCATCTTACTTTGTTAAGTTTCTTTTACATAATTTCTTGAATGTAGTTTGTTTTTGTTACCGAGGTATGACTTATACAGAAGATTAATGAAACAAAAATTTGGTTCTTTGAAAAAAACGAAATCAACAGTCTTCTCACTAGATTAACCAAAAACAAAAAAGAAAGGACCCTAATAAACTCAATCAGAAATGAAAAAGGAAATATTACAACTGATACCACAGAAATACAAAATATCATCTCTGAATGCTATAAAAATCTCTATGGACATAAACTTGAAAATATTGAGGAAATGGACAAATTCTTGGAAACACATAACCTCCCTAGACTCAATCAGGAAAAAATAGAACTTCTGAACAGACCAATATCAACTAACAAAATTGAAGCAGCAATAAAAAATCTCCCAATAAAAAAGTCCCAGACCAGAGGATTTCACAGCTAAATTTTACCAGACCTACAGTGAAGAACCGGTAGCTATACTGCAGAAATTATTTCATAACATAGAGAAGGAAGGAATCCTCCCCACCTTGTTCTCTGAAGCCGATATCACCCTGATACCAAAGCCAGGAAAGGACTCAACAACAACAACAGCAACAAAAAAAGAAAACCAATATCTCTTATGAGTATAGATGTAAAGATTCTCAATAAAATCCTAGCAAACTGAATTCAGCTGTACATAAAAAAAATAATTCACCATAATCAAGTGGGCTTCATCCCAGAGATGCAAGGATGGTTCAACATATGTAAATCTATAAATGTGATTCACCACATAAATAGAAGCAAAAACAAAGACCATACGATCCTCTCAATAGATGCAGAAAAAGCATTTGACAAAATTCAGCACCCTTTTATGATAAGAACTCTTAAGAAAATAGGCATAGATGAAACATAATTCAAAATTATAAAAGCCATATACAACAAACCCACAGCCAGCATCATACTGAACTGGGAAAAACTGAAAGCATTCCTGCTTAGAACTGGAACCAGACAAGGTTGCCCTCTGTTACCATTTCTGTTCAACGTAGTGCTGGAAGTCCTAGCTGGAGCAATCAGACAAGAGAAGGAAATAAAGGGTATCCAAACAGGGAAAGAAGAGGTCAAACTATCACTGTTTTGATGCCTTTTGTTTCATTTAGGCAATAATAGATCACTACAACCTTGAACTCCTGGGCTCAAGTAATCCTTCTGCCTCAGCTGCCTGAGTAGCTGGGACTATAGGCGTGTACCACCATATCTAGCTATTTTTTCTATTATTTGTAGAGATGGGGTCTTGCTATATTGCCCAGGCTGGTCTTGAACTCCTGACCTCAAGTGATTCTCCCACCTTGGCCTCCCAAAGTGCTGGGATTATAGGTGCGAGCCATTATGGCTGGCCTTTTCTTTTCTTTTTTAACATAGGTATTTAAAATTATAAATTTCTCTCTAAGCACTGTTCTAACTGAATCCTGTAAATCTATGCCTAACTCTTTAAAAACATTTATTTATTGTTTTATTGTGGTAAAACATACATAACATGAAATTTACAATTTTAACTATTTTTAAGTGTTATGTCTGACTCTTGCATAAATGTTTCAATTAACCTAAATCTGAAGTCTCCAATTTTTTCTGCTAATGATTTTTTATTATGACCCAATCTATTTTAACTAAGATAGCCTCATGTGTTTCCTGGAACAGTTTTCTATCAATATCTTTATGCTTTCCCTAGTATTGTGACCTTTGGAGGGTCCTAAGGATTCCATCTCTCCTTATATACCATAATTCTTCTCCAAAGTAACAACAAGTAGCCTAATTGGTTGGTGAAATTCAGGCAGACCTAGCATGTAGGTATCTGCTAAGCATCTAAATTATTCGGTAACTTTTTTTCTATGCTCAGTGGGTTTTGGAAATTCATTTATATTATAGCTGTAAGTTCTATGCTGGCCCAAGGTTTAAACACTACTACATAAACACTGCTAGCGAGGTGCAGTAAAGACTTGAAGAGAAACTGAGTCAAGGCACCCTATGCACTGCAAATATGGCAGCCAGCAGGGAAAAATAGGGACTTCTTAGAGTGGGGTTCAGATTGGGGAGTCCCTGACCCACTCCACCCTGAGCAAGGGAGTTGATATGGCATACGGCAATGTTCCTCACCAGGGTAACAAGAAAGTGGGAGCAGAGAGGTGAAGTGGGGAGAAACTGATGGAGAAGCAGATGATAGAGACACAGGGCTCTGGGGAGCTGCTGGAGCAGGTGGAAGGTCAGAGACATTTGTATCCACTTTCTCCTCAGTCCTTGCTAGAGGACCATTCAGCAAAAGCCAATTTCAGCATCTATAAATTTCTGGGCCAGGCACAGTGGCTCTCACCTGTAATTCCATCATTTGGGAGGCCAAAGCAGGAGGATCTCTTGTGGCCAGGAGTCTGAGACCAACCTGGGTAACAGAGAGAGACCCTGTCTCTACAAAAAAAAAAAAAAGGAAAATTAGCCAGGCATTGTTGTACATGCCTGTAGTCCCAGCTACTAGGGAGGTTGAGGCAGGAGGATCTCTTGAGCCCAGGAGTTCGAGGCTGCAGTGAGCTATGATGATGCCACTGCACTCCAGGCTAGGCAACAAGGCAAGACACTGTCAATAAAAAAACAAAAAAAGTTAAAAAAAATTGCAACTCTTTTTTAGCTGGCGGAGCCTGCCTCACGTAGAAACTGACAAGGCCAGATTCCCTTTCTATTCCCCATCTTTCCTTACAGCAAGGACAGAGCCAATTCTAGCCAATGGGCACTAGCCATTACTCTCGGAAGGACAGCATGGTTAGATACGGTGACAGACACACAGAGGTGCCCGGCAGGTTCCTGCATGTCTTTGTGCTCCGGGGTCATCTGGTCGTCTTCACCACTGGCCCTACTGGCCATCAGCAGCCCCAGGCCAGCTCCAGATGCTTGGCAGGAAACCTACAAAAGAAATACCTTCCTGCAGACTTCTCCTCCCCCTTTGTGGACAAGTTTTGGCAGCCAGAGGCCTGGCCTTGCAGACTGGCTGGTTGTTGGCGCCTCTGAGCCGCACTCCTTCAGCCCCGCCCACACTGCTGAGATCTTGTTTGTAACAGATGCCCCACTCCATGACCCACAGTAGCTCTGCTCCCCTGACAAACCCTGATGGTGTTCCTGGACGTTCTCAGTCTCGCAGTGGGCAGTGTTTTCTGTCTCTTGAGGTTACAAAATTTCCATCTTATTGCACTTCAAAGAATTAGAGTGTGGCCCAGTCTAGAAAGGACATCCAATTAGGCATATTCATGGACAAGGGAACACGAGCTCAATCTGATTTTATATTGTGTTTATGGAGAGAAAGTGGGTGATGTATCTCTGAGAAACAGATCTAGGAGGGTTTGCTCCCTGCTCACCGTGGATGTCCCCATTGCAGGCACATTTGAGTCCCAGTGCTCATCTTTATCTTGATGACCATGGGTAAGAAATCACCCAAAGGGGGCATTGTAACTTCCCACTATTTGAATGTTTGGGATTTTTGAAATTACTGGCATTGTATCAGAGCATAATGATATTTAATCAGGGTCTGACTTTCCCAAGGACAAATTTTTCTCCTATCAGTTCCTAAGCATCAGATTCAGAGGCCAATCACATCCAAAAATCCTTTTGTCTGAATTTCTGGCAGGTCCCTCTCTCCCCAGGGTGAGCAGAGGCTGCGTTGTGTGAGGATGTACTCACCTTCCTGGCTTGTGCTTTTGACAGCCTGAACAAAGTTTCTGCGAAAGTAAACTTTATGTTTAAAATATGCTTATGTTAAACTTTATCTGTTCAAAATCAGATATATATGTATACATAGCTGATTATAAAACAATCATTTATTATAGGAAATGTGGGAAATATGGAAATGTGTAAGGTGGAACGTAAGTCACTCTAAATCTCTCAACCCAGAAATGCTACTGTCACCACCTTGAGCATTTTAGCCTCACCTCTGGAGATATACACACATATATGTATACATATTTATGTATCTATTCCTATGTTACAAAACTAGGGTCAAATCATGTATACCGAGGAGGTAGCAAACTGTAAAAATAAAATAAGCCCTAATTCACAGACTGAGAGAGTAATGTAATGTTTGAAGATTTGAAAGAAAGAAAATTATGTTGGTGTTAGGGTTGCTTTTCAAATAATTCCAAGATGGTGGCAGAAGCATTTTATTAGAGTCCCCCTTCTCTAAAGTCCTGGATTTGCTGATGGACTATTGACACAACGGTGCTGTGTAATGACGATTTCAAAATGTCAGTGGCTCGCAGCCCACACATGCTCCACGCACAGCTCTGGTGGGACTGCAGGCTGCAGGGGGCTCTGATGTGCCCCACGGGTCTCCCACCCTCCTCTCACCAGCTCACCTGGGACGTGCTATTCCTGTGATGAGTGGCCAGAGCCCGTGAGCCGAGCCAACTGTGCACACAGCACACGCAAGGCCTCTGCTCACGTCACAACTCCTAATGTGCCACTGGCCAAGGCAACATTCACGGAGCGGGGACATGCTCCTTGCCCACAGTGGGAGGGGAAGGGGAGCAAACCATCCGAATGACCGCATGCGACAAGACTGCTTTTCCATCCCCAGGAAGAGACGTTTGGTGAGGGTTGCGAGAACAGGTCTGGGCTGGTGACCAGCTGCCTTGACGCCAGGCAGAGCTTCCGTCTCTTTCTGTCCTTGAAGGCAAGGACCGGCTTCTCTTTTCCCGTATCTGTGTCTTTGGCTCCTACGCTGTAGGGTTTGGCTCACAGTGTGAAGGAGACTTTTAGTGTCAAATAGATTTATGTTCTGGAGGCATTTTTCTTCCAGAACAGCCTTACCTCATCAGAATGCAGAAGGGACCTGGCTCAAGGGGTCCCGGGTACCGACGACAGCAGCCAATATTCTAGACAAATCTTTTCCTTGCATCAGCAGTGGCAGCTTCATCCTGATTTTATAAGACAGGAGCAGGTCTGCAGTTAAAGCCCATAAATCACATTTGACTGGGGCAGACGTCTCTGTTTCAATTCCTCACTGGGTTGAGGTTTCACATCATCAGAAGGGCTCGGCCAAGGCTCAAATGGGCAGTCTCAGAAGACCAGACTCAGCAGAGGGCAGCACAGTGTGACCCAACCACACGTGAGAGGCTGACACGGGGTCTGTCCGTGTGGACCCCCTGGGTTGTGTTGTGGCTGCACCCGCCAGGGCAGCTTTCTCTCTCCTTGTTCCTTGGCAGAATGGGTGGACCCAGCTTGGTCCTGCCGTACTTCCCAACTTCTCCTTGTCCTCTGGGTCCCCTGTCCCGTGTGCCAGGTGCACCTCTTGCCCTATAGTTCAGGACTCCTGAGAACATCGTGGATAGGGAAATGTCCCAGGCTCACAGAAGCCCAGGGACAGTGCCTGTGATATTGTGAAATATGTATTTGATCTTCAACTCTGTTTCCTGCAATGCAACTCCTGAAATGCTTAGAACCTCCAAAGTGATGACTTTTTGAATCCTAATGATTGACTGAGGGCTGGCAGCCCCTAGGTAGCTCCAGGATGGGGCTGGCCACCTGAAAGACCAAGGCAGGATTAGAGGTCTGGGACTTCCAGCCCCACCCCCAGCCTCCAGGGAGAGGAGAGGGGTTAAAGGTTGAGTTGATCACCAATGGCCAGTGGTTTAACCAATCATGTTGTCATAATGAACCCTCCATAAAAACCCAAAAGGACATGGTTTGGAGAGTTTCCAGGTAGCTAAGCACGTGGACTTTCCTGGAGGGTGGCACATCTGGAAAGAGCATGGAAGTTCTGTGCCCCTTCCCCACACCTTGCTCTGTGCATCTCTTCATCTGTATTCTTAGTAATATCCTTTATAGTTAACCGGTACATGTGTTTTCCTGAGTTCTGTGAGCCACAATGGCAAAATAATTGAACCCAAAGAAGGGGTTGTGGCTGGAGGCCTGGACTTGCCACTGGTACCTGGGAGTGGGGGTCTTGGGCCCTGAGCCCTCACCTTGTAGGATTTGACACTGTCTCTGGCTAGATAGTGGCAGAATTTGATTAGATTAGAGGACGCTCAGCGGGTGTCCACTGCAGAACTGACTGCATTTGGTCACAGAAGTCTTCTGTGTTGATGGTTGCTGTGGAGTGAGAGAATAGAAAAAGCACTTTGAGTTTGTGTGTGAGGTCTTTCTACTTTCACAGCCCCAAACAGGGGTGGGGGTTGTAGGGAAGAGGTGGGCAGAACCAGCCGCAGGTTGCAGGGCTGTGCCCCAGCTGTGCCAGGAGGGGGCTGAGGACCCCTGTCTTGGGAGGGGTCCTGGCCTGCTATAGCAGAAGCAGGGAATGGGGAGGTCTGGCCTAATCCCAGATGCAGGAGCCAGTACTGAATGGTGACAGTTCTCTGCCTTTACTTTACCCTACAGGGTGGGGATGGGCTCTAAGCTTTTCTGGCAAACTGGCCAATCCTTCTCCCCAATAGGCGTTAGGGTGTCCAAGCTTCCCTGAAGCAGACAGTTGGATCTGGGCACATGAAGGGACATCTGGAGACCTCATCCCTGGGGCATCTCCAGCCAGAGCTCCTGAGGTACTGGGTATGACCAGCCTGGTGTGGCCGGGAGTGGGAAGTGTCGACCCCACAACTGGCAGGGCCCAGGTAAGACCCCTAGCACTGAGCCCATCATGAAACCCTCACCTCATTTAACAAAACTTACTTGTGTGCAGACATTAAAATAGCTACCTTCTGAAATTCCTGATTGCAGTATGCACAAACTTACTGAGGCTGGCCTTTTTCCTCCCCACCGTTCTATTTTTGTCCCCTGCTTTCCTGGTTCCATTGGACCCTTTTAAAAACACCGAAGGCGTCACTCCCATTTCATACCAAACACAGGAAAAATGTCCCCACCTCCAAGAGCAAATGCAATTTTTATATTGCTATATATAAGATGAATTACAATGGATTATTTGACTTAAAAATACATCTTATATAAATGTTGATCTTGTTTTCTTTCAAAAGTTGGAATCAATAGTTCCTCCATCTCCTCCCTCTCTCTCAAGGCTCTGGGTCCTTGGAAAGCAGGTGCACGTGCTTATTCAGCCTGTCGGACAGTCCAGTGAGACCTGAGACATGCTGTCATCCCACTCTGGAGAAGGGCTGACAGTTGGTAGTTCCGGTCTCTGCACTTTCGCAGAATCCTGGGGCACCCTGAAGGCAGTTTTCTGAAGAACTTACTCCCATGGGAGTTTGGAGTTAAACTCTTCCTCCAACTAAAAGTTTATTCGTTCAGCAATCAGAGTTCATTCAAGTTGGGTGCAATCCTAACGCCAATGTTTGTTTTATTCCTGACATTGTACCTGAATCAGGAGCCAGTAGCAAACCAGGCCAGTCCCGTGACACCTCGTCCTCCTGCAACTTGTCCCACAATGGAGAATGGCTGGTCTCTCTGCACCACTGTCCGAATCACCCGTGCCCCCTGCAAGACTGGGCTGCTGGGCAGAAACCAGGGGGCAAATCTGAAGTAGAAGAGACAGGCATAGGTGGAGCAAGGAGTATCCAGGCCAAGTGCTGTGACTTACCGGGGACCTTCAAAGCTTACTCTTAGGGCCTCCCATGGTGGTCACGAATGCAAGAGACTATGGACAGAGAGCGCTGATGTGAAATGCACAAGGTCCCTCTTCACCCACATTGTGTTCCCTGCCGCTGAATGGGCTGCCGGCATTTTAAAGACAAGGGCAGGTAAATCACACCTGTGGGAGCATTAACTTTTACACACAGGATGGCCCAAGAAACAGGCTGGACTCTTGGGATAACCATTGGCAACAGGCAAATGCACTGTACTGTATTTATATTTAAGACGAGTGTAGAAAAATGGTGCGTGGACTTAAGCTGTGGGATTGCAAGTATCGCTTTCCCACCCTCTCTTGTCTCATTGTGGGGAAGGCTTGGCTCTTGGGTCTGTTCCTCTGTGAAGGTGGAACATTGGTAGGTAGATTTGTGACAGGTGGTCTGGCTAACAGCAAGCGCGCGGGGCCTCTATGGCAGTGTCATTTGTCACAGTTAGGGGAGAGTGAGACAGGCTTCGATTCAGGATGATGGTGCCCATAGAGGGACTTTCTCTCGGACAGCCCAAATGTCTCATCTCAATATTGTAAAAAGTTAAGAGACAAACACCAAAGACAGCTTCCCTTCAAAGACTTTAACACTTAGAGCACAAATGCACAAGCATTTCTCTTGCTGAGAAATTGCAATATACTTTCAGCTAAAATAAGATTTTCTCTGTGAACATGATTCTTTATCATATTTTCGTAAGGGTGTTATAAGACATTTACGTATCTGAAAATAAAAGAAACATTCGTTGCCTCCGATATGCTGGAAAAAATATCCAGAAATTTCTAGCCACAAAGTGAAAGAGAAAAGACATCTAGCGAGAAGAAAAGCAGCTGGGTTTCCGGTTTTAGACAAGTTTGTGTAGATTCACCTCTCTCAGCACCCTTTCCTTTCTGCTAATAAAACTAAAAACCCTGGCAGCAGTTCAACGGGCAGCCCCGGGGGCCTCAGGGCGGTGGAAAGGGGCAGGCAGACCGGCTGGAGGACTCGGGACCTGAAGGCTGAAGTAGGGGTGAGTCCTTGGGTTTTCTTTTTCTCTTTCATATACTCTGAATGGGTGCTGGCGAAACCTGCAACCCAGAACCAGCATCAGGTGCAGATTAAAAAGCTCTAAGGAAAGCTGCCTTTCTCTAGCAAAGAGACGGGGGAAATGTGCAGCCCCCAGGACAGAAACCCTTTTTGATAATAGCCACTTCACCCCCAGCTAAACATCACAGACAACTCCACCACGGGGCTCACTGACGTCTGAGTGGAGAGTTTAGACTCAGCACAGGAGGCAGCTGGGGTTGGTGCCACCAGTAGAGGCCAAGTGGGGAGTGTGGACTCTCACTCCCAGCCACCGGCACCAGGTGACCCATGGAAGCACTGCCTTTCCTGCTGGCATGGTGTCAGCAGAGATGGAGCGGGGCGTCTGTACTTCCCTCCCCACCACTAATCAGACAGTGGGAAGAGGATCCCAGAGAAGAAGGAGCTGGAGAAAGCGATTATTGCAGCCTAAGTAGAAAGTCTGAAGCAGACGACTGACCAACCCAAATGTAAAACTGTCCAATGCAACATGTCAAAAGGCTTGAACTGAACAGGTATGGAATTTTCATACATGCATACCTACCTACATATAATCACCAGGCTTTCAGAGTGGCCTCTGATAGCACAAAGCAGGCTGTGATAACACTGCACAGGCTCTGAAAGCAAAATGGTCACTGGGACAGCAACCTACAGGACTTGCATCCTAAATCCGGACGGGGAGACTGTCTGCTCAAATGGAAGCTTTAAATAACATCCAGTCTTCTAACATACTACCCAAAATACCCCAGATGTAATCCAAAACCACTTGTCATGCCAAGAACCAAGAAAATAGCAACTTGAATGAGAAAAGACAACGCACAGATGTACACGCTAATGTGACTCAGAATTAGCTGATAAAAATTTTAAAGCAGTCATCACAAAAGACTCAACCAGAAATTGCAAATTTAAACAAAAAACAGAAAATCTCAACAAAGAAATAGAAGTTATAAAAAAGAACTAAATGAAAATTATAGAACTAAAATATAGTAACTGAAATAAAAAATTTGCTGTCTAGGCTCAATAGTAGATTAGAAATGACAGAGAATGGAATTAGTGAACATGAAAATAGATAAATAGAATTTACTCAATCTAAATAACACAGTGAAAAAAGACTGGGGAAAAAATGAACAGATTCTCAGAACCTCTGGGACAGCAACCAAAGAAAAAACATTTATGTCGTAGGAATTCCAGGAGAGGAGAAAGAGTGTGACACTAAAAAAATATGTGAAGAAATAATGGCTGAAGATTTCCCCAAATTTGGTGAAAGGCGTAAACTTACAGATTCAAGAAGCTAAGTAAACCCCAAACAGAATAAAACCAAAGAAATCCACATCAAAATAGATCATAATCAAACTTCTGAAAACTAAAGACAAAAAAATAAAAATAAAAAAAATTCACAAAAAAAAAAAAAACCCAAAAAACCAACTTGAAAGCAGCTACAGAGAAATGATGAATCACTTTCAGGGGAACAATGGTGTGAATGACAGAGGATTTGTCATCTGAAATCATGGAGACCAGAAGGAAGTAGCAAAGCATTTTTCAAAGGCTAAAAAATAAGAACTGTAAACCCCACATTCTAGTGAAAATATCCTCCATTTCTGAAGGATAAATAAAGACATTCACAGACGAAGGAAGAGAATTTGCTTCCAGCAGATCTACTCTTAAAGAATGGCTAAAGGAACAGAGAGGAAATGACAGTAGAAGGAAATGATGATAGAAGGGGGAAAGAAACTTAAAAAATAAAGAAAAAACAATAGAATGAGTAAAACTAGGGGTAAATATAATAGACTGTCATTCTACTTATAAAATTATATTTGATGGTTGAAGCAAAAATTATAATGCCATCTGATGTTGTATTCAATGTATATAGAGGAAATACTTAAAACAATTGTATTTTAAAATTGGGGAGAATAAGGGGACATAACTGGAAGCAAAGTTTCTACACTTCACTTGGGGTACTGGTCAATACCAGTAGACTGTGATACATTATGTATATATTTTATATACCCAGTGCAACCCCTAAGTAAACTATACAAGGAAATATACTCAAAAACACCATAAATAAATCAAAATGGAATTCTAAAAACATTCAAGTAATTCAAAGAAAATCAAGAAAAGGTATATAAAGAAACAAAAACCAGAGAAAACACACAGAAAACAAATAATAAAATGGCAGACTTAAGCCCTAATATATTAGTAATTACTTTCAATATAAATGGTCTAAATACACCAAATAAAAGACAGAGATTGGCAGAATGAATTTATAAAACCATGACCCATCTATATGATGCCTATAAGAAACCTATTATAATGACGTAAGTAGGCTGAATGTAAAAGGATAGAAAAGATATGTCATGCAAACTGGAGTGGCTGTATTTGTATCAGATAAAGTAGATTTCCAAGAGAAAATTACCAGGGACAAGAGGGGCATTACATAGTAATAAAAGATGCAATCCACCAAGAAGACACAGTGGTCCTAAATGTGTATTACCAAACACCAAATACCAAAACATCAAAATACATGAAGTAAAAACAGATAGAACTGAGAAAAGAACTAGACAAAGCCACAATTATGGTTGGGTACAATACTCTTTTGTCAACAATTGATAGAGCTACTAGACAGAAAATCAGCAAAGATATAGAAGAACTGAATACCACCATCAACCGACATGATTTAATTGACATTTATAAAACATTTCACCAACAGCATAATACACATTCTTTTCAAGCACCATGGAACATTCATCAAGATAGATGATAACCTGGATCATAAAACAAACCCCAACAAATCTGAAGAAATTAAAATCATTTTGGACAGGCGCAGTAGCTCATGCCTGTAATCCTAGCACTTTGGGAGGCCAAGGTGGGAGGATTGTTTGAGCTCAGGAGTTCGAGACCAGCCTGAGCAAGAGGGAGACCTCGTCTCTACAAAAATGGAAAAATTAGGTGGGCACAGTGGCATGTTCCTATAGTCCCAGGTACTTGGGAAGCTGAGGGAGGAGGATCATTTGAGCTCAGGAGTTTGAGGTTGCAGTGAGCTATGATGACACCACTGCATGCTATCCCAGGCAACAGAGTGAGACCCTGTCTCCATTAAAAAAATCATGTAGAATAATTTCCTAAATATGTAAAGAACTACAACTCAACAATAATGACAATAACAAACCATAAGCAACTCAATTTAAAAAATGGTCATGCTTGAAGGTGCTGACTCGGGGTGGTGGAGGGGGCAGGGGATGGAGGTATGACTACATGGTGAATGCCAGGCGCACTGTCTGGAGAATGGACACGCCTGAGGCTCTGACTCAGGGGTATGGGCAGGACACGGACAATGTATATAACCTGAGCTTTTGTACCCCCATGAAGAGCTGAAATTAAAAAAAAAAAAATGGGCTAAGGACTTGAATAGACATCTCTCCAAAACATTATACAAATGGTCAATATGCACATAAAAGATGCTCAACATTATTACTCATTAAAGAAATGCAAATAAAAATGTGATATTACTTCACACCCATTAGGATTACTATTACCCCCATTAAATTGAAAATAAGAAGTGTTGGTGAGGATGTGGAGAAATTGTAACCCTTGTGTACTGCTGGTGGGAATGTAATATGGTATAGTCTCTGTGGAAAAGAATTTGCCAGTTCCTCAAAACACTAAACGTAGAATTACCTTATGACTCAGTGATTCCACTTCTGAGTATACACTCAAAAAGAATTGAAAGCAGGGAATCAATAGATACTTGTTTATCAATTTTCATAGCAGCCTTATTCACAATAGGTGGAAACAACCAAAGAGCCTACCAATGGATGAATGAAAAAACAAAACATCGTACCTACATAAAATGGAACATTATTCATCCATAAAAAGGAAAGAAATTCTGATATACACTACGCTATGGATGAACCTTTAAAGCATTGTGCTAAGTGATATAAACAAGACAGAAAAAGACAAATATTGTATGATTCCACTTCTATGAGGTACCTAGAATAGGGAAATGTATAGAGGTTGCCAGGGAGAGGGAAAAGGAGAATGGGGAGTTATTGTTTAGTGGATGCAATTAATGTTTGGGATGATGAAAATATTCTAGAAATGGATGGTTGCATAACATTTTGAATGCACCAACGGCACTGAATTGCACACTTATAAATAGTTAAAATGGTCAATAAAAAAATAAAAATACCCAAACCTGAACCCATAAATGAAAAAACAATAAATTAAAAAAATGCACATGAAAACATACTCAACATCATTAACTGTTAGGGAAATGCAAATTTAAATCACAATGAGATGTTGATGTCATTACACACCTTTTAGAATGCCTACAATAGGAGCCAGGTGCAGTAGGCCACTCCTGTAATCCCTATGCTTTGGGAAGCCGAGGCAGGAGAACTGCTTAAGGCCAGGAGTTTGAGACCAGCCTGGGCAACATAGCAAGATCCTGTCTCTATAAAAAAATTTTGTTTTAATTATCTGGGTATGGTGGCCTGTACCTGTAGTCCTAGCTGCTTGGGAGGCTGAGGCAGGAGGATCTCCGGAGCTCAGGCATTCAAGGTTGCTGCAAGCTATGATAGCACCACTGGATTCTAGTCTGGGCAACAGAGTGAAACCCTGTCTCTCTCTCTCTCTAAAAAAAAAAAAAAAAAAAAAAAAAAAAAAAAGAATGGCTAAAATAAAAATAGGTATAACACCAAATGTTGGCAAGGATGCTGAGAAACTGGAACTCTCACACATAGATGGTAGATAAGTAAAAATGGTATAGCCACACTAGAAAATAGTTTAACAGTTTCTTTAGAAACTAAACATGTATTGGCCGGGCATGGTGGTTCATGCCTGTAATCCTAGCACTTTAGGAGATTCAGGCGGGAGGATCACTTGAAACCAGGAATTCAGAGATCAGCCTGAGCAAGAGCAAGAGCCTGTCTCTACAAAAAAAGAGAAAAATTAGCCAGGTGTGACGGCATGCACCTGTAGTCCCAGCTACCTGGGAAGCTGAGGCAGGAGGATTGCATGAGCTCTGGAGTTCAAGGTTACAGAGAGATCTGATGATGCCACTGAACTCCAGCCTGGGCAATAGAGCAAGACCCTGTCTCAAAAACAAACAAATAAACAGACAAACAAAAACAACTAAGCATGAACTAACCAGACAACCCAGCAGTGGGAAATGAAAACTTACATTCACACAATAACTTGAACATAAATGCTTATAGCAACTTTACTCATAACAGCCAAAAAAGTGGAAACAACCAAATGTCCTTCAAAGGGTTAAGGCTTGAACAAAATCTGGTACATCCATAAAAGGGAACATTACTCAGCAATAAAAGGAACAAACTATGGATACATGCAACAGCTTGGCTGGATCTTAAGGGCATTCTGCTTAGGGAAAACAGCCTATCTGAAATAGTTTCATACTGTATGAATCCATTCAAAAACATCCTAAAAATTACAAAACTATAGAAATGGAGAACAGGTTAGTGGTTGCTAGGGGACAGGGGCAAGGGTGGGCAGATGGGTGAGACGATATAGCAGGGAGCATTGCTGCATCCTGATGGTGACATTACGTTAATCCATACACAGGGCAAAATTACATGAAACTACACACACACACACACACACACACACACACACACACACTCTAATTCAGGTTTTAAAAAAGTGAAAACTGAATAAGATTAACAGTAATGTACCAATGTTAAATTTTTCGTTCTGATATTGTACTACTGTCATAAAAGATGTTACCATCGGAAGACGCAAGGTGAGGGCTCAGGAAACTCTATGTACTGTTTTTACAACTCCCTGTGAGTCTGGAATCATTTCAAGATACACAGTTTTTAAAAATCCAGCACTGATGCTTATTTTTATCCTTTAATATAGATTTTCTTAAATTCTGTAGTTAGATCTCATGCAGTTTTCCAAAATAACGTCACTAAACTACAGCAAAAGCATGTGCTGAACTGGTTGGAGACAGAGTGGCATTTACATAAATCTAACATTTTGTAGAGGCACAACCCTGCTTAGATGGAGACACGCAGCCTTAAGCATAGCCCAAGACTAAGAACACGTATGCTTATGCCACTTACACATTTGATTAAGGGCCAGAAACCTGAGTTAGTTTAAGAATGTTTTCCAGATACTGTACATACGTGTGTGTGTGTGTGTGTGTGTGTGTGTGTGTGTGTGTATACTTTATTGGGAGATAAAAGGAAAGAGTTAAATCATTATCGATTTTCTAATATAACAGAGTTAGAAAAGGTTGAAGTTATATTTGGTAATAAGAAGTGAGAGAATGGATATCATATGAATCTTTGAATAACTGTATTGTGGGATGTAGACTAAGAATACAATGAGAGCTCATCAAAAGGTGGATAAACCAAGTAGAAAGTTCCAGTGGACAAAGGTAACTTATGTTCTTGATATTTCGTCATTACAATTACCATTATAACCAGAGACAAAAAAAAAAAAAAAAAAAAAGAGAGAGAGAGAGAAAGAGAGAGAGAAAGAATGGAAGCCCCAGGCCACCAGCCCAAAGAGAAAGAGGAAGAGGGAAGGGGAGTGTTGAGGGGTCTGGGTAGAGACACCTCAGCCAGGGGTGGGGAACTCATGGCCTCAAGGCCACATGAGGCCTCCGGATCCCCAAGTGAGGTCCCTCAACCAAATCCAAACTTCACAGAACAAATCCCTTTATTAAAAAGATTTGTCCTGTAAAATTTGGATTCAGTCAATAGGCTGTACTCAAGGATCCAGAAGGCCACATGTGGCTTCAGGGCCACAGGTTCCCCACCCTAAGCAGCTGCCTGTAGCTTGGGCACCATGGCCTTGGAACCCTGCACTTGAACCCTGCACTGGAACCCACTCAGGACCTGGGGGTGCCAGGCTTCCTTGCTCAGAAGCTAGCTCTGCAAGGACACACATGTGTTTAGTGCTGAGAGACATTCTCAGGTGAGGATGGCCCTAGGAGCTACCAAAGGACGTTGATGCACCTTTTCAGTGTATTCCAGAGAGATGAGCCCACCTGTTTCTTTGGCTGTCGTCAGTAAGTGTGGACACGAGCCCAGCAGACCCGTCCTTGAGATTTGCCAGGTGGAGGGAAGCAGTGGCCACATCACTTTTACACTCGTATGTCGGCATAGGCACCAGGAGCTTTGCAGCCCAGGCACACTGTCCCTGACCCGCTGGCTCACCCTGGCACGGGACGGCAGCCTGTCCTGCGTAGCCAACTCCCCTGACTTCCATGACCGCCGGGCAGGCAGGGGCATGTTCAGAGCCACAGTGATGGCACCAGCTTCTCCTGCTTGTGCCCCGCCAGGTGGGGGCTCACAGGTGGGGAGAAGCCCAGGAGAGCTCCATGCTCATCCTCGAGCATGAGCTTGTCCTTGTTCTTCCCACTTTATGTCCTTCATGTCCCCACTTCCTCCCTAACGGCTGGCCAGACACAGATGCAAGAGCTGCACATGAACTCTCTAACCGGTTCCTGCAGTTTCATGAGGTCCCATCCCTATAACAAACCCCACATTCCACATCATTCCATACGCTTCTCTGATCGAACATTTGTTGACACAGAACCATTCACTGGACTGGGCATGTGGGAAACCAGGGTCACGTCTGTGGGCCTGAGGTTCCAGGGAGCAAACTGCAAGTCACAGGGGGACATGGCTGACAGAGGTGGTGACAGACAGCCAGGGACCAGAAAAGCCACCCGGGTCAGATCCAGGGAGGGCCTCCTGGTACATACCAGGAGGAGGAGGAGGAGTCTGGCAAGGAGAGCAAGTGACAGGCTGGGGACAGCCAGGAGGGTAAGTGTCAGGGAATCCGTAGTGTCTGTCTTGCATGGAATGATCAAGCGAAGCTTCTCTTCTTTCCTGGGCAGTCACACTCCATTTGTCTGCTCCTGCAATGAGACAGGTGACATTGTATCCTTTGTAGCACTCTTTAATACTGTGTCCTTGTCCCGCAGGAGATGATATGTACAGTGGATAAGCATGTGGGTGCTGGAGTGGACGTGCCCTGGTTTGTGCATGTCCTGTCAAGTTATTTAACACTTTGTGTCTCAGTTTCCCCATATGTAAGGTAAAGTTTTCTCCCTCATAAGGTTGCTGTGACTGCTTAATGCATGTGAATCACTTGATACATGCCTGACACATAGCGCTCAGAAAGGGCGATTCAGCTTTGAAACCCAGAAGGGCTCCTGCATGGTGCCTGCTACCCAAAGTGTGGTCCTCCTGCAGTACCAGCTCTTGTCCCCCCAGGCTCTGTCTCCTGCATGTCACTTTCTTCTCTTGGTTTCTCTAGGGGCTGTCATAGCTGATTCTGAGCTTCATCATCAAGGGCATTTGTGGCCCTTTCTTGAGAGCCAGGCTGAGTCCCTCTCCTCTGTGTCTTTCCCGAGGCCGTGCGGTCTCTCACTGGTCCATGGGTGCTGCCGCCCTGGGGTGGGAGTGCTGTGTGACCCAATCGGTTTTCTTCTTTGGGGGACACTGGGGACCCATCTATTCTAGATGTGTTTCAGATAAGAATTATATTAATGTTCATTAGGAGATAATGTATGCTTGTCTTCCCCAGCTGATGTCTGTAATTTTTGTAAAAAGAATATAGCAACCAAGTTCTCCTCATTGATTCCTGTATTTCTCTATTATACTGCAGGTTGGCAATGTACCGAAAACTGCTGATTTACTGCTGACTCGCAGGGGAGGGAAAAGCAGATTTAGGGCTCCTTCAAAGAGGGTTTCCTGGGTCACTTGTGGAAAAAACAATTTTTTTTAAAAACCATACTGCTATAGACATGGCCATTGACAGATTAACTAGCTGTTATTTCTAAAGCTCTAGGAAAGAGAGAGGAAATCTGTGAAAAGTAGGAAACAGAAACAGGTGGGAGTGGAGAAAGTCCAACCCTAGCCAAGAAATAACCAGCTAGTTAGAGAGACTAGAACCTGATGTGAGACTGAGAGAGGGAGTATGAAGAGCTCTGGAAATCGAGATGCCAGGCTGCCTGGTCCCCACCTTGTGCCTGAGGGGGCTGAGACCCAGACCCTCTGCCAGGCTACCTGGGCCTTAGGCTCAGCGGGCATCCTCACCACCTTGCGCTGTGGTCGGGATGTGGCGTTGCAGAGCTCTCTGATGGTGCCACACAAGAGCGCCCCCCACCCAGTGTCTACCCCACTGACCTGAAACCCTGCCTTTAGTGACAAGTGGGGCTTGGTGGTTTAAATATCTTTTCCAAAAGCCCCTCCTTTAAAATAATTGCACCTATATTGATGAATTGTGCTGGTGTGGGTTGACTGATTCAGTTATTGTTGTCGATATAGCAGCTAAAGATATGACATAAAGAGTTGTGATGGTTAATGCTGTGTGTCAACTTGACTAGGATAAGAGATGCCCAGATAGCTGGTAAAGCATTATTTCTGGGTATGTCTGTGAGTGTGTTTTCAGAAGAGGTCAGCTTAGGAGATTCCCTGTTGCCAATGTGGGCAAGCATCATCCAATCTGTTGAGGACCTAGATAGATCAAAAAGGTGAAAGAAGGATGAATTTCTCTCTCTCTCTCTCCCTCTTTCTTTCTCTCTCTCTCTCCATGAGCTAGGCCATCTGTTTTCTCCTGCTTTTGGACAGCAGAGCTCCTGGATCTCGGGCCTTTGGACTCCAGGACTCACACCATCAGCTCCCCGGGGTTCTCAGGCCTTTAGACTCAGACTGACTGACACCACGGACTTTCCTGGGCCTCCAGCTGCAGACGGCAGATCATGGGACTTCTCCACCTCCATGATTAAATGCACCATTTCCCATAATAAGTCTACTTTCCTATATCTATGTACATGGTTCTGTTTCTCTGGACAACCCTGACGAATACAAGAGTTGAGTTGTGGAAAGCAAAATACTTAATTGTAAAGCAGAGATGAGATCCGAAGTATTTTAGAAGTCTCCTTTCCTTTTTGTTATGCTTCACGTAATACAAAACGTGCACACACACAGAGCAAAAAATAAACAATTTTAAAATGCAACCAATCAAATCATCAAGTTGTACACCTTAAATATATAAAATAAAAAATGCAACCAGGTTAACATTTTGTGCAACAAATTTAAAAGCTTCCATAAAAGGTTTAAAAGAAACACTCTGTGGGCGTGGATCACAGCAGGAGTGTTGAGAGAAGAATGTGGCCCCTAGTGTGGAGCTGCGATCCCTGTGGCTGGCAGCGGGCAGCCCTGACTGGGCCTCTCTCGGCCTCTTCATCTGGTGTCAGAGGCCTCGTCTTTGGACACTGTGGGCTGACTCCCCCGCTCCCTAGCGAAGAGGAGCCTGACCAAGGGGTCATCCTCCCTGTTGGTTTGCCACAGGCATCCCCTAAGAGGAGCTTTTTGTGGAGGACAAAGGGGATGTGCTCTGCTTCACCAAGGTTTTATTCCAATCTGAGGGTTGAACATAAAATAATGACTTTTGTCTGCTCTGAAGTTTGCAAAACTGCTGTGTATTTCTATTGTTCAAGGTACATTGTCTAGCAACACTATAAGTGTGATCCTCCAACAAATGCTGCTGCCTATGGGGTCCTGGTTAACCTGTGTGACAGTGGCTGCTCCGTGGGTGGTGGAGAGAGCTGCCCTTGCACCCCGCTCTCGGGGGCCAGGGCGCACACTGAGACCCACTCTCAGGAGCGCCTGCTCTTCCAGCTTCCAGGCCAGTATCAAAGGCAGCATTGGCCCCTGCTTCTGTGCATCAGGCCTGCAGGACAGGAAGGAGAGACAGTCTGTGCACGCTGGATTTTTTTTTTTCCAGCTTCTATTTATTTTTGGCTCTTGGGCCAATGTCATCTTTTCAATATGAAAAAAAGCAGCAAGTTCAACACAAAATAGAATTCTGAAGTGTAAGACAGGACAAAGCCAAGGGTAGGGAGAAAAGGCAATAGGAAAAGGAGGAGATGAGATGTAGCAAAAAAGATGGGCTGTGTCCCGTTTCCTCTCCTCTGGGGAACAGCTCAAATATTTAGGTGATGGTACGCACCTTTCCACACAAGTCAGGGATGTTGCATCTTTTTTGGGGGTAGAAAAGTTGGGGATGGGAAGGGCATTTCTGGAGTCTTAGGGGCCACGGCTGGTTGCTTTCTCCACCAGGGGAAAGGAAGGAATCGAACATGTGAGGGAGGTTGGGCAGGAGAGGCAAGGAACCCACCTGACAGAGTGGGGCAGACCCCTCCCTAGGAGGCTGAGGATGGAGATAACACTGTTGACACCTCCCTTGAAGCTGAAAGATGGAGCGTGGAAATACCTGGAAATTATGACTTTCATAGCCTGGATTTCCCTCTCCCAAACTGTTCTAGAATGGAAAATCCCATCCCCTTCCTTGTAACGACCTCTACCTGCTACCATCTGCCCTTCTCCCCCTTGGCCGCTACTCTGGCTGAGAGTGGTGGTTTTCATCTGGGTTGTGAGTACCCAGTTAGTTCTGAATGGGATTGGGATGAGACCCAGCTTCTTGAAGAATTATTCTGGAAACGGAGGGAAATGTTAACTGGGCAGGTGGGGGAAGTGGGCACCAGAAGGAAACACAGGGTTATGCAGAATGGCAGAAATCTAGGTTTCCCAGAGTGGAAAGAGAGGGGAGACATTCAACAGCAAGTATTTATTGAGTGCCCACTATGTGTCAGACCGTGTTCCACAAGGTAGAGGTGCCAAACAGAAATTCTGAGGGAGAAGAAAGGGGCAGTTGAGGAAGAAGCTGAGGGAACTGAGAAGCCTGAGGCAATGGAGGCGCTGCCTCCGACCTCCTCACTGAAATCCTCCTCCCTTCTGCGCGGTGTCCTAGTGCTCAGAGACGAGCTCCTCCTTCACGTTGCTCTCAGCCTCGTGAGCTCCATCTCCCCCATCCCCGCCCTCATACCACCGGAGGAAGGCCTGGGGCGGCACACGGCGGCCGGCTGCTCTGAGGGGACATGGGGAGCTCCCGGCCCCCTGTTGTGGATGAAGGTGCCACCATCTTGAGGCCGCCAGGCGGGATGTCACAGACATCTGTCTTGGCGTTGTTGAGAAGCCACTCCACCAAGAAGTAGCTGCTATTCTTGCTCTGCACATTGAGCATCTGCCTATCCGCTTCCTTCATGGACATCCATCCGCAGAAGACGACAGCCACGGTGAGGTACCGGCCATGGCAGGGTCACAGGCAGCCACCATGTTCTTGGCATCAGAGACCTGCAGGGTGAGTCTGGGCACGGTGAGAGCTCAGTACTGCTGGCTTCCACAACTGGCGAGAGGGACAGGGCCTGGCATGAAGCAGTGGAGAAGTGGGAAGGGCACCCTGTAGACTGCCAGCTTGTGGAGGTCAGTGTTGAGCTGGCCAGGGAAGCAGAGGCAGGTGGTGACCCTGCTCATGGTGGCTGAGATGAGGTAGTTCAGGTCCCCATGGATCGGCATGGTCAGCTTGAGGCTACAGAAGCAGATGTCATAAAGGGCCTTGTTGTCAATGCGGTAGGTCTCATCAGTGTTCTCTACCAACAGATGGATGGAATGGGGGGCATTGTAGGGCTCAGCCATGGTGTCAGACCCTTTGGGTGAGGGCACCACACTGAAGGTTTTCCTGATGCATAAGGATACGCTTCCTGGATCTTGCTGTAATGGGTGCCCATTCCAGAGCCCGTGTCCCCTCCAGCGAATGGGTCAGCTGGAAGCCCTGCAGGCAGTCCCAGCTCTTGGCCTCCTTCCCCACCACGTACGGGATGGAATTAGCCAGCTTGGCCCCCTCTGTGTAGTGGCCCTTGGCCCAACTGTTGTCTGCCCAACTCACCAAAAACAGAGATGTCTGGTCTGAAGACCCAAAAAGACCTGTGTGAACAGAGTCCGTGGTCCCAAGTTCTAGATCCACCAGGATTTCACAAAGAACATATTTGCCCCCTGTGGCTTCACTGTAATACACGGAGATGTGGTTCAGCTATAGGTTGCTGTCTCTGTAGTAGGTAGCGAGGGGTCCACTCTGTGTTCATCACTGATCTCCTCCTACCAATTGGCACTGATCTGGTTGCCACCCTGACTAGTCTGGATGTGCACAATTTCCCTTATGGTTAAAATGTATTAAGTCATTAAATATGAAATGTCTGATTTCGAATCAAAAGTGTAATTTATTATATCTCAAATAAGAAGCAGTACATTAATCAAAGTGTGTGCCTAAACTATCGGCACAGTTTGCCATCTTAACAGTAGCTTGTTTATGCCAGCAGTGAAGAAGCCTGGAGCGCGAGTGGTGATGAAATCGAGAAGGCATTTTCCACAGCTTGATGAGAAGTGAATATTTTTCCTTGCAAGAAGTGATCGAAATCCTGGAAGAAGTGGCAGTCAGTTGGTACAAGGTCTGGTGAATACAGTGGTTGACAGAAAGTTTCCAAGTCCAGCTTCTGTAGTTTGAGCAGCATTGTTTTATTTGCAACATGTGGTCTTGCAAGAGGTCTAGCCGGTCTCTATCGACCAATCTTGGCTGCTTAATCACAAGCATCATCATTTTGTCCAGTTGGTTGCAGTAGATATCTACTATAATCAAATGACCAGATTTCATGAAGCTGTAGTGGATAATACCAGTGCTGGACCACCAAACAGACACCATTAGCTTTTTTTGATGACTATTCGGGTTTGGACTGTATTTTGGCACTTCATCTTTATCCACCCATTGTGCCAAATGCTTGTGATTGTCAAAAACAATCCATTTTTCATCACATATAACAATATAGTGTAGAAATGGTTTGCCTTTATGTCATGACAGCAAAGAAAGGCAAGCTTCAAAATGATTTCTCTTCTGATGCTCATTTAATTCATGTGGTACCCATCTATACAGCTTCTTTACCTTGCCAATTTGTTTCAAATGGTCCAATATTGTTGGAATAGTGATGTCAAACCTTGCTGTTAATTAACACGTAGGTTGAGATGGATTTGCTTCCACTACAGCTTTTAGCTCATCATTATCCACCTTGGTCTCAGGTCGCCCACATGATTCATTTTCAAGATTAAAATCACCAGAATGGAACTTCTCAAACCATTGATATACTGTGTGTTCATTAGCCACATCCTTCCCAAACATTTCATTGACATTTCAAGCTGTCTGCACTGCATTGGTTCCACGAAGGAACTCATATTAAAAAATAACACGAATTTTTGACTTATCCATGGTTTTCACAAAAATTGCTCTACAAAAAATTGAAGATAATCACAAGTCAAACCATGCATTTGAAAGAATGAGGATGTACCTTCACAATAAAAACAAACAAATAAGAAGTGTCAAAGTGAAATGTCAGCGATATCAACTGTCAAACTTAGTACTTAAGTAAATTGGACATTCTATACTTAATAACCTATATTTTAATTTTTTTGCTTGTCTCGAAGTATGTATGGGACAAGAAAATACGTAATTTTTTTCCTGTGCTGGTCTCAGGCTGAAAGGATGGAATGTGCCCCAGCGGCTGTGGCAGAGAGGTCCAGATGTGCAAGCAGGAAGGTTCTGAGAGGGTGCCACGCTGGATCACTGGAGCAAGAAATGCCAGCTCAGAAGCAAACACACGCCATCTCTCCAGCTGAATGTCACAGACTGGCGTGAGCAGCATCTGCCTGGCAGCAAGTTTCAAGGGATCTGCTTGGAATTTCATTAGAGCTGAGGAGCCCACTGAACATTCCTGTAGGAGGCTTCACATAATAAAAAAGGGAAGGACAAAGTGCAGTATTATGACTGTGCACTTCACACGAAGTAGGCAGCAAAAAATGCAAGAAGTCAGGTGCCATGGTGAACAGTATGAAGTAAAAGTCCACATCAACTGACTCTGAAGGAGGAGAAAGATCATGGAGATGCAGAAAATCTGGGATCCGATTAAAATTTGCAGAGTCACCGCATTTGCAAATTAGGAACATGGTCTTTCCTTTTACACATTTATTGGGTACTTGCCCAAATAAAATTAGAGAATGGAAGTTACTAATGCGAGCTTGCAGGGGCGGTGCAGCAACAATGAACAGAACGTATAGGCAGAAATGGCAGCCCTGGTTTAGAGGAAACAAAATAAGTTAAAAAAATGCCCCATAGTTGGTCAAAGAAGCTTCCAGAGTGATGTGATTCCTATGCCAGAGAAAGACAGCATTCATTGACTCAACAAACATTTACAAATAGTGGGAGGGCTTGGAGGTTTGGGAGGAACAAAGAATGTCAGAGCCTTTCCATGGTCAGCTCAGCCACCTGAACTGACCTTGGAAGGAAAACCAGGAAATGATTGGGGAAGCAGGGAGGAGCCAGCATGCTGGCGTATTGGTGGCAAGCTCAGGGCCAGCAGATGAGGTGGCTAGGGAGGGCAGAGGGGTAAGGTTGTAGGGGCAGGAGATAACCTTGAGACACGGTTGAGGGCCCACTTGGAGGGGCTTGACTCCCAGGCCAGGAGTGTGAACACTGTCCATGAGATGCTAGGGAATTATGGGAACACCTATGTCAAGGAGTAGGAAAAATTACATATACAAAGTGGTTTTCTTTTTAAAAACATTTTTTTTTTTTTTTTTGTTTTTGAGACAGAGTCTCGCTATGTCACCAGGGCTAGAGTGTGGTGGTGTTATCATAGCTCACAGCAACCTCAAACTCCTGGCTCAAACGATCCTTCTGCCTCAGCCTCCCAAGTAGCTGGGACTATAGAGGTGCACCACCATGCCTGGCTAATTTTTCTAGTTTTTTTTTAGAGATGGGGTTTCACTCTTGCTGAGGCTGGTCTCAAACTCTGAGCTCAAGTAATCCTTCCACCTCGGCCTCCCAGTGTGCTAGAATTATAGGTATAAGCCACTGAGTCCAGGCTTTAAAAAGATTTTTTTGAAATTTTATAAGTTTTAAGGTACCTCTATCTGTCTGATACAATGGCTTGCCCCACTAGGTTTCTTCTCCCCCAGCTCTCAAAAGAAGGTTGGGTCATTTCCGTGCTGATTCTGTGGGCTTTTGTAGTGCAAAGTCCAGAGAAGGGGGAGGTGGGTGTGGAGTAAGAAGAGTCTTAGAGTCCAGGTCTGGGGATTGGGGGAGTTTGGAAGCAAAAGCACAGGAGAAGCCCCAGGAAGTGATGGGAGTGGGACACAGAAAAGGAGGGTTTTTGAGAAATGTTTCTATGGGCACAGTATCCCCTGCATGGTGCTAAAGAAATGTAAAGAACCTGAGCAATTTTAAACAATGCAAGTGGACACTGGGCTGCATTTCTTTGAGCATGACATCTGTCTGAGAGCAGGGCACATGAATCATGGCTTCAAAGGGGTGACAGATTAATCTGGTAGCAGACCTTACGGAGGTTGATCAGAAAAAAATAGAGAAAGTATAGAGATGATGAAGGGATTGTCGCAATAGACTGGGACTTGGGGACTGATTCATGGCAGGGGAATAAATAAGAAAGAAGAGTCCAAGATGTCAGTGCAGAGTAGTCACATAGGGGATGGGAAATGAGATTCAACTTGGATGCTGTCAGCTATCCATTTGCAGAGGCTGCCCAGAGCACCATGTTGAGAAACATTGCAAGGCTGATCTGGGAAAGAGTGTCATGGCCAAGTGGAGCTCTCCACCATGGGCCAAGGATCTCACTCTGCATTTGTTGACCCTGGACTTGGGGAATGATGGCATCGTTGACAGCATTAGGGACATCAGAATGGAAGCTGGTTTTCTGGGAAAGAGAATAAACTTGGATGAAGCTGAAGCAATGTACACTATTTTTACTATTTTTCATTCTGGCTTTGGCTGATGCATTTAAAATTTACCATATTTGTATCCCAGTGCCAACAGGGACCAAGCCTCAGAGTGTCCCCCTGAAGCAGGCTCATCCACTTACAGAAAACCTTGGGCGTGTTCTAAAGAGGAAGTTTTGGATGGACTATCAGAAATGGCATATGACCAAATGGACAGGTGACATCTAAGTATTCTTCCTGGATAGTTTTCTCCTCCCCAGCTCCGCACTGGGGTTTACCCTGCAGTTTTCTAAGTGTAGACAAAGACTGGATGGTGTGTTTTATGCAGTGCTGCTGAATTGTGAGTATGAAGGATAGCAATCATTTAACTCTCAAGGTAGTACCCAAACGACAAAACATCTCCCCTCTGAACCGTGAGCTCTGCCAGGAGCAAGACCTCTGCTGTGTCCCCAGCCTGGGGAGAGTCTGGAACACATACGCCAGTCCATGATTGCTGACTGCAGGAGTGAATCAATGTGTTTTTTGCTTCCTCTGTCTTCTACCCAAGGAGCCCCAGAACTGTGCTTAGTGGTGTATTTCAAGTACATTGCTCTCAGTAGGAGTCAGCCTGGTCTGTGGACCAGGACAAGTTCATGACTATTGTGGTGAATACGTTTTCTAATTCAAATCAACAAAGATTTTTTTAAGCACCTGCTGTGTTCATATCCTTTAATTCAACTATTTCACCTCTAGAAATCTATTCTACAGATATATTTATGCAATTGTGTAAAGGGTGTGTCGTATTCCATTGTGTGCTGCTACAACAGAATACCACAGACTGGGTAATTTATAATGAACAGAAATATATTGGCTCATGGTTCTGAAGGCCAAAAAGTCCAAGATTGAGGGGCCAGCCTTTGGCAAGGGCCTACATCATTGCATGATGGGATGGCAAAGACAGGGTGAGAGAGAAAGAGAGAGCAAGAGGTGGTGAACCCTCTCCTGTGATAATGGCATTAATTCATTTACAAGAACCCTCATGGCCTAATCACCTCTTAGAGATCTCACCTCTTATTACTGTTACAATGGCAACTAAATTTCAACATAAATTTGGGAGGAGACAAACATTCAAACCATAATAGGGTGACTTGGTTGTGACAGCAAAATTCATAAACAACCTACATGTCCATCAATAGGGGACTGATTAAATAAACATGGTGCCGTTATAGAGATCCTGTGCAAGGGGCACAATGTTTCAGTTTCTTCAAATCTTCATACAGACACAGAGAAACTAGATGGCAAAATCCAAACTCAAAGGAAAATATTTATAACAAAGCTAGGCAACCAATTATCCCCACTGACCACAACATATATAAACCACCAATAGCCTCAAGACTTGCATAGTATCCAGGTTTTAGGAGTTGAAAGAAGTTAGGAAGCAAGGGGGTGGGAATTGATGGACCTGAGAACAGAATAACCCCCCAATAGACTAGGAATTCACTAGAAAGCACTGTGGGCCAATTTGAGAAGAGCAGATGGAGCTGGGAGGGTAGACTGTTCAGCTCAGGGTAGTGTCAGTGTCCACAGTTAGAAGGCAGGAGGAGGCAGGAGTAGCCGGGCCCAGAGGAACTTTCAAGACTGACCAGGACAGGGCCATAATGCTCAGGAGAAAGTGCTGAGAGAGGAATCAAAATTGAGCAGACACGGATGAGAAAGCAGCTTCAGTCTGAATCGGGGGAATGGATTAGCCAGGAAATCCCAGAAAGCAGGCGGCTCTATTTTTGAACACAGAAGTGGGTGCCCTGTGAAGCTTGAAAAGCTTTTCTGAAACTTCCCTTATTCTAAAAGTTCAGGAAAACTTGATTTCACATGAAAAAAACAAGCACCAGAAGAGTATCAAATTCAATCCTATACGAAGCTATTTAACAAACCAGAGAGAATAAAGAGCAGAGTAACACTGCAACTGACAGCGAGGTCACACCAGAGACATGCTCATAAAACATTAAGCTTTAGTTTTGATCTATTTCAGAAAAAAACATTAAGTAAATGATAGATATGAAATAAGAGCATCCATCAGAATCAGAAACACTTGGAAGTGAGGTGACAACTCAGGAAAAAAAAACAAACAGAACTTAAAGAAAAAACTCATTCACTAAGAAGACTAAACTAAAAGGAATACAAAAGCAAACACACACAGAGGGTAATGCCTCAAAGGAAACAGAAGGTGAAAAAGAGAAAAAAAAAATAAAAAAGAATGAAAGAAAAAGGATTTAAGAGAAAGCAATGAACGTTGAAGGATATTGCAAATATGAATAACAGGTGTTCCTCAAGAAGAAAACCAAAGCAAGAGAATAGAGCAAATACTAAGAGTTATAATCCAAGAAAACTTCCTTGACGTAAAAGATTTGAAAGCATATATTGAAAGAGTATAATGCATACTTGAGAATATTGGCCCAGAAGGACCACCATCAGGACATATCTTAGTGAAGTTATTAGAGTTTAAAGAAAAAGAAAAAAAATCCTTTGAATCTCTCGAAAAATTCTTTGGACATCTACAGAAAGAGAGAGTCTTATGTGACTTAGAAGGAAAAGAAAAATAGACTATCACCAGGCAACAGCTTTTTTTGACAGTAACACTTTATGCCAAAGGACAATGGATTAACATATTTAAGATACTCAAGGAAAGAAAGTAAAAGCCAAGGATTTCATACCCAGCAAAACTGACTGTCCAGTATAAAGGGCACAGCAAATGACTACCAACATGTAAGAACTCATGGAATATTGTTTCCATGAGCCGTTCCTGAGGAATCGTCTACAGAGCAAGCTTCAGACTAATCAGAGTGGCCAGATAGGCATCGGCATGAGAACTGGGATGGGCGTTCACTAGCTGGTCCTCTGTAGAACTAAGATGAAATGAAGGTGGAGAAGAGTGTAGAAGGTAATGGCCATAGGATCTAAGAATGTAGATATAATACAGCTATGAAAAAAGGGCAGGAGAATGTGGAGAATGTATGAACAAAAAATTTTTAAATGTTTTCAGTAATCATGTTGCTGATAGTATTGTTATTCTATTATTCTGAATATGTTGTATGTGTGATATAAGGTAAAACAAAAGAGTTTGGGATATTCTAATTCCACCATCACTGTGTCCCTGAGAATCAGGATTTTCCATACGAAAGGAAAGCAATGCAGATGTAAGAGAGAGAAGGTTGCATGAAAGACCCATGGTGTCAAATTTAGATTGGAAATATTGATATTGTGATAGTTAATTTTATGTGTCAACTTGACTGGACCACAGGGTGCCTAGATATTTAGTTAAACATTATTCTGGATGTGAGGATGTCTCTGGATGAGATGGGCTGGGTAAAGCAGATCACCCTCCCTAGTAGAACAAAAGGTGACATAAGAGAGAATGTGCACTCTCTGCCTGACTGTCTTCAAGCTGAGACATCCCTTTGCTCCTGCTTTCAGACTCGGATCGGAACTTACAGAATCAGCTCTCTGGGGTGTCCAGCTTGTCAGTGGCAGATCTTAGGACTTCTTCTCCTCCATCTTAGTCGATTTTGTGTTTCTATAAAGGAATACCTGACAGTGGATAATTTATAAAGAAAAAAAGTCTTATTTGACTCACAATTGTGAATGGCTAGGAAGTTCAAGACTGGGCTACCACTACCCAGCAAAAGAAACCAGGGATTCAAAATGATTGATTTGAAGTCTGGAATAGGAAATGTGTAAGAGGCTGGAATACTTTGTCACACTAGATGGCAAAGAAGCTATCTAGGGTCAGACCAAAGGGACTCAGGAACCAACTATTAACAGAAGAAGCCTAAGATGAGTAATTTCAGCTTCAATAGGATAATAAAGGAAATGGATTGAAATCCATCAAATATGTTTAAATCTGTGAATTCATGATGATATTAAAGCAAGAATTGGTAACCTTCAGAGGATATAAGGATATCAGCTCTTCCACTTGGAAACAGGGAAATGAAAGGAAAAAATCCAGCACATTCCTGCCTTCCCTGTATGAGCTATACTCACAGGGTAACCAGGCAGATGAAGAAAAGTGAGTCTTCGTTAAAAAGCCAGATTATGGGAAACTACTTATCAGCTAGCCCAGATTCAATGGATAAACTGTAAAGAAATGAAACAGGTGAGGAGAAACCTGCAGATTAAGAGAGATTTAAAAGACATATCAAAACATTTTTTAAAATAGGTAGGACTAGAGTAATAAAGGTCTAGGGGAGCACATTTGGGTGCTAAAGCTATAAAAAGAAAAACTAAAGCGAGTCAAAGGAATGCTACTTGTGGTGGGAAGGAGGAGGCAGCGATTTGGGTGGGGTATGTGGAGGCGCTTCTGGGGCAGTTGGCAAAGTTCTATTTCCTGCTCTAGGTAGTGTTTGTCTTCTAGTAATTCATTAAGCAGTATATTTCATTTGTATGGTTTTTGGTATCCATGTTTTATTTAAAATAAAATGATTTTTAAAATGAGCCAGATCTAGATACACTGATGTGGACCAATTTCTGAAATATATGGTTAAGTTAAATAAGGCAAGGGCAGAAGAATGTGAATAGTACGACATCGGTATTTCCATGTAAAGGCAGTGTTTGTATGTGCATAAACTGTCCCTCAGAGGGCACACAAGAAATTGTAAGCAAGGGATAGACGGGTGGGTGGCCACCTTACTTTCACTGGGTCTATGATTATCATTCAAAGCAGCAATTAATTGACTATGTGTTTAGAAAAGTAATATTCCCAAGGAGCCTGAAAATCTCCTTCCTCCAATTTTACACTTGCCAGACCACATTTTGGTCCATCATTTGCTCTCTGAGAAAGACACACAGGCTGGCGGTGGGTGGGCACTGCTCAGTGACATCTGAGCTTCACATGAACTGTAAGATATTGTCTCAATGTGAACATTCTTTCTGTGTACATTTCTAAGCTGAGAGTGTTTGAGGTGAGCCTGCATTTGAATACCCCTATAAAGACCACTGTTCATGTCACCATGTACATATGACCCTGTGTAGAGCCCAGACCTTTGCCGGAGGCGGGAGCTTTGTCTTTCTTATGTGCCCTTGACTCGCAGCGCTTGATCCAGCCCTTGGGGGCCTGGTCACACCATCGCTACGGGACAGCACTCCTCGGAGCGCCAGGCACTCACTTCTCCTTTCTAATCGGCTTCTTCAGAATGGACCAGATTTAATAGGGAATAAAAGGTTTTCTTTTTTCCCTGGGGAAATAGCTCTCTGTTGAAACACTTTGCCAAGAGAAATAAAAATACTTCAGTTAAATTCCACATTGAATTTCAGAATAAAATGTTTGAAATCTTCTGAGTAGTTTACTCTTTTTCAGTGCTTTTTTCTTTTACTGCTAAATATTATAATTCCTAGGGTGAGATGTATAATGACTTCAGGGATTTATAACAGAATTACTTTGAAAACAAATTGAGATTTACTTGATACAACATTTCTATGTAGAAGGCATCTACATAGAAATTAAACTGTCTTAAAGTTTATTTTATCTCTTTCAAAAATTATTGTGCTATGTATCTCATAGAAATTCCTCCCCTCACCCCCAGCACAGAGGATGAATATTTTTAAGTTGTAAAAGACACTATCAAATTACCAGAGATTGTTCCAATTTGTAATCTCAGTTATAATGTAGAACATTATCCATTTGCCCATTTCCTGAAACCCTATTAGAGAGTACTGGATGTCACTGGTCCTAAAAAAATTCTCATGGCTTCTGATAGGCAAAAACTTCATTGCTGCTTTAATTTGGATTACCTTAGTTACTAATATGACTGATTATCTTTTAATTCGTTATTGGTCAGTATTTCTCCATAGTGTGAAATGCCCTTTCACAACCTTTAATCCAGTTTTCTTTCTTTTTTAGAGGCAGGGTCTCTCTCTATTGCTCAGGCTGGAGTGCAGTGGCACAATCATAGCTCCAACATGTGGCTCAAGCAATCCTCCCACCTCAGCCTCCTGTGTAGCTGGGACTACAGGTGTGCTCTGCCATGCCTAGGTAAGTTATATAAGATTTTTCTTTTGTGGAGACAGAGTCTGGCTATGTTGCCCAGGCCATCCAGAATTCCGGGCCTCAAGCAATCCTCCTGCATTGGCCTCCCAAAGTGCTTTCTCCTATTTTCTATCACATTTTCTCATGGACTTCTTTGTATATTAGAGATAGTGGCTTTCCCCCCCCTGTTGTAAATCTTACAATTATCTTCTCTCCCTCTGTTGCTCATCTATTAATAAATTTTTGTTGAGAAGTCTTGCCATATAGAAATATTTAATTTTTATGTTGTCAAGTGTATCCTTCAAATGAAAATTGGAGATTCACGTTTTGTTTAAGAAGGGCTTTTACTGTCTTTTGCTCACTGCTTACCAGGGTTTTCTCTTGCCCTGAAAGAGCAACAGCTAACACCCAGGCCCTGAGTGAGAGCCCCCCCCTGCTCAGGAGCCCTCTTTGTAGTTTCTTTTCTCTTTCCATCATCTGGCCCAGTGAATCTCACACTTGAGCAAGAGTCAGAATCCCCCAGAGGGCTTGCGAAAACCCCAGTTGCTCAGAAACCTCAGAGTCTGATTTAGCAAGTCTGGGGTAAGCCTGAGAATTTGTATCCTATGAAGTCCTCAGCTGAGGCTGCTGTTCTGGGACCACACGTGGAGAACTGCTCCTCTAGAGCATTGGTTTGATATCTTGATCTCTCTGGAATCTATCCACTTATCCTATCTCCATTGCTTTCACCTGGGGCCAAGTCACGTTGTTTCTTTTCTGGGTGCCTTTCGTAGCTTCTTCCCCCATATTCATTGTGATTCTTCTCTTATCCACTTGCCACGCTGCAGCCAGAGGGATTTTGACCTTGGCTCACAGCATTCCCTTCCTTCCAACTCTTCCCCTGTCATATTTGGGCCATCTTGTGATACTCGCTGTGTCTTTCTGCGCTCTCTGCTCTCCTGCACCTTGGCTTTTGGTAGCTAGGAACTGCCACTCTCATTCTTATTCCAGGGCCTTTGCACATGCTGTTCTCTTTGCCTGGAATCCTCTTCCTTTGCCCCTCACAGTGGTATTTGGTCATTTTGGTGAGATGTAAAATTGAATCACATTTACTGTTAGCTGGTGTGTGGATCAGGTCACTTAGCTCTGAATGAACCTAGCTGACTTCCAGCATCACATGTCAAAATGGCTTTGTGTTTCCGACTCATTAAGGAGCTCCCAGGAGTGCTGTAAGAAGCAGTACATCGTTTTCATTGAGCATAATGGTCTCATAAAGAAAGTCATTTTTTTTTCCTTTTCTTTTCTTTTCTTTTCTTTTTTTTTTTTTTAACTATGAATGTCTGAGGCAGGGAAACAAGGCTGCCCAGCTCTTGGCAGTCCTGACAATGATCCTCGGGGCTGATCTTGGCTTTCTCCTTGGCTGAGGAGAAACTGGCCCCCCACGACCCCCAGGGGGAGAGGCCAAGACAGTCATTTGCTAACAATAGCAATAAAAGAGAATATGAAGAAACTAAGAATTCATAGTTAGAATACAGGAATTTTAGCTAAATTAACCCTTTATACAATAAGTGTGCCCACCACATGCTTTATGTGAAAATAAGAAAAAAAGCATCACTATCACTTTTTATAAATTTATTTTGATAGCCAGGTAAATTCATAATCAATATTATTCAGTGGTGATATAGTATAGGATTTATTTTATTAATAGAATATTTTAATAGCTTTATAAAAATATAAAAGACTTTATCCCAATATTTATAGACTCGCTAAGGATTAAACGAGGCGCTTGAAATCTCTAGTTATAATTTTAACATTTTTTGGAGAAATTACATGCCTTAGTGCCATTTTTGGCACTCGATTGGAGATTTATAAAGATCTCAAGCTCTGTGCCTCATAAATGCTAAGGCTCTAGACTGCATTTTGAGCAGAACTCTTTTCCTTCTGTACTGGGGGAAATAGAGTGACATATGGTACAGGTTAAAGGAATGGGGACTAAGAGACCAGATGAGTAATACAGAATCAATGGAGAATGGAAAGGGCAAAATGGTGCTTTTGCATATAATTCAGGCTCACATCAGTGTGTGTGCACAAGAGAAACAGATTCTACCAGAGTCGATGCTGACAATTTGGATGCATCTTTCAAAGTTTTAGCAGGAGAATACACTATGAAACAAAAGGCTTTTATTTTTCATCTTTAATGTGATTATGATACAATAATTGTTAGAATTCTGATATATCCTTAGGGAATAGGTAGATGTTGTGCTTAGAATTTTAAGATGGAGAGTCTGAAAATTATACACAATCAATGTCAGACCGAGAGCAAGAATTGAGGCCTCTGACTTCCAATACTATGTTCCATCTACACAGTTCTTTCTTGGGTGAAGAAAACAAAATTCAATAAATGTTTCTTGAGTTTTTTAATATGAAAGGTACTGTGGTAGGTGCTTGGAGTGACAGTGGGGAATATGTGCCAATCACTTCTTGAGTCATGGGTCCTGCCCTCATGGGGCTCCCACTGGACTTGTGAAGGTGAAATACAACTACAAGCAGGCTTTGCTTTTCATGGTTTTGGTATGTGTGAAACTCACTTACCACAGTTCAGTTAAATAACACCAGTCCCCCCAAAACATGGTTCAAATTTCAGTTACCATGGCATACTAACTTAAAGTCATTGCATGGAACACCAATTCCGCTGCTAGCTCTTCAGTCCACAAGTCACTACATAAATAACATATTCTCATGAGGATTATTGACCACAGAATTTTTTTGAAAGTTTGCAAGGACTGGTGACCAATCACAGCAGTTCTTTCGAAGTCTGCAGTGATTGGTGACTCTGCATCTGTCATTCAGTTCATGCACTACCAGCAAAGTGTGGAGCTGGGCAGCCTCCTTGATTCTCAGTGATAAATCCAGGTGGCATTTCACAAAAATGAATAATCAAAAGGACGAGTTGGCTGACGAAGATGAAAGAAAGTACATCAAAGAAACAAAAAAAGTGCTAGAGATGGAAGTGAAAGTGAAATATGAATAGGGTGCAAATGGAGTCATAGAAAATATAGCTGACCACGTGGAGTTATAGAAGAAATAGCTGACCATGCCAATGTGGGCTCTGCCATCTCTGGAGATACTCTAGATATGCAGCCAGAAGAATTTACTGAGAGCGAACCTACAGACATAAATCAGGAAAGAGGTAGTGACAAAAAGAATGAAGATATCCCAAAGGAAGTAACTCCAGCAAAAAAAGAAAATAAAAAGAAAAAATACTTCATGTTAAATGAACTCTCAGATATATTTTACAACATTGAAAACACAAAGGGGAAAATACTGGAAGTGATCCAAACTTAGAAAACTCTATGCCAGTTCACCAAGGCATAGAAAAGTTGCTTACCTCACATGCCTACCAATGAGAAGGCAAGTTATAAAATGTTTTTTTGCAAACCTCATGGTATCCTCAAATCAAAAAACCTAAAACAAATACATACACAAAAAAGAAAATCAAGAAATTAAAACACATTGCCAGAGAAAATCACTTTTACACAAAGGAAAACAGGAAGGAAGAAAGAGAGGATGACTAAACAACCCCAAATCAAATAACAACGTGGCAATAGTAAGTCCTTACCTGTCAATAACAGCATTGAATGTGAAAGGACTAAAATATTGAATCAAAATACATAGAGAAGACCCAATGATATGTTGCCTTCAAGAAACTCACTTCACCTATAAAGATACATATAGACTGTAAATAAAGGGATGGAAAAAGATATCCCATGCAAATGGAAATAAAAAAGAGGAGGAGTAGCTATACTTAAAATAGCTTTCAAGACAAAAACTGTAAAAAGAGACAATGAAGGTCATTATATAATGATAAAGGGGTCAATTTACCAAGAGGATAGAGTAATTATAAATATTTGTGCACCCAACATTGGAGCACCTTGATATCTAAAGCAAATATTATCAAAGCTAAAAGGAGAGATAGACACCAATACAATAATAAGTGGAGACCTCAACACTCCTCTTTCAACATTGGACAGATCATTCAGACAGAAAATCAACAAAGAAACATTGGACTTAATCTGCACTATAGATCAAATGAATCTAATAGATATTTATGGGATGTGTCATTCAATAGCTCAGCTCATGGATCATTCTCAAGGACAGATGATATGTTAGGCCATAAAACAAGTCTTAAAAATTTTTAAAAAATTGAAATCATGTCAAGTATTTTCTCTGACCACAATGGAATAAAAGCAGAAATCAATAACAAAAGGAACATTGGAAACTGTATGAACACATGGAAATTAAATAATATGCTTCTGAATGACCAGTGGGTCAATGAAGAGATTAAAAAGGAAATTAAAAAATTTATCAAAATAAATGAGAATGAAAACCCAATATATCAAAACCTATGGGAAATGACAAAAGCAGTAATAAGAGGAAAGTTTTTAGCAAAAAGTGCCTACATCAAAAAATTAGAAAAGCTTCAATTAAACAACCTAGTGATGTATCTTAAAGAACTAGAAAAACAAAAGCAAACCAAATCCAAAACTAGTAGAAGTAAAGAAATAATAAAGGTCAGGGCAGAGATAAATGAAATGGAAACAAAAATTACAAAAGATCAACAAAATGAAAAGTTAGTTTTTTTAAAAGATAAACAAAATTGGCACACCTTTAGCCAGACTAAGAATAAACCCAAATAAATAAAATCAGAGATGAAAAAGGAGGCATTACAACTGATACTGCAGAAATTCAAAGGATCATTTGAAACTACCATGAGCAGCTATATGCTGGTAAACTGGAAAACCTAGAAGACATGGACAAATTCCTAGACATATACAACCTACCAAAATTGCACCAGAAAGAAATCCAAAACCTGAATAAGCCAATAACAAGTAACAAGATAGAAGCAGTAATAAAAAGTCTCCCATCAAAGAAAAAAGCCTAGGATCCAATGGCTTCACCACTGAATTCTAGCAAACATTCAAAGAAGAACCAAATACCAATTCTACTTAAACTATTCCAAAAAATCGAGGAGGAAAGATTACTTCCAAACTCATTGTACAACTCCTGTATCACCCTGATACCAAAACCAGAAAATGACACAACAACAAAAAAGAGAACTGTAGGTCACTATCTCTGATGAACATAAATGCAACAATCCTCAAAAATTAATAGCAAAGCTAACTCAACAACACATTAAAAAGATTATTAATCATGATCAAGTGGGATTCATCCCAGGGATGCAAGGATGGTTCAACATATGCAAATCAATCAGTGTGATGCATCATATTAACAGAATGAAGGACAAAAACCATATGATCATTTCATTTGATGCTGAAAAAGCATTTGATAAAATTCAACACCCCTTCATGATAAAAACTCTCAGAAAACTGAATGTAGAAGAAAATTACCTCAACATTATTAAAGCCATATATGCTAGACCCACAGCTAGTATCATACTGAATGGGGAAAAACTTAGCTTTTCCTCTAAGATCTGGAACAAGACAAGGATGCCCACTATCCACACTGTTGTGCAGGAAGTTCTAGCTAGAGCAATCAGACAAAGAGAAAGAAATAAAGAGCATCAAAACTGGAAAGGAAGAAGGCAAATTAGCCTTGTTTGAAGATGACATGATCTTATATTTGGAAAACCCTAAAGACTACATCAAAAAGTTGTTAGAATTGCTAAGTGAATTCAATAAAGTTGCAGGATACAAAATCAACATTGAAAAATCCATAGCATCGTGTTAAGAAGTGGGACCTTTAAGAGGTGATGAGGCCACAAGGGCTCTGTTCTCATGCACACATTAATGCCATTATTGCAGCAGTGGGTTCCTTATAAAATCATGAGTTTGCCCTCCTCACCCTCCTGCCTTCTGCCATAGATTGATGTAGCAAGAAGGTGCTCGCCAGATGCCAGCCCCTTGAGCTGAGACTTCCCAGCCTCCAGAGCCATGAGCCAATCAATTTGTTTTCTTTATAAGTTTGCCAGCCTCTGGTATTCTGTTACAGGAGCACAGAACAAACTAAAACAGACCCCTTCCTCTCTGCCTGAACCTAAACCTGTCCGACTCTTATGAGCCTGACTTACCTGGTTTTGACACAACTGAGAGACAGATTTGGAAGATCTGACCCAGCATGAGCAAACCCTTACATGCCTGGGTGCCAGCAGATCCAACAGGCAGAGAGAGCAACGGTGGTGTATTCATTTGCTAGGGTGGCTGCAACAAAGTGCCTCAAACTGGGTGGCTTAAAACCACAGAAATGTATTGTCTCACAGTTGTAGAGGCTGGAAGTCCAAAATCAAGGTGGTGTCAGGGCCATGCTCCCTCTTGAACCTGTAGGGGAGATCCCGTCCTTGCCTCTTCTAGTTTCTGTGTTGGCCCAGCAATCCTTGGCATTCTTTGGCTTGTAGATGTATCACTTGGTTTACAGAAGCATCTGTGTTTCTTCTCCTCTTCTTATAAGGACACCAGTCATTTTGGATTAGGGCCTACCCTAGTGACCTCATCCTGACTTGATTACATCTGCAAAGACCCATTTCCAAATAAAGATACAGTCACAGGTACCAGGGTTAGGACTTTAACACATCTTTAGGGGAGACAACAATGCAACCCACAACACTGGGATGGGCACCATTTCCCTACAGGTAATGTGGTCTTATCTTTGATCAAATAAGTAACTTCTCCATTATGAAGAGGAGCAAGTGAGTAGACACACCTGAACTGTGCAATGCTGCTCCTTCCAGGGTGTGAAGATGGGGAGTAAGTTTCCCCTTAACAAAAGTAGCCTGTTTTTGCTAAATTACAACCGCCACTTGCAAACATTTACTGAGGAAGTAATTTCCTAAGTGGCATCCCAGTGGCCTGGGCAAGCTATTATAGTTCCCAGTCCTACCTAACTTACTTTTGAATACACAGCCTATTGGAAAAACTATCTGGTTCCATAATTCTACTGATGAGGGAAAACTCACCAGTCTGTAGTCTGCCCACCAGAGCTGTGACACAGCTGTGACACAGCTGTGACCTCCTTGACAGAGCTCAGAGGAAAGAGCAAGAGAGCCTTGGCACACAGTAATGGGTCACACTGGAGGCCAGAGCTGAGGCCAGCCCACACAGCATCCTTGTGGCCATTAGAAGATGCCAAAGGGACAAGCCCCAGGCCAGGGTGCCTGGCCTGGCGAATTAAGGCAAGTTAAATTGCATGCTGTCCACTTTGCCCCCATGACAGATTGTCCCTGTGTAAAACACAACCGTACCTGGTGGCTCAGCTGCTGGCTCCACTTCTTATCCATAAGGCCAAGACCACAGGAAGGGACGTGGTGGAAAGGATGCTGGCCGGGAATCTGGAAGCACTACATTGTGGTCACAGTCCTGCACACCACTGGTGAGTGATGTTGGGCAATCTCTTACCTTTTCTAAGTCTTTATTTTCATCTATACAATGAGAATTAGAATGTATACTTTGTTGTTGTTTAGTTTTTTTCAGAACCTGTAAAATGAGCTCTCGGATATGGCACCAAGAAATGGATTGGATAATGCAGAGCTCTGGAGGACGTAGGGGCGGGGGTCAGAGTCTGGCCAGCTTCTCCTTCTTCCTGACCTCAAGGCAGCCATTGAAGCTGGCCACGGAACCCCAGGCTCCTCAGAAAGGACACAAAATGACACCCTGGGGACTGGATGGCACTGAGATCCCCTGAGGTCTTCACCTTCTAAGACTCTAACTCTCTGACCCTCAGCTTCCTAGTGGCCCTGCTGCAAGGACGTTCACAGGACTGTAAGCTCTTTTGATCATTTTTATGTGTTTGATAGAGCAGCATTATAACGCGACCCATCACTGTAGGTAATGACACAGAGAAAGAAATTCATCAGGAGGGAGCACGTGAGAATGCTGACGACATCTTACAGTTGCAGGGCGTTTCAGAGTTGACAAGTTGCTTTTCCATTGATTACCTCCTTTAAGCCTCACACCAATCCTGTGTGTCATCCCAACTTTCCAGATGAGGAAATGGATGCAGGAATATTGAGTGGCCTGTCTCTGGTTACACAGCTAGAAGTAGTTGCCGGTGGAGCCAGGTGTTTTGATTCCAAGTCTACCGTTTTTCCATGGTCTGCATCACAGCTGCTTGTCTTGACTAATCTGCTGCAGATTAAGTCTGGGAGGAATGAAGAGCTGACATCCAAATAGCTATAAATCCGCAGCAGGGCAGACAGTGTATGTTAGCATCTAAAAGGCTGCAGCGGTGGCAGAGGGAAAGCTGAATGAGGTGTTTCATAGCCGAGGTTTCCTTTCATTATACAAAGGGTCTGCTTGTCAAGCACCATCTGGAAGATGATATGCAGCCACTTCTCTGTGATGAATGAAGACACACAGAGGCAGATTCCAGAAGAACAGCATATACATCTTTGTTCAGTGATGTCAGACACGAAATTGAGTTGTTTAAAAACTTGCTCTCAAATACAGGCACAAAAGTCATGGTACAGGAAGGGCACGTTGAACTTGGACAAGCCAAGATGTGAGGTTTTCATCTGAAATTGTAAACAAACATACTTTTAGGGGAGATTTTAAAAACGTTTTTGTGGTAAGGTAAAGCAGATAACAGAAATCCACCCAAATCAAGTGGAGAGCTGGATAAATTATTACAAGGTGAGTGGGCTTGTAACCACCCCTCCATGTGCCTGGACCCAGTGACAACCCCTTTCCTTCTCCTCCAAAGTGATCACTGTGTGACTTGTAGTAATCACTTCCTTTCATTTCTTTATAGTTTTGTTGCTCAAGTATTGATCCTTAGACACTATAGTCTTGTCAGTTAAAAAAATTTAATATGTCTTTCAAGTCTCTTTTCATTTACAGGTTTCCTTTCAATCTCTGTCTTTTCCCTACAATTTATCTGTTGAAGATCCCAGGCCATCTGGCAGTCCAGAATTTGCTGAGTGCATCCTCTTGGTGCAGTTCAACCTATTATTCCGTCTTCTGAATGTCCGGCAAATTGGCTGTGGGAAGCGTTGGGTTGGATTGGAGTCAGGTTCCACACCTTTTGCAGGATGTAATTGATGTGTTCTTTCATAAGGAGGCACATCATGTCTGGTGTTCACTCTTTTTCAGTGTCAGCACCTGCTGAGGCTTGATGCCTGTGATTTGCAAGATGGTGATATTTTAATTCGATATTTCTTTTTCAAACACTAGTTGTGATATTACTATCAAAAGATACTTCCACTCAACTACTATCTGGAACCCCAATGAAATACTTCATATAGGAAAGACTAGGTAAATGCCTCATTTTTTTTCTCATTTGCCAGTTTCTAAAATAATGAGTTGTTTCCCTATCATCCTCTGAGGGCAGTCAATGAGTTTCAACAATGCAATTATGAACTTCTGGATTTAAACATATTTGATAGGTTTGAATGCATTACAATAAGTATTTTTATTGACATTCAACATTTTCTATCTTTAGCAAGTAGCAACATCTAAAGTTGGCTCCTGAATCCTTTTGGCATTACTCTAGTAGTCTATGGAGCTCTCTTGTTATGTAGACTGTAGAGGTCTGGGATAGGGTATGATTCCAAATCTCGGATCAGCCATTTCTTTTATTGAGAAATGGTATTTCAGGACCATAGTCTGGGCCCTCGGGATAGTCATTGCTACTGGATTGGTCATTGTCTCTAGACATTTTCAGTGGACAGAGCTAAGAAACATGCACAGAGTTAGTTACATAGATAGACAAAATATACTATCTCATGAATTCATACTCCTATTTCCAATTCAAATTCAGGACTAAAGAGTTTTTCTGCAACTTAGCCTATATTACATCTCTAACTTTTCCTCTGCACTGAGAAGCTGGTTCTCAAGAACACAAGGGATGATAGAATTAGCATAACACATAATCCCACATTTGCTTAATCCTGCATTATGCAAATTATTTCCCAATAATACTACTAATATTATTACCACAACCAATAAATTACTAAAATCAGTTAAAAGATTTTGCAATTGCTCTCCCCATTCAACCCATTTTTAAAAATAGACAGACTATATCCACATTGTCAGAGCATATAACCAGTACACACAATACTTTCTTTCTTTCTTTTCTTTTTGTTTTTTGGAGATGGAGTCTCGCTCTGTCACCCTGGTTAGAGCGCAGTGGCATCATTGTAGCTCACTGCAACTCCAAACTTCTGAGCTCAAGCAATCTTTCTGCCTCAGTCTCCTGAGTACCTGAGACTACAGACACATGCCACCACCCCCAGCTAATTTTTCTATTTTTTGTAAAGATGGGGTCTCACTTTTAGTCAGGGTGGTCTTGAACACCTGAGCTTAAGCCATCCTTTGGCTTCTCAGAGTGTTAGGATTACAGGCGTGAACCACAGCACCCAGCCAATACTATCTTTTTAACACTCAGGTAGTCTCTTTAAAAATAACAGCTTTATTGAGGCATAATTAATATACCATAAAATTCTCTCTTTTAAAGTATATAATTCATTGGCTTCTAGTATATTCACAGAGTTGTACAACCATCACCACTATCTAATTTTAGAACATTTTGTCACCTGAAAAAGAAACCTGTACCCATTAGTAGAGACTCCCATTTCCTCCTCCTTCCAGTGCCTGGCGACCACTCATCTATTTTCTTCCTCCATGAATTTTCTTCTTCTGGACATTTCGTACTGATGAAATCATACAGTATGTGGTTTCCTGTGGCTCCTTTCACTTAGCATAATGTTTTCAAAGTTCATTTATATTGTAGCACATATCAGTACTTTACCACTTCTTATGGCTGAAGATATTCTGTGGTTTGGATATACTGCATTTTGTTTGTTCATTCATCAGTTGAGGGATATATACGTTGTTATCACTTTTTGGCTATTATGAATAACAGTGCCATCAATATTTGCATACAAGATTTTGTGTGAAAATATGTTTTCAATTCTCTTGGGTATATACTTATGATGGTAATTGCTGGGTCATATGGTGAATCAAAGTTTAACATGGTGACAAACTGCCAAACTGTTTTCCAAAGTGGCTGCACCATTTTATATCCTCCCTGGAGTGTGTGAAGGTTTCACTTTCTCCATATCCTCACCAACACTTGTGATTGTCCATCGTTTGTAGCCATTTTAGTGGGTATGGAGTGGTGTCTCATTCTGTATTTTTTTTTTTTTTTGAGACAGGGCATCACTCTGTCACCCAAGCTGGAGTGCAGTGGCATGATCGTACCTCACTGCGACCTCCAACTCCTGGACTTATTCATGTTGAATAAGTTCTGAATGTTTGTGCCCTTTGACCAACATCCACCCATTTCCCCCACCCCCAAGTCCTTGGCAGCCACCATTCTACTCTCTGTTTGTAAGGGTTCAAATTTTTTAGATTCCACATATAAGTGAGATTATACAGTATTTGTCTTTCTCTGCCTGGTTTATTTCAATTAGCATAATGTCCTCTAGGTTCATCCATGTTGTTGCAAATGACGAGACCTTCTTCTTTGTTATGGATGAATAATATTCCTACATGAGCATATATACAGACATACAAACACACACACTTATACATGCATACATATATACAGACACACTCTCCACATTTTTTTTATCCATTCCTTCATCAATGGACATATAAATTGGTTCTGTATCTTTGTTCTTAAGAATAATGCTGCAATGAAGATAGAGTACAGATATGTCTTTGAGATACTGATTTTTTTTCTTTTTTTAGGCATTTCTTTTCTTAGTTGAAGAAATGTTGATTTAGATCCTTTATCTACTTTTTAAATTGGGCTATTTATTTCCTTACTGTTGAGCTGCAAGACTTATATATATATAATATTTATATTTATTATATTTATTTATGTTATAAAAATATACATATTTATTTTCTGGATATTAGGTCCTTAATAGATATATGATTTGCAAATATTTTCCCCCATCCATGCATTGTTTTTTCATTTTCTTCATAGAGACCTTGAAAAAAGTTTTTAATTTTGATCAAGTACAATTTATCTATTTTTTCTTTGCTTACTTGTGATTTAGGTGTCATAGCTAAGAAACCATTGCCTATTCAAGGTCAAGTACATGTACATCTATGTTTTCTTCAGTTTCATAGTTTTAGCTTTTACATTAGGCCTTTCATGGATTTTGAGTTAATTGTTGGATATGGTATGGGGGAAGGGCCCTCATTTAGTCTTAGTTATAAAAAAAAGCTATATATTTAAGGGTCACATCTGTACTTATTTCAATGTCTGTCTAGTTACTTTGATTGTTTGAAGCTCATTAACTAATAAGATTCTTCAGTAAGGGATTATGGGAATTCCTGTACATTGATGATAGTTTATCTGTGTTCTTTCTACTTGAAACTTAGTTTTACTTGATATAAAATCCTTGAGTGACACATTCTTTTCTTGATTGTCTTAAAATGCTTCTATATTGTTTTTCTGGCACAATGAATGTTTTGTTTCCCTAATAAGCCACCTGCTCTTTTTGCTTTGATGACCAGAGTCAATTTTATTGTACTATATTTTGGTCCTGGCCATTCTGGTTTGATATTGTCTGGTACAGAGTATACTCCTTTAATATGAAATTTCAAATGTTTTTTTTTTTCAATTCAGGATTATTTTCTTGAAGTATAGCTTTTAGGATTTGTTTCGTCCCCTTGCTTTGGTTTCCTTTTTGAGACCTCCTTTCAGCCATGTGTAGGATCTCCATTAACACTCTTCAAACACGCTATTCTCTCACATTTTTTTCTATCTCTTTCATTTCCTTATGATCTTAAAAATTTTCCTCATCTAATAAATTGAAGGCCTTACTAGAACAAAGATTGACCTCCCCCAAGCAAGAAGTAATTCTGCCAACGGATTGCCTTTGGACTCAAACTGCAGTTCTTCCCTGGGTCTCCAGCCTGTCAGCCATATATATACACGGAGATAGATAGAGAGATAGATAGATAGGTACATAGATAGATATATAGATAGATAGATACATAGATAGTTATAGTGTTGATCTTATATCCTGTGATCTTGCCAAGTTTTTCTTTGTAAAGCTCTTGGGATTTGCTACATTTACAATTGTATCATCTGCACTTAATGACACTTTTATTTCTTCTTTTCTAATATATATGCCTTTTGTTTCTTTTTCTTGCCATATTGCAGTAGCCTGAACTTTTCAAACCATGTTGAATAAAGTGAGAGTGGACATCCTTGCCTTATTTCTGATCTTAGGGGTAAGCACTCAGTCTTTCCCCTTTAAATATGATGTTAGCTTTAGTTTTTTTAATGAATGCTCTTATCAAGTTAAGTTTTCCTGTTATTTCCAGTTCTTTCCTGAGTTCTGTCCCTTCATTTCTGCATTTTTATAATTTTGGTTTATATTTTTCTTTTATATCTTGTACTGTTTTTAAATGTATATCAACTTGTTTCCAAATTGTAGGTTACAGTTTTAAACTAATGGTAGGTTTTGTCTTTCTGGTATGTTCTCATTGTCTATAGGGATGTTCTACTTCTTGTTGTCTTTTTTGAATATCCTTCTTAAGAATCCAATTCTTTTTAATCCCCATAAGAAAAGAGTAAAAAAGGGACTTCCACATTCTTTCCAGGTTAAGGGATCATTATAATAAAATTTAAAACCTAGAAAGTTGTTTTGATTTGGACCCCACACTTAAATCACTAGATTTCTGAAGTTTCATTACTTAGTGTATTTATTCTAAAGATATTGAAGCAATGATATAATTGGAAGACTAGAACTAATAAAAAACATTACAATAATGACTACTAAATTATTGGTAGGAATTAGTCCATATGAAATATGAGGTCTGGTGCAAGATCTTATTGATCTTTTCCATGCTTAGGGCAATGCCTTGTGAATTATAAAATTCAATAGATATTTATAGAATAGATGGATGAAATAAGGAGAAAAATTAAAACTATAAATACTTTCTTGATTTTAGGAAAGACATATCAATATCAAAAAAATACTATGGTTTTTATTCTAATAAGTTGCTATTCTGTGCACTGTGAGAAATTCAAAGACATACCCATTGTGAAGTCTCTCCTCAAAGTAATTATACCATGTTTGAGGAAACAGCTTAATCTGTTTTCCCTGTGCTGGCCTGGAAGATGGCTTCCAGATACCAAGCCGCCTCTGCTAAACATCTGTACTCTGCTCTTAGTCTACCAATGGTGTTAAATCTCATCCTTCCTCCTATTTTGGTTTTGTTTGCTATATTGGGTCCTAACCTAACTTCATCTTCTGCTTGCAGACCTTATGGATCTAACTTATTTTTTGGTCTTTTCCAGCTTAACTTGTCCTGCTGCCACAGACCAGGAGAAGCTGGACCTAACAGTAGTGTTTTCTAATGGAACCATTGGCATAATAATAGAAAATAATTGGCACTTAGTGTTTGCTATGTGCCAGGTGCTGTTCCAAGTGCTTTGATAAATTAAATTATTTAATCCTCACAAGAAACTTACAAGGTAGGTACTATTACTATCTTCATTAGGAAGTGGAGCTGGGGTTTGTACTAAGGCAGTTTGACACCAACAGTTGTGCCCTAACTACTCTGCTGTCCTGCCTTTTAGATGTGAGAAAAGACCTAAAGGAGGGATAAAGTTTACCTAGGTGACAAAGAAGGCTGTTCTCAGCAGGAATGGCCCACTAATGTCCAGAAGCTTAAATAAACAAAGGCCAGTATTTTGCTGGAGCAGAGGGTTAGGGAAACAGGTTGGAGAGAGACAAGAGAGAAGTTGGTTTTGTTGGATGGTCCAGGCTACCACTGAGCATACAGTTTGCTTGCGTGAAAAAGGCCACCATATCCTCTTAGAATTATGCCTCAGCAATGGGCTGCTGCTGCAGCTCTTGCTGTTGCTATCAAAAGGTGGGGCCAGTCACATAATCAACACTAAAGATGAGTGAGTCCTAATGCTTATTTTTCTAAGAGATTCCCCATTTATCCATAGCAAAGTGTTTTAATTTTGTTTCTTAATTTTAAAAAAAAGTGAAAGAGTTCTGGTTGAAGGTGACTCTCATACTTCAAAACCAAATGATAAATTTTACTCCATTATTTTCTATTCACTTGATGAATGAGAATTATCAAATCTCATGTGGTTTGACTCATAATTTTCATAGTTTTTCCCTAAAGGCAAAACATTTCTTTCATGTATAATTTTGTTTGAGTCAGCTTGTATGAGTAACTGCTTATTCCAATGAAATCATTAGAATATGTAGGTTTCTAATAACCTGATTTAATAGTGCTGGTTGAGTCAACTTAACTGGAACTTACTTCTTAGCCTCATTACCCTATTTGGGTAATACAACAAAATTTATTTCTCCGGGGCTTTTCACAAAATCCTAGTGAGTAGTAGTTCAGAAGTATTAAAAGCTTCAATTTTAGCATAGAGTTTAGGATATAGGATTAAACAGAATAAATAGTATTTGAATACCACTATCTGCTAAAGACTGTGCCAGGTGCATTAGGGAATTGTAAGCATGAATGATCTTTATCTGTAAGGGACTCACTACTAATGGAATAAGGCCACCCAGCATTTATAAAGTACCCAATGTTTGCAAAATCCTTTTCTATATTCACAATATAATTTAAATCTCATCACAGAACCTATGAAGTAATAAGCATTTCAAGCCCTGTCAAAATTAGATCTCTTTCCTCCCTGAACTTAGTTGTTCTTTAATTATTTTGGTGGCAATGAGATAGACATTTTAAACCTAAGGAATAAATATAAGTCAAAGTTTCACACATGCATTATTCTCAATCGATGTCCAGGGATTCCTGCATGTTTTCAACCCTCCAATTATGATCAGCTGAGCAAATGTGCTCCAGAGTTGGTGATGAAAACCAGAGGACACTGCGGGACAAGTATGTGTTCTAGTCACTGCTTTCAATTCCTTTGAGTATATACCTAGGAGTGGCATTAATGGGTCACGTGGTAATATTATATTTCGTTTTGAGGAACTGCCAGACCGTTTTCCACCTGCACCATTCTGCATTCCCACCGGCAATGTATGAGTGCTCCAATTTCTCCACATCCTCCCTAATACTTGTTATTTTCAGGGTTTGTTTTCTTATAGCCATCCTAGTGGATGTGAGGTGGTATTTCATTGTGTTTTTTCTTATTGAGGTAAAATATACATAATGTAAAATTTACTGGTTTGACCATGTTTAAAGGTGCAATTCTGTGGTATTAAGTACATTCACATTGTTGTGCAACCATCACCACCATTCATCTCCAGAAGTTTTTCATCTTCCCCAGTTGAAACTCTGTACCCATTAAACACTGGTTTCCCATTACCCACTTGCCCTAGTCCCTGGCAACCACATTCTATAGTACTTTCTGTGTCTATGATTTTTGACAACTCTAGGTACCTTATAAAGTAGAATTGTATAATATTTGTCCTTTTGTGACTGGCTTATTTCACTTAGCATAATGTCTTCAAGGTTAACCCATGTAGCATGTGTCAGAATCTTTTCCTTTCTAACACCGAATAATATTCCATTGTATGGATATACCACATTTTGTTTATCTACTCATCTCACGATGGACACTGGATTGCTTCTGTTTTTGGGCTATTGTGAATAATGCTGCTATGAACATGAGTATACCTCTTTGAGTCCTTGTTTGCAATTCATTTGGATATATATCCCAAAGTAGACTTTCTGGATCCTAAGGTAATTCTATGTTTGATTTTTTGAGGAATTGCCATATCGTTTTCCACAGCGGCTGTACCATTTTACATTCCCACCAGCAATGTACAAGGGTTCTGTTTTCTCCATAGCCTCACCAATACTTACTATTTTCTTTTCAAAATTTTTTTAAAGATTAACCATCCTAATGGATGTGAAGTGGTTTTACATTATGGTTTTCATTTGTATTTCTCTAATGATTAGTGATGAGCAAATTTTCATGTGCTCATAGGTTATTTGTTTATCTTTTTTAGAGAAATGTCTATTCAGGTCATTTGCTCATTTTAAAATTAGATTCTTTATCTTTTTGTTGTTGAGTTGTTGAAGTTCTTTATATATTCTGGTTATTAATCCATTGTCATATAAATGCTTTACAAATATTTCCTTTTATTTTATAGCTTGTCTTTTCACTTTCTTGATAGTATTCTTTGATGCACAAAAGTTTTTAATTTTGATAAAATACAATTTATCCATTCTTTCTTTCGTTGTTCTTGCTTTTTTTTATCTCATCTAAGCATCCAAAGCCAAATCCAAGGTCATGAAGGTTTATGCCTAGGTTTTCTTCTAAGAATTTTATAGCTTTTGCTCTTATATTTAGGTCTTTGATTAATTTTGAGTTAATTTTTGTATATGGCATGAAGATGGGGTCCAACTTCTTTCTTTTGCAAGTATAAATCTGGTTGTCCCAGCACCATCTGTTGAAGAGACTATTATTTCCCCATTTAATAGACTTGGTACCCTTGTCAAAGATCAGTTGGTATGGATAATGTACGGATTTATTTCTGGACCCTCAACTCTATTCCAGTGGTCTATATGTCTACCTCTAAACCAGTAACACAGTGTTTTGATTACCGTTATCTTTGTAGTAGGTTTTGAAATGTGGAACTGTGAATCTTCCAACTTTGTTCTATTTCAAGACTGTTTGTCTATTTGGTGACCTTTGCAATTCCATGTGAATTTTAAGACTAGTTTTTCCATTTCTGCATAAAGGGGTATTAGAGTTTTGATTGAGATTGCTTTGAATTTATAGAATATTTGGGGTATTGGCATCATAATAGTGTCTTCCTATCCATAAACACAGTATGTCTTTTCACTTAGTTAGGTTTTGAATTTCTTTCAAAAATGTTTTATAATTTTTAGTGTACAAGTCTTTCACCTCCTTGGCCAAATTTATTCCCAGGTATTTTATTCTTTTAGATGTTATTGTAAATGGAATTGCTTTATTATAATTTCCTTTTCAGATTGTTGATTGTGTATAGAAACACAACTGATTTTTGTTGTTTATCTTGTACTCTGTAACTTTGTTGAATTTGTTTATCAGCTCTAGTGGCTTTTTTGTGGAATCTTTGGGATTTTCTATATACAGAATCATGTCACCTGCAAATAGAATTTTGCTTCTTCCTTTCTAATTTGGATTCCTTTTATTTCCTTTTCTTGTCTAACTGCTCTGGCTAGAACTTCTAGTACAATATTGAATAGCAATGGTGAATAGGGACATCCTTGTCAAATTCCTGATCTTGGGAAAAACCTTTCAATCTCCTGCCATTAAGTATGATGTTAGCTATGGGTTTTCTATAAGTGCTCTTTATAATGTTAGGAAATTAAGAGAAAGTGAGTTTTTAAAATGCTACTCATAGAAATAATTTGAGGCCTAGAATGATGATCTTTTTCCAGAGAGGATTTTCTATTGCTTTTGCCAGCTCCGAGGGGCTTGAGTAATGCAAGATTACCTTAATCCAAATTCTGGTTTGGGATTTCTGAGTACTCACAATGAGAGGTTGGCTTATTTGCTACTCCCAGGTACAGCCATTTGGGGTTCTATCACAAGGCAGGGGGCTGGTTTACTGGGTCCCCACTCTTGGAGACTCCTGGACTCAAACTTATCTTTCTAACCCTGTACAGTTGCCAGAGCAGAAAGGCAAGTCCCTAAGCAAGTCTCTAGCTGCCCAAGTGCTGCACATGTCTCTCTGGATTCCTTCCCCTACTGGGTCTTGGCCTGGTGTTCCCTCATTATCTACATATTCTTTGGTACTTTTAAAAACATATTTTAAAAGTATTTCATCTGGCATCCAAGTTGTCTTTAGCAGAAGTAGCTAATCTGCTGTTCCTGGAAGTGGAGTTTCTCTCTTGACTATTACTCTTTGAGAGGCAGAGATTATGAGATCCAAGTACGACTTTCTTCTGCCTTAGAGAGGATACAAAGTGTCAAGTTTATTTCTCATCTATCTATGGAGAGGTACCTGCTGAAAAGAGCAGGAATCTGAAGCAAGTGCGGGATGAGCAAGGCACTTATAAATGTTACTCATTTTCCCGTGGTGCAAGCAGGCAGGGAACCTGCCTTTCAGCAAGAAGCTCAGTCACCTTGTCATACTTTGCTTAAAAATAAGGATCTAGGCTGGGTGCGGTGGCTCACGTCTGTAATCCTAGCACTCTGGGAGGCCGAGGCGGGTGGATTGCTCGAAGTCAGGAGTTCGAGACCAGCCTCAGCAAGAGCGAGACCCCGTCTCTACTAAAAATAGAAAGAAATTATCTGGCCAACTAAAATATATATATAGAAAAAATTAGCCAGGCATGGTGGCGCATGCCTGTAGTCCCAGCTACTCGGGAGGCTGAGGCAGTAGGATCGCTTAAGCCCAGGAGTTTGAGGTTGCTGTGAGCTAGGCTGACGCCACGGCACTCTAGCCCAGGCAACACAGCAAGACTCTGTCTCAAAAAAAAAAAAATACAAAAATAAGGATCTTGTCTGTTAGTTCCACCTGATCCAGAGAGAAGAAAAAGTTATTATAAATTAGTCCCAGGGATCACCAAGAATCTCCTATAATAAAAGTATTATTACAATACTTTTATAAGAGAAAAGCATCTGAGGATCAAAGAGAGTCAATGAGTTGTCAGGATCAGCACCAGGAAAGCTAAGCCCAGGCCAGCACCCTCTCTCCTGCCCTCCCTCCCTTTCCTTCTTCTCCTTCCATTCTTCCTTTCTGAGTCACCTCCACAAAATTAACTCACTTTTCCTATTTATCTCTCCAAATTCCAACTGCTAATCAAAGTAACTTGAGTGCTGCATTTAATACAACAGGATTTTAAAATCCTGTAAAACAGTGTTGAATAAAATTTATAGGAGGCCATTGGTTTGGACTGAACTCCTACACTGGGCCCCAACAGACCAAACCAAGATGGAGTCACTCATGCTAAAGTTATAAGCTACCAGGGTGAAATTAAGTTGTTTAGCTGACTTTCCAAGAAATCAAGAGAGGCAGTGGGAGGAGAGGGAGGGGAGAGGGAGAGAGAGAAAGAGCGAGAAATAGCCAAATCTCCAAACAGGCCAGTTTTAGCTGGCATAAGGAAATTCTCTCTGCTTTAACCTTTACAAGGAAAGTAACTTTGAAATGACCGACCTACTTTTTGTTCCTTGTTTCTGCTTCCTTCAGTTTTTTCCTGTACATAGTCACTGCCCACGTTTCAGAGCAGAGTTCTCTGAATCTCTTCTGGTTCTGAGGGCTGCCCAATTTGTGAATTGTTCTTTGCTTAAATAAACTCTTAAATTTATTTTGTCTAAAGTTTTCCTTTATTCATATTTTAAAATTTTTAACATTTATTTTCATTTTATTTTTTAGAGACAAGGCCTCTGTTGCCCAGGCTGGAGTGCAGCGGTGCAATCAGCTTACTGCAGCCACGAACTCCTGGGTTCAAGTGATCCTCCAGCCTTGGCCTCCCAAAGCAACGAGACTACAAGTGTGAGCCACCACGCCCAGCCCTAGTTTTTCTTTTATCAATAGAATTGATTTTTAGAACAGCATACTAAGTTTAATTTCTCGAGCAGTCTCTCCCTGTGTCCTTAAACTAAATTTCACAGGGAAGGTAGATCCCTCTCCTAATCCATCTTCACCAAAATTTCCTGCTGTGTTGCTTGGAGCTCTCTTCACATACCACTCATAAATAGAAGAAAATTGATTCCCACGTATTTTGGAAACCCATCCAATTCATAAATGGGCGTTCACTGGAGGCTGGCAACTTGCTCCCCCCATATTTAATTCATCACCAACACCTCCTAAACATATTCCAAACCCACTCAATTCTGGGTATCTCCACCATCTCTTTCTTAATAAAAAACACTGTCACTCCTTGCCCAGCTGATAGTAACAGCCTCCGAACTCTGCTTTCACTTGGGCACCCCTCAACCCATTTTCAATACTGTAGTCAAAAAGCTCTTTTAACGTCTCCTATCATCTAATTTTTTTTTTTTTTTGCACCATGTAGTACTCTCCATAACACTTAACCCAATGTGCTGCCAGTCTCGTCACTAGACCGACTGTTCCCTGAGTGTAGGAGGCTTGTCAGGTTTTGCTCATTCTCAGATCCTCAGTGTCTGGCACATAGTGGGTGCTTAACATAATTTTTGAATAGTACACAATGTCAACAAACTGTGTAATTTGCTAATTTGTTAGGCTGATTGTCTGTTTCTCTCCTAGTCCCTTATAGGCAGGGATTTTGTCTATTTCTTCATTGATGTACCCTAAGAACCTAAAAAAAAATGCCTTGTGATTAGAGTCCTTTATGAACTTTTGTTGGAGGAATGACTGAATGAAAGAATGTGGGAGATGACCACAGTGAGACTCTAACTCCCCGCAGGTCCAGGGTCGCTTTGTATTGTTTCAAGCCCTTAAAAAGTGCTGCCTTGTGAATTTCAAGGCAGAAATGTCTCCAGGAAATTGGAATTTGTACTGGAGTGCTCCAAACAATGCCGACCAGAGGCTTAGTCATGTTACAGATAAGAACTGGGGGAGAAGGCAGCCTTTGGCCACAGGCCAGCATTTTGAGGTCAGCCACTTTATCTGTGGAATTCCTCACCCCCTGTTCATCCCTTGGCCATCCCGTTAAATTGGAAAATAAATCCCATCCCTGCTAAGGTGTTGGCTGATAAAGGCTTGAGCTATTGCCCCTTCAAGGGGAATTTGCATTTTAATAGAGGCTCGTCAAGCCCCAAAGGAATCAATATCTCTAACGGTGAAATTTCAAGCACCAGCAACTGAGATATTTTGGGGCGAGACTCGCCAGTGTTTCTCATCCAACAGGGGACTCCATAAGTTCTGCCAGAGGCCATGGAAGAATGGTCTCGGGAAATGACCTGCCATTTCCCTTTATTACTTTGAACTTTGCCGTTTTATGTCTGATCCCTTCAGACTTCCTAACGCTTGTGGGTTTCCTATGTCAATACAGCCCTTTTCAACACAAGTCGTCTTAAAGTTGTCTCATTAGCAGGCCCACAAAAGAATTATGACAATCAAAACTTCCAGGTTTTCTTGGTATTCCAAGGAAGCCAATACTTAGCTATTTAAAACACTATGTTGGCAAGAGGGAGTAGAGATGGTTCAATCCGTTATCAATGATATTGTGCATCTAAATTCGTTTTGTACAATTTTTTAAAAGCCCAAACTTTTGACTTGTATCAAAAGCCATGCATACGAAAGGTGGGCAAGAGACATCGTGTGTGACCTGGCACTGTTTTAACTGCCAAGTGCTCGCGAGCCGAGTTCTCAGCGGATGGTTTGGGAAATTTCGGAACTGCAGAAAAGCAGCATCTTGGCTGTTGGGTTTCTGCATTCGAGAGAGGCTCCTGCCCGCCACACCTGGGGCCCAAGGCTCGCGATCTGCCTCCTCGCTGCTCCCGCCCTGGGCACAGTCTGCCGGTCCCCAGCGCCGCGCGCGCCCATCCCGGGCTGGCCCCAGTCTCCGCCGGCTCGGCCGGCCAGCGGGCCCGGCTCCCAGGCACCTTCGCGCCGCCGGCCGAGGGCTCCGCCGCGAAGGCTGCTGCCCTCGCCCCTGACGCGCTGCGGTCCCCACTGTCCTCCCCCAGACCCGCCGCCGCCCTGGCGTGAGGCGCTAGCGCGGCGGCCCGCCGCGGGGACCGCACCTGCGCCTTCTCCCACCCTCCGCGCCCGGGTCGGGCTCCCGCGCCAGCCCCAGCGCGCGGCAGCGGCGGCTCGCGCCCGGCACGGCGGCAGCGGCGGCGGCTCGCGCCCGCGCTCGGCCCGGGGAGCGCGCGGGGCGGGCAGGGGAGGGCGCAGCGCGGCGCGGCCGGCGGCGGCATGGGCGCGGGCACAGGCGGGGGCTGCGGGCGCCCGGCTCCCCGCCCGGCCCGGCCCGCTCCCGGCGCGCGGCCGCCGCAGCACCCGCGGCCGGCGGGGAGGCCGTCCCCGCACCCGGCGCAACTTGCCTCGGACCCTCAGTGAGGAGAGGCGGCGGCGGCGGCGGCGCGCGCCGGGGCCGGGCGGGAGCGGGCGAGGCGTGCGGGCGCCCGGCACGATGCCTCCGGCCGGCGGCCCCCGACCGCCGCGCCCCGCCACGCTGCCCCGCAGCCTGTCCCGCCTGCGCGAGTGCCCTGGGCGCTCCCGCATCGTGCTGGCGCTAGGGGCCACGCAGATGGCGCTCGGATGCCTCATCGTGGCCGTCAGCTTCGCCGCGCTGGCGCTCACCACCTCGGCCCGCGTCCGCCACTCCTGCCCCTTCTGGGCCGGCTTCTCGGTGAGTGTCTGCGGCCAGGCAGGGGCAGGGCTCCCGGCGACGGCGCGGGCGGGGGCGCGAGGCACTGCAGCCGCCCGGACGCCACCTCCGGCGCCAAGTTCGGGGCGCGAACGCCCGGGGCCGAGCAGCCGCAGCGCGGGGTGCAGTTCAAAACTCCGGGCAGAATAACTCCGGGGACCGAGTCTGCGCTCTCGGAGCATCGCGTTCCCTTTCCTTTTGCGCTGGTCCCCGGAGTTACTTTTCTTAGAGGAAACAAGCCAGACTCCCGCCCTCCGCCAGCCCGCAGCGGCCGGAGGGACCGCTACCAGGGACTCGGCGCGCTGGGGACCCGACCTAGCCAGCCAGGTGACAGCGTCCGAGGCCAGGTGGTGGGATCCGAACCCCGTGCGGAGCAGCGTGTCCGCGCGCTTCTCGCCTTTGCCGCGGCCGGAGCCCGGGGGCTGGGGAGCAGGCGCGTACCGTCGGGTTGCGGGTCAGTCCGGGCGGCGGGGACCCGCCGGACCCCTGTGGCTACTCCCCAACTTGACATCGGGGACTTCTTGTTTACCGCGTCTGCCCCGAACATTGTCTTATGGGCGGCCGGACCGGGCAGGCGACCGGCAGCCGGCGTCCTGGGTCGGGGGCGTGTTTTCTGAACTCTAGATTTCGAGGATGACCGATTTTCAGGCTCTTGTCCTCTAAATCAGAGAAGCCAGTGATTAACAAATCTCCATAGGAGAAGGATATTAGGAAATCTCTATTAAAGAAGTGACTGTTCTCAAGAGTTAATATTTGACATTTTGTAGCATTTTGATGAAAGTAATTTTTCCCCCTGTATTGATAAAGAATGGACGTATAGGCACGGGAAAGATATATGCAGAGCACATCTTTATAAAGAGGCACTTGTTCTGAGAACTCTTGACATTTACAAGTACCTTTGGTTTATGGTGCTGAAATACATTATAATGGCTTACATTGTAAACTGAGTATGTTTTAATACCATCTACAGAAATCCCAAGTAAACCTTTGTAATTAACGTTTGCTATTTGTTCTTGAGTTTTGAAATTTGAAAAATCTGTCCAGCTTTGCTTTTATTTATTTATTTGTTTGTTTTATAATGGTCTTTGTTCTCCAAGTTCATTGCATGGCTTTTACGATGAGATCTGAGCAAAACTGCCTCTGGAACACCCGATCGATACAGGTGTGGTTGTTCATCCTAATGGGGGTATTAATTTTAAAAGCTTATTTCAGACCAAGGGTGAGTCTGGAAGAGCTGAATAGGAACAACAGAATGTGTGGTCAGAGCTCCGAGTGTTCAAATAAAAGGGAGGAGATGGGAGGCAGGCACACCGGAGCCATGATTCAAATGCTTCTCTATATATAGTCTTCACACATCTGTTGCTCAGTTTTTAGCATTATTTAATATGCATTGTTTTCACGTCTGTCTAGTGGGCACTGAGGTTTAAGTCTGTTGGAAGCAGCCTACAGGTGGCAGACTGGTGAATTGGCTCCACCTCCTGGCTCCTCCCCGAGGCCCCTGCCCCCACTTCCCAGTATAGCCTTAGATTCCCAAGGGTGTGGAAAGAGAACTACCTTTTAATAATAAACCTAAAAGGGAAAACATTAATTGGACACAGTAGAAAAGCTATTTATCTGAAAAATGCACATTTACTGCATTTTAGTCTAAGGAGTTAAATAAATATGTAAAACAGCTAATTACATTTGCAGTTCCAATGTTCTGTTCTTCAGCAACTATAACCTGTTACTTCTAACTTTCTATGATTCACAGTAATTCCAAAAGTTCTACTATGGGCAGACATTCCTCTGCACATTTTAGGCTCTGGGGACCAAAAATGAACACAACATACTCAGCTTATTCTGTGCCGGGTCCATCTCCCACTCTCCCACCCTTCTGTCTGTATTCTCAGGGTCTTGTTTTTTCTCTTCAAACTAATTTGCCACAACCACCCTGAAAATTCTTTCAATACAGTACAGTATATACTGTTTTTACCTGTTGTTTCTACCCTTTGCAGAAATGGTGGACAGTTACGTTGGGACAGGTTTGCATGCTAGCATAGTTGCGAGAGGCTAACACTGGCCCCTTGCCCTATATGTGCCTGCCCTATGAGACTGGGAGTTGGTGCAGCCACCTTGAAAGAGTGTTCTTCATTTAGGAATGGTGACTAGGGTGACTGGCTTTATATAAAAATCTAGCCTGAGGTGTTTAGGACTGCATTCTTGTTCCTCTGAATCTTCTGAAATGAGACCTGTGTGCTCCTTAGCAATTTCAGGTGTCCTAGGCCCTATGTGGTTTGTACATGGTGAAGAACCATTATAGAAACAACCCTCATCTCTATTTAAGCAAAAATAAAATAAAATAAAATAAAAAACTAAGACAAACAGCTCACACTAAGTGGGCAACCACTTATTGTGTGCCAGACATAGATCTGAGTGTTTTACATGGTGTAAAACACCATGTAAACATTACACTGGTGTCCTGGATGGACAGTGATTCCTGGTACTCAGGGTCTGTGCAGTTCCCTCTCTTTGAATTTGGACTGGGCCTCTGATTTGCCTTAGCAGGTGGAATACAGCATAACTGAGTGTGTCTCAGTTCCAGCCCTGAGCCTCAAGAAGTCTCAGCAGCTTCTTCTGAGTAAACTGAAGGGAAGCGGGATTAAGTGTACCTTGCCCAAGGTCACTTAGCTAGGAAATGGCTTTGAACTTTGTTGCTCTGACTTTAGAGGTCGCACTCCTAACTAACCGTTAGACTAACTGCCCAAGTGGAAGGGGATGGAATAAAGCATGCTGGTAAAGGGGTCTCAGAAAGGAAGGAGGTCATACTCTCTGTTTCTTAGAAAAGGGATGAAAATATGCCTGGAAAGGTGAAGACATATGAGAAATTCGAGGAGGCATTACATTGGGGAAGTTGAGGAAGTTTAAGGTGGGTGTCAGGCACCTCAAGCTAGATTTTTGCATAAAGCCAGCCACCCTAGTCGCCATTCCTAAACGAAGAACACTCTTTCAAGGTGGCTGCACCAACTCCCAGTCTCATAGGGCAGGCACATATAGGGCAAGGGGCCAGTGTTAGCCTCTCACAACCATGCTAGCATGCAAGCCTGTCCCAACGTAACTGTCCCCCATTTCTGCAAAGGGTAGAGACAATAGGTGAAAACAGTATATACTGTACTGTATTGAAAGAATTTTCAGGGTGGTTGTGGCAAATTAGTTTGAAGAGAAAAAACAAGACCCTGAGAATACAGACAGAAGGGTGGGAGAGTGGGAGATGGACCCGGCAAGGTTGGAGATGGGTGAGGGAGAGGCAGGCCTGGCCGGAGGTCTGTGATCAACACAGAGCTGTGCAGTTTCAGTCCCTTCAGGGCCACTTTCAGACGGTTTTCCTGTCCTGGGCCATGCCATCCAGGGAATTAGGAGGTGGATCAGTTCCCTTGGGGATGAATGCCCTGCCCGTTTTGAGAGGTGATGAGCTGTATTAACAGTTTAGAAAAGTAACAGGGCTGGGGGGAGGTCTTGAATAGTTATCCCTTAATAGAGCAGGTTCATTATTTTCTTTGCAATTTTATTAATGTGCAGAACTCAGAGAAAAACAAGTACATTATGAATTATCCATATTACCAGTTACATATGTTCAGAAAAAAATAGTCACTGGGAGCTGACTCTGTGCATGTGTGTGCATGCACATGTGTGTATTTTTTCCTTTAAAAGCAGTTCCATTGGATTTTTTTTCATACTCCAAAAGCAATATATACTTGTTGCAATAACTGAAAATTGAGAAGCATATGCTTTCTTCTATCCCAGTTCTCTACCCATAGGTAACCAGCATTACCGGTGTTGTTTAATGTGATCCTTCTACAGTTTCCTTTATAGTCACAAAATAATGCTAGAATTTATGTGTATGTATGGAATGTGTTTCTTTTCTTTTTTAAAAAATTATAAAAATGGGATTATACCATATACATTACTCTGTGACTTCTTTTTTAGTGTATAGTAATAATAATTTTTTAAGTCATTATTTTTAATGGCTACAGAATAATCCACAGTATGAATCAGGACAGTTTATTCAGTTATGTTCCTGCTGGGAATAGTCTGGTATCACATCTATGTATCTCTATTAACAATGCTGCTTATTTAGCCTGAGATGCCACTGCTTGTTTTTGAGGATAAATTCTCCAAAGTGGAATTGGTAGTCAAAGGGTATTCAAATTTTGAGTATTGTTAGGTGTTGCTGGATTAATTTTCACAACAGATTATAGTCATTCCCACCCACGGAAACACTACCTGAGAGGGCCCTTTTCCCTACCCTCTTGCAGCATACAATGTAGGCAATCCTGAACATTTTTATTAATCTGATGGAAGAAAAAGTTATTTTAGTGTTTTCATTCAGTCTGAATTTCCATGGCTACTTTATTATGTATTGCAAATATTTGTTCATTTGATTTAAGTTTTGGTGTCTTTTGCTATATAAAAAATTTTAAAACCTTTCACATAGTCAAATCTATTCATTTTTACTTTTACGGTTCCTGGATTCTTGTCTTTTAGTTAAGAGGGTAGTCATTACAGAGGTCACATATTCTCCTAAATTTCCTTCTAATGTTTTAGTTTTTACATTCACATTGTAATTCATCCAGAATTTATTTTGTGTATGTTATGAAGGAAGGGCCTAACTTCTTGCTTTCAGACCAAGTTCCCATATACATGTGGTTCTGTTTTGGGACTCTATTCAGCTCTACTCTTTTGTCTAATTTAAAATCAATACCACCTTGTTTTGATTCCAACAACTTCATAGTAAGTTTTACTGCCTGGTAAGGCATATCCCTTTATGCTGTTTTTCTTTTTCAAAAGTGCTATGGCTATTCTCCCTTATAAACTTTAAAATATCTACGTCTGGTTTCTGGTAAGACTGTCTTAGGATTTGTATTGGAATTGAATTACATTTATGGATCCATTTTGGAAGTACTAACAGTTTTATCACATTAAATTTTCCAATTTAGGAACAAAGCATGTCTCTTCATTTCTTCGTCCCTTGTTTTATACCTTTCAGAACATGTTTTATGAATATGCATTCATCGTGGCAGAGTAGTTTTCCACTTTCTCCTGAACTCCTCCAGAAAACTAAACCAATCAGCAAGACAGCCATAGAAAAATCTCAGAGAGTATATGGTCCACAAAAGTGGTGGGGAGCCCTCATGAGTCCCAGGACTGGGTGGTTGTGGCCAAACCACCAGCAGCAATGGGACCTGCAGAAGAGCAGCAGTAGCCTCAGGGGAGTAGATGGGAAGTGAAAGGAACTATGGATAGATGATGGAAACCAAAACCACCATGAGTTGCCCACCACTGAAGTGGAATGGAAGCATGGATGGGTAGATCTGAGAGCAACTGGCAAAACTGGAAAGGTCCTCTCAGGCTTCTGCAGGTGAGAACAACACACTGCCACACTGTCAGGATGTGGGAGAGTCAACACGATTTGGTGGCATAAGCCTTGGAAAATCTGAGAAATGCACAATTAGCCCACCCTTCTAGAAGGACAGAGCCTCACCCTTAGCAGAAATAACTGGAAACCAAATTGAGCAGGACAGAAACACAGATGGCAAGAGAGAATAGGTTCAGGTGGTGGAGGTGGGGAGGGGGACCCCAAGAAAAGAGATTGCAGAAACTGCTCTGACAGCCAAAGATAGCATCAGAAGCTGAGAGCACAGCCTTGGAAAATAAGACCTTCAAAGTTCTAGAGCTGGAGCAAAGGACTAGAGGCAAGAGATCTTCCTGAGCTTTACAAAGCTTCTGGACTTAATGCTGAAAAACAAATAAGTGGATACATGGAGAGTTCCTATTTTGGGTCTTCCACAGATCAGTAGAGCCCAGTTAGGAGAGCTGTCCTAGTCCATACCTCCATTTGTTAGGAACTTTCTCCTAATAGAGCAGGAAAATCCATCTCATTTAAACATGAGGAATGAGAAAGGCATATGATCCAACCTCACACAAAATTTATTCAAAGATGAAATGATGACAGTGAACAAATGGTACTGTAGAAAATGAGAGCAAACCAGAAAGATTATAAACTAATATATCGATATAAACTAAAAGAAAACAAAGATTTGCAAGAGTAGTATCAATCAGAAATTTTAAAAAAAACTACAAAAGATATGGCTAGAAAATAGGAAATTATGAAAGGAAAATAGATTATCAGGAAAGAACTTGGCAATAATGAGTTTCAGAAATGAAGACTAAATTAGAAGGAACACAGGAGCAAATGGATATCATAGAAATTACAGAAATAAAAATAGGGGATGAAAAGGAATGAAATGAAAAAAAAATAAAGGGAAAGAATTAAGAGAAATTAATAAACATAGGAGACAGACAAAGAGGATCCAATGTATGTATAATTAGAGTGTGCAGTGATGGAAAAACAAAGCACTAGAATAAAATAAATATTTAGAACTATAATGCAAGAAAACTTTACTGAAAAGATACACCGTGTAACTGGGAAAAATCAATGAAGAATAGTCATTGAGATATATCCCTATAAAATAATGGATTTTAAAGATTAGGAAAAAAATCCTTTGGGCATCCAGGTATAAAATCCTAGTCATTTGTAGGTATTGTGCATTGGAACACTCATAGCCAAACTCTATGCTAGAAAACAGTGAAACTATATTTTTGAAATTTTTTGAAGTAATTTCTGACTTACTTTCTAACTTCAAAAGTTGCAGAACAGAACTAAGGACTCCTGTGTCACTTCACTTAAATTCTCTAATTATAACCACTTTATTACATTTGGCCTATGGCTTGCACTTATGCACATTCTCTTTCTCAATGGAAAAAAATATATTAATTATCATTAGTCTTTTTTTTTAAAACTTTTGGGAGCAAGCTGTAGACATGATGATGTCACATCACTTCTAAAAATTCAGTGTATATTTCCCTTAAGGAGACTCTTTACATAACTCTCTCCAAATCAGGAAATCAACATTGAAGAAAACATTGCCATTCAATCCATAGACACCATGCCAATGTTACCAGTTGTACAAATAGTGTTTCTTTTCCCTCTCTGGCCTGGGAAGGTACCAAGGAATATGTGTGCATCTCATGTCTCTCCACTCTCCTCAGTCTTCCTCTGTGTTTTATGTTTTCCTCAGTTTTAAAGAGCACAGCACAGGCCTTATAGTCTGTAGGATGACCCTGAACCTGTGTCCGTCTGATTTATCCTCATGGCCAGACTCAGCTCATGCATTATTGGAAGGACTGTCCCAGAAATGATGCTGTGCTCTTCTCTGTGCGTGATGGCCACCCTTCCCACCACAGGTGATATTAATCTTGATCACCTGATGTTGCTGTCTGCCAGGTGTTATCTTTTTAAATTTAAATTCATCATTTCCCCTTTGATTATATTTTGTGGGGAGCTATTCTGAGATTGTGCTAATATCCTGTGCGTGGTCAGACCTCTGCCCTTCAGCTTTCTCATCTGTTGATGACTCCCACCTGAGTCAGCCTCCTCTGTGACAGTTGCCAAATCATGGTTCTCTGTTTTCGTCATTCCTTCTAGGTTTATTAGTTGTTATTCTACTGTAAGAAGAGCTTTCCCCTTCTTTCCCATCTATGTCTGTGTGTGTTTATTTTAAAGTCTGTAGCAATGTAAACTCATGGTCCCCTCTTTTATTTAAAGGGTTGTCACATACTATCATTATTTATTTATTTATTTTATTTTTTTGAGACAGAGCCTCGCTTTGTTGCCCGGGCTAGAATGAGTGCCGTGGCGTCAGCCTAGCTCACAGCAACCTCAGACTCCTCGGCTTAAGCGATCCTACTGCCTCAGCCTCCCCAGTAGCTGGGACTACAGGCATGTGCCACTATGCCCGGCTAATTTTTCTATATAGATTTTTAGTTGGCTATATAATTTCTTTCTATTTTTAGTAGAGACGGGGTCTCGCTCTTGCTCAGGCTGGTTTTGAACTCCTGACCTTGAGCGATCCACCCGCCTCGGCCTTCCAGAGTGCTAGGATTACAGGCGTTAGCCACCGTGCCCGGCCTTCATTATTTATTTTGATGCTCAAACTGTCCTAACATGTCTGCATTATGTACTGTGTATATCCTGACTTTCTGACACATGAAGATGTTCCATGCTTATCTTGTTCTTCTCCTTGCTCCAGCCCTGAAACCTGTGATTTCTCCAAGGAGCCCTGCTGCCTTATAATTGAGATTGGTGTTCAGATCAGGTGTCATTGCTGAGGGGCATCATTGCTTCTAGGCCCTCTCAATGGACGCACACATACACACACACATTCTAGTGTTTGTTGATATTGTTAAGTTATTGTGTATTCTTGATTATTTTTTATCCACTAGTTCCATCTGTTATACTGAGAGAGGAATACTGAAATCTTTAACTATAATTCTGGATTTTTCCATCTCTCCTTTCAGTTTTGTCAGTTTTTGCTTTATCTTTTCTGGTGTCCTATCTTTAGGTGCATACACATTTAGGATTGTCCTCTTTGTGAATGGACCCTTTTACTATAATGCAGTGTCCCCATGTGCCCAGGTAATGTTTTTCCCTACTGAAGTCTACCTTGTCTGATTATTAATATAGCCACTCCAGCTTTCCTATGATTATTGTTTCATGGCATATCTTTTTCCATATTTTTAATTTAAATTTACCTATATCATTATATTTGTAAGTTCCTTATAGACAGATATAGTCAAAACTTTTTAAAAAATTATTTTTTTAATTGAAAAATAAAAATTTTATATATTTATGGTATACAATGTGGTGTTTTGATATGTGAATACATTGTGGAATGATTAAATCAAGCTAATTAACATATCTGTTACCTCACATACTTATATTTTTGTGGTGAGAACATTTAAAATCTATTGTCTTAGCAATTACCCGATGCACAATGCCTTATAACTATGTCACCATGCTGTACAAATAGATTTTCAGAACTTATTCCTCCTGTCTGACACTTTTTACCCTTTGACCAGCATCTCACTATTTTACTACCCTCTCTCCTCAACCCCTGGTAACCATTATTTTCTCTGTTTCTGTGAGTTTGACTTTTTTTAGGTTCCACATATAAGTGACCTTATGCAGCCACTTTCTGTTCCTGCCTTATTTTACTTAATGTCCTTCATGTTCATCCATGTTGTCCCAAATGACAGGATTTCCTTCCTTTTTAAGACTGAATAGTATTCCATTGTGTATACCTACCACACATTCTTTATCCATTCATCTGTTTATGGGCACTTAGGTTGATTCCATATCTTGGCTATTGTGAAAAATGCTGCAATGTACGTGAGAGTGCAGGTATCGCTTTGACTTACTGATTTCATTTCCTTTGGATATACACCTAGAAGTGGGATTGCTGGATCATGTCGTAGCTCTATTTTTAATTTTTTGAGGAAGTTCCATACTGTTTTCTATAGCGGCTGTACTAATTTACACACCCACCACAAGTGTATGCGGGTTCCCTTTTCTCCACATCCTCACCAACATGTGTTATCTTTTGGCTTTTATTAAAAAGCTTTTGGCTTTTTAATAAAAGCCATTCTAACAGGTGTGAGGCGATACCTCATTGTGGTTTAAATTCACATTTCCCTGATGATTAGTGATGATGAGCATTTTTTCATGTACTTGGCATTTGTACGTCTTCTTTTAAGAAATGTCTATTCATAAATTCCAACTGCTCTCTCCCATGCTTCTCCATTCTTCCGGTGGTTATATTTTTATCTTTAACAATCTATTTAAATCTGCCTTTTCTATTAGTACAGCAGAGTAAATGAAAGCTATGATTACTGTCCCTCTCATTCAAGCTTTGTACTTTCCCACCCTCGGTTCCTGCTACCCCCCATCTTCCACCCACCCTGTAGCCCCACAGGAAAAAACCTTCGGAATCTTTTTGTGTTTTTGGTTCATTTTTAAAGACTTCTTCAAAAGAAAACTGACCTTGAACATTATACAGTCTACATAGTTTGAGTATGTGAGGGAGACTTTTTTCTTTGTATTTCCCTATTTTACTGGGGAAATCTTGAATTGGAATTTTGAAAAGGTCAAAAGTCCTGTATCCTATGGTTTTATTGAAGAGCAAAGAAATTGTAATAAAGCTTGGGATGGTTTCTTCAGACTACTTTGTGTTGTTTCCATATTTGTTAGCGAGTTCAGACCACGTGGCAGGCATTTTGCCATTGTAGAGCTATTTCTGGGTGACAGTCTTGAGTCTTGGAAGGAAAGGTGTTGACAGACACTGCAAAGGATAAGGCTTCCTCCCAGCCCTCAGGCCCCCTCCTTGGTTCCCCATAGGTACCTGCTGCTGGGAGCATCAACCGACAACGGGAGGACCCTGTAGAGTCCTTTGAGAAGCCTCCTTCGCTTTTCTGGTGGGTGGTGCATGTAATGGCTCCTTGTATTAATAGCTTTTCGGAAGGCTCTGGCTGCGTGTCCACCTGTGTGACGGCCAGGTGGGGCCCAGGCCTTCCATTCGAGAGACCCGGTGAATCTAAGGTGCAATTTCCAGGTCTGCTGTCCCCCAGCACGCCCAGGCTTCCAGCCTGTCTGAAGGCCTTTAGGCATTTTAGATGATCTATTTTTTTTTCAGCTTTATTGAGGTATGACTGACAAAAACTTGTGACTATTTAAGGTGTACAGTGTGGTGTTTCAATGTAAGTATATCTCATGTAATGATTCCCACAGTCAAACTAATTAACATATCCAACACCTGTCACAGTTACCTTTTTTTGTGTGTGTTGAGAACACTTAAGATCTACTCTCTTAGCAAATTTCAAGTATACAGTACAGTATTATTAACTGCACTTGTCAGAACTTGTTCATTTTATAACTGAACGTTTGGACATTTTGACCATCTCCTCATTTTTGATATCATGTTTTGGAGTTAGTAGTTGCAATTTATAATCATGGACTGCTCTTTACTTCCAACTATTGATGACAGTGTCATATTTTACCTGAAGGACACAGTAGAGTGAGGTGGATGGAGATTTATGGGGCTCACAGGAATTGAGGACATTAAAATACTGTCATTTTTGAGGGGAGGAAGGAGAGATGCTGAGTCAAGTATTTAGGGCATAATAAGTGTAGACAAACAACTACTTTTGCATTAGCAGCTACTAGAGCCTGTGACATCATTATCACATAAACATGCAAGTTACTTGTTCTAAAATGAGTCCTTAAAAGTTAAGCTTATTCTTTTACAGAGAAAATAGAGAAAATTTGGAACTTCATGAAAAAGCAAATTTTTATTTGAAAAATAAACCTTGAAGTTATCTAATTATAAGAGAAGTGCTGGCTTCTCATTCATGATGAGAAATTATAGATAATGGCTTTGATAGTGAATACGGATAGTGATTTTGAAATACTATGAAAGGACTATGATAATGATACCTGTTTGACGTGTTAATAAGCAGCTTAGTCACAATGAGCCTATACTCATCAGAATCTCCTAATTTAAAAAAAAATACTTTTTTTCAATTATACCCCACAGAGTTCTTTTCAACCATTCACAAAGGGACACTACTTTTTTAGAAACTGATTTTTGACCCACTGTCAGAAAAAGGCAGAGATACATAGCATCTGCTTCGCACCTGCCAATTCACTGAATTCAGCGTTTGTGTCACCCAGGCCCTCTCTCCGCGCCTGCCTTTGCCTTTGGTGCCACGGGAGGGTGTGAGGCATAACAGAGCTGACTCTTCTCAAGATGAGGAAATAACACCTAAGTAAAGCGAGTGGGTTAACAGAGCCCTCTGTCATAACAAGGAGTAAATAGCTTCTCCTCAAGATTGTCTTTCTTTTTGAAAAAGGAGAATGTATTAAAAATAATGTTTATATATGTATATCTCATGATATTTTATTTTTTTTTCTTGCTATGTCATCAGCAACAAAAAGACAAAAAAGCACACAAAAACCCAAGAAACCTCCTGAGCAAGGCACCTGCCCAGTGACTTCGAAAGTTCTGTACCTGTGGCGGTTCCCAGTACTCAGGACACACGCCCCTGAGTGAGAGGGCGGAATCTGAGAGAGTTTAAGGAAACAGAGAAGCACCGTTTCTGTGTGGAGCAGGAGCCCTAGTATGACGTGTTCTCCTGGTACTGAAGCCATATAATATTTGTATATACATATTTTATAGCACGGGTGATAATGATGATAAAAGTAATATATGTTCATGGAAATTAAAATTCAGACAGTATGAAAGGTGCAAAATGGAATGCAAAGTCTGTTCCTCAGCTCCCTCCCTCCTATTCCTCAGAGTTAAATATTTTCAACCTTCTGTTGTTACTTCCTGGTAGCAAACATGTTGTTGTCTTCATGTCTCCTGTCACTGAAGAGATGTCTGATGCCAGTCTGGTTCATCTTCTTTTGTTGGTAACCTAACCTTGTTTTTATTTTCTAGAAGTCTAGGGTCTACTTTTTGTTCTTGGTGTTCCGATATTTTACAGAATTTAGTGAAGGGTCTTAGCTACTCAATGTGTCCTTTCTTTAAAGCTGAATTTTGTTCTTTGATGATTTCCTCACCTCTCTTTTCTTTGTTCTTTTTAAATGGAACTCCTGTTTTTGGGTGTTTGGCCTCCTGTGTTGGTATTCTAGGTACCTTAATTTCTCTCTCATATTTTCTGTTTCTTTGCCTTTTTCTTTCTTTCTTTATTTATTTTTGAGGCAGAGTCTCACTCTGTTGCCCGGGCTAGAGTGCCGTGGCGTCAGCCTAGCTCATGGCAACCTGAAACTCTTGGACTCAAGCAATCCTACTGCCTCAGCCTCCCAAGTAGCTGGGACTACAGGCATGCGCCACCATGCCCGCTAATTTTTTCTATATATTTTTAGTTGTCTGGTTAATTTCTTTCTATTTTTTTAGTAGAGACAGGGTCTCGCTCTTGCTCAGGCTGGTCTCAAACTCCTGACCTTGAGCGATCCTCCCGCCTCGGCCTCCCAGAGTGCTAGGATTACAGGCGTGAGCCACCACGACCGGCCATTGCCTTTTGCTTTATAATCTGGGAGATTTCTTCAACTCCATCTTCTCGACCATCTATTGAAATTGTTAACAATAACTGCAGCAATGACACAGGGTTGGACAGTTGAAAGGACTCCAGAGATTCCCCAGGGTATATTTGCATAAGGAGACGTTGCAGGAGGAAGAAGGATGCACAGGCAGATACCAGAGAGTCCGGCCCACCCATGTGCAGCTCCCAGGATCCTTTCTCTGTCACACAGGATGCACTTTGTCTTCTGATTGTGAGTCATTAAGACATTTGAGACATCTTGGTCACATCACCTGGCAGCTTCACCTTTGGATGCCTGGGCTGGGCAGCTGCCTGTCCTGCCATATCCTGGGCTAATCTGAAGGGTGTCAGCTCTGGGGCATGACTTCTCACTTTGGTAGCTGAAGAGGCAGAAGGCTCATTTCTTGGGGAGTGCAACATTCTTTTGGCTTCTGCCCGAGAACACACACGAGTGCTGTAAGTGCTGGGGCAAGGGCATGGGCGTCTGCAGGCCTGGGGTCCATCTGTATTTCCCTAAGTAGCCTTTCGTCACCTGGCTTTCTGTTGCATTTCTTGCTTTTGCTCTTGGAATTGTAGACTCTGGGGATTCTTGGGTGCAGAACATCTTACCCTCTAAAGCGTCTCTCCCTCATGTGCTGAGCTGAAACTCTTCTCTCTGCTTCCTCTGCCAGTAACTGATCTTAACTTTTCTTCACAACTTTTGGTGGCCTTCTTTTTCTTGCCTTCACCCAAATGATCCCCATCAGCAGGAGAACTCCAGGGGAGCAACTCATAGTCTCATACTGGTTAGCAGAGCTCATCTCCAGCTGGCTCTCCCGTGAGTCCTGCCCTAATTTTCCAAATTTCATTCCATACCTCTTTTTCCACTGCCTAGTGGAAACTTTTTGGACCTTACTGTAGTTATTGCAAGAATAATATTTTTGAAAATTTAAATTGACCCATTTTTTCCTTCCTGTAAATCATGTTACCCTGCAGCTCTTCCACCCATTAAAGCAAGGGCATTCATTGCTTGGGGGCCATAGCAGGTATTATCTACATACAAAGAACTCATTACTCAGCTTTGAGTCCCAACACTGACTTTCTTAAGTCTCTAGAGAGACTACAGTCATGAAAACCAGGGTTTGTTGCAAGAGAAAAAGAATTTTATTCTAGAAGCTTTCCTTTATGTACTGAGAGCAAAGCTAGGTGGCCTGAAAATTGTTTTATTCTTAAGCCCCAAGATGGTAGGACGGAGGATATGATGGAGGGAAGTGCCCATCCACCAGAAGTAGAAAGGAAGGGGAAGGAGAAAGTCTTCTGGGGCTGGGAGGAAGAACTCTGAGGAGTTGGGAGAGAGATTTGTAAGTGAAGAAGCTTCTTGGGTCCCTGAGAAGGGACATAGAGCTGGAGCGCCCTGCACTACTCCACCGGGGGGAAGCCGGGTAGGTAAATGTGGGAACCTTCCCCTCCACGTCCTCCAACATGATGCAGGAGCCGTAAGGTAGCACTGAGGGAGGGAAATGTCTAGACAGAGGTGGACAAATTTTTTCTGTACAGGGTAGTAAATATTTTAAGCTTTGTGGGCCACATGGCCTTCTGTGGCAAGTCCTCAACTCTGTCGTTACAGTGTGAAACAGCCACAGACAATTCATAAATGATTGGGTATGGCTGTGTTCCCGTAAAACTTTGTTTATAAAAGCAGTGGCCAGATTAGGTCCAAGGGTCATAGTTTGCTGACCTCTGGTCTGGAAGCTTGGGTCTGAGATTTCCCATGGACCGTATGTGGGATAACAACATCTGGGAGTTTCCGTGTTGCTGCGGGACACGTTAAATGTGCTGGGAGTGGAGTCAGGTGGTGCCATGAGGGCCTCTCAGTGGTAGGCAAACAGGCTCCCCTACATGAGGCTGTGGGACACATGTCCACCACTGTAGCCCAGGCTCAAAGAGTCCTCAGGACCACCCAGAACTGAGGTGGGACATGGCCACGCTCCCCGGGAATGATGATCAGGCATTGCCCCTGTGAGGGACACCTTTATAGTGGACATAGCAAGGGCAGGGACTGACACCAAAAGATGGGGCCAGATGAGCTTTGCCTTAGCAGGAAGACATTCCCCGGCCCAGACTCCTCTCTGCCTGCACCATTGGGCACTCTGTGACTCGCAGAGTTCTTTGCATTTGAGGCTGTCACCTCCCTCCTCCTGAAATACCCCATTGCCAACTTCACATCTCCACTTGGACATGTCACAGGCACCTCAGATTCAGGATGCCCCCGGCCAAGTCCCTCACATTCCCCTCTAGTCTTGTGTCTTCTCTGCTTTCAAGGGGTGGTACCACCATTCACCCAGTTCCACCTACCAGACACCTAAGTGTCCTTAACTTAGCTTCTTGTGATCACAGAGTCCTGTTGATTCTTCCTCAAAAATGTCTACTTCTCCCACTGTGTATATGTCTTACCCACATTATTTTGGCAGCCCCGTAACTGGCTTCTCCACTTCTACTCTGGTCCCTTCAATTTGCCCTTCACACAGGTCCAGAGCAATCCTTACAGTGCAAATGCAAAACAGCATGTGGAGTTCCACTTTTGCTAGTGTGGACCAGGTGCTGGGACTAACCCAATTTTGGAGAACTAGAAAGCTGAAAAGCTGAATGTGCTAGGTCAGTGTGGTGTGTGGTAGGCCGAAGGATGGTCCCCCGAAGAAATCCACATCCTAATCCCTGGGAGCTGTGAATATATGTCTTCTACAGCAAAAAGGGACTTTGCAGATGTGACCAAGTTAAGGATCTGGAGATGGGGGACTATCCTGGATTATTTATGTGGACCCAGTCTAATCACTAGGGACTCATAAGAGTGGGGCAGAAGGTCTGAGTCAGCAGCAGGAGACATGATGATGGAAGCAAGAGATTGGGATGATGGAGGAAGAGAGTCACGTGCCAGGGAACGTGGGCAGCCTCTCAAAGCTGGAAAAGCTAAGGAAATGGATTCTCCCCAGAGCCTACAGGAGTGTGGCCTGCAGACGCCTTTAATTTAGCCCAGTGAGGCTGATTTTGGACTTCTGACTTCCAGAACTATAAGATAATAAATTTGGGCCGGGCGCAGTGGCTCACGCCTGTAATCCTAGCTCTGGGAGGCCGAGGCGGGTGGATCGCTCGAGGTCAGGAGTTCGAGACCAGCCTGAGCAAGAGTGAGACCCCATCTCTACCAAAAATAGAAAGAAATTATCTGGCCAACTAAAAATATATATACAAAAAAATTAGCCGGGCATGGTGGCTCATGCCTGTAGTCCCAGCTACTCGGGAGGCTGAGGCAGTAGGATCGCTTAAGCCCAGGAGTCTGAGGTTGCTGTGAGCTAGGCTGATGCCACGGCACTCACTCTAGCCTGGGCAACAAAGTGAGACTCTGTCTCAAAAAAAAAAAAAAAAAAAAAAAAAAAAAAAAAAGATAATAAATTTGTGTTGCCTTAAGTCACTAGGTTCATGGTAATTTGTTATAGTAGCAATAGGAAACTAACCCAGCTGAGACATCCAGAGGGAATACTAAGAGCACCAGAGGGCAGGAAGATTGTTCACCTTCTGGTGGTGGGCCTGCTGGGCAGGGACAGCAGTGGTCACAAGACAGCAGCCTGTTCCTCTCTGAGTGCCCTGCACACTCCTTCCTCTGCTGCTCTTGCTTCCAGGAGCAAGAAGCCCCACCTGCACCCCCATCTTTGGGGATGGGTGAGTTTCTGAGGGGCAGGCATCCCCTGAAACAGGTGGGTGTTGAAGAAAAATCTGTGAAATGATGAAAGAATGACTGGCCAATTCTTTAACCTCTCTGAGCCTCATTTTATCATTTGTGAAAAAGGGGACTGAATCTGAGTGCTGTTTCCAAACCAGACTGCGCTATGGCCTAGTGAAGGTATATAGACAGTTGTCACCTTACCCATTAAGATTATCCACGTTTATGACAGTGTAACGTTCTAAGATAAACATGAGCGATTGGCACAGATTTCTAGGAGTAACGTCTGGTGGGGATATCTGAGAGCTCCCAGATGATGCGGAACCAGTAGGAACTTGGCCAGGGCTGGCTGAGCTTGAGGGAGGGAACATGCCCCCGCCTGCAGATCCAGGTACTGGAACAAGGTCACACCAGGTATTTTTACAATGCAGACCTTGTAAACAAGTTGTTATTTATTACTTTTCAGTTGCAAATGAGAGCTGCACAGTGCCTGTGGAGGCGAACATTGAGTGGGTGTGGATGTGAAGCTGTCCTGCCAGCTTCACCCCTCCTGTGTCTCCAATGGGGACACTGTGTCACCCGGGTCGGCAGCTTCTCTGTTCTGGCCTGAGTCTCTGGACTGGGCTCTCTTGGTCACACAGATGCAAGCAGGAGGATGCCTGTGGGGAGGGTGGGGGGGATGGGCCTGTGATCAGAATGGTTTGTGTGTCAACCTCCACACTGCTCCTCTCCACACAGAGAATGAGGTGGAGCAGTGTGCGTCTGAGCTCTGGGCTTTTGGAGAGAAGAAACCAAAACCCTGCTCCTGCTCCCTGAGTGGAAGCTACGGTCATGCAGGGTGGTATTGATCTAAGTCAGCTGGCCTGAAAGAGTCCTTGAAAGCACAATGGGAAGTCACCAGAAGGAGGAGAACCTGGGCCAGAGCCCGGTGTGCAGGTTTCTGACACAGCACTGTTTTAGAAAGACTAATATTTTACAATTTTGTTCTCCATAAGTAAGTTAAGAGAGCTCTTCAGGCACTGGCTGCGCGTGCTGAGGTCCTGGTGGGTTATTTGCACATGGGCAAACTTGTAAGCTCCAGAGAAGGAATACATTGTGCATCATGCACTCCCAGGTGTCTAGGAGCAGAGCGTTCCTCTCTTTGGCTGTGGATGGAGGGCCCCAAGATGGCTGCCCCAGCCTGTGCCCTATGGGGGTGCGGCCTCCCAAGTCCCACTGGCTGCGGGTGCTGAGAGTCTGAGTTAGAGGAGAGCATTCGTGGGGACTACAGGTGGGAAACTCCGAGTGTGGGAGTGTGGGGGTCGGGAGCCGCCTGCATGGGGCCGAAGCCAAGGGAGAGAGAACTTTAGAGGACAGAGCCTCATATCGAGGAAGAGATGTGATGGAGACAGAAAAATTAGAGAAGGTTGGAGAGGCAAAAAAATGTGTAGGAGTCAGCCAGGGGAGGGAGTACCCTGGAAGATCTTGCGAGAAACACTCAGAATAAATATTTATTTTTGTTACTCTTGGGAAAACTGGTTGCTGACATTTTTCAGGGATGAAAATTGCTGAATAAACCAATGAATTAGGAAATATATTTTATTTTCTCTGTTCATTGGGAATTTTGCAAGGAATTTTCTTTCTTTGGGAGAGGCTCTCATATACAAGCAGGAGACTGGGGGGCTTTGACAGGGAGAGCGGGCAGAGGTGGTGGTCAAGAACGACTTCTTCACTTTGTGCTCAGGAGAATGTCTGCCTTGCCTAGGGGGATCCAGACCATTCTGAGCTCTAGAAAGAGGAAAGAGGTTGCAAAAGAAGGGTGCAGCCTTCAGTAGGGGAGATAGGAGGGTGTGGTGCCCATCTTTTCTTCTTCAGGTGTGAGAGCTGCTCGGGCATGTGCCTGCTTGGCCAGCGTGGGAGATGTGGGAATATGTGAGTAACCAGGTAACCCGGATGGTGCTATTCTGAGCAATGTGTGAGTGCTGCACTTACATAGAGCCTCATTCATCATAGTGGTTGCTGCAATAGGGTTGTGCAGGTTTTCCTATAATAATAGATAGAATGAAAGTATGGTAACACAATTTAATATTTTGTTGTTAGAGGACTTTCTTCCTTAAATTTTTTTTATTTAAGAAATACCATTCAGTTATTCTTGGAAATACAAACAGTACCAAAAGAGAAAACAATTTTTGTCTTGTCTAGCAACTTTGATTCTTTCTTTGGGGAGAAGCTGTCATACACTGATTCATGGTTCAGGTTACCCCTGTGAGCATTTAAAGGACAGGCTGGGTGCTGTGGCTTATGCCTGTAATCCCAGTACTTTGGGAGGATGCGGTAGGAGAATCGCTTGGGGCTGGGAGTTTGAGACCAGCCTGGGCAACATAGTGAGACCCTGTCTTTAAAAACAATTTTTTTTTTTTAAATTAGGCAGGCATGGTGGTGCATGCCTGTAGTCCCCGCTACTCAGGAGGCTGAGATGGGAGGATCGCTTGAGCCCAGGAGTTTTATTTTCTCTGTTTGTTGGGAATTTTGCAAGGAATTTTCTTTCTTTGGGAGAAGCTCTCATACACAAGCAGGAGAGTGGGGGGCTTTGGCAGGGAGTGTGGGCAGAGGTGGTGGTCTTAAAAAAGACACAAGTAAAACTTGTACAGCATCTTGTTAGAAAATTCAGGTGCTACAGAGAGGTACCAAATGAAAAGTCCAAGTCTTTCTCCTCTCTGCAGGGGTTTCCCCCCAGGCAAGGAGATCATGGATGCGTTTACTCCCTGAGTACCTTCTTTTTCTAGGAGTCAGAAGGGGAGATCCTATGCACATAGTTCCGACCTTTCTTAATGTCACTTAATGCATCTTGTAGCTCACTGACTATATAGCTCATCTAATTTTTTAAAAGTCTTCGTGGTGCTCTATTGAATTACTATAATGCAATTTATTTAATAAGCTACAATTATTGATCCGACACTTCAGTTTTTCTCATTTTTGTTACAAGATACTTGGAAGTATGAGCTAACATTTGTAAGAATCTTCATAGGGTAATTACTTAGCCAAGAGATTTCTAGGTCGGGGGGTACATACATTTTAGATGGAGATAGATATTTCAACTTGCCCCCAGAACAGGCTGCACCGTTTACAAACCCAGCAGCAAGCAGTAAGAGAGAATTCCCCAAGCTCTTACCTGATCTCTGTGAGCATTTAAGGGACAGTCCAGGTGCCGTGGCTTATGCCTGCAATCCCAGTACTTTGGGAAGACGAGGTAGGAGAATTGCTTAAGGCCAGGAGTTCGAGACCAGTAAGCTCCACAGCCAGCTCCTCACCACTCTATTACTAGAAGCACTTTCTACTTGCTTGTCCTGATCTTTATTTTCCTTTAGAGTACTTAATACTACCAGAAATTTTTTTGTCTTTCTCACTAAAACCCAAACCCCATAAAGACAAAGATTTTGTACACCATTGCCTCCCTCATGCCTAGCCTGCAATGGACCTGTAGATCTTCAATATTTATTTATTAAATAAATTAATGATTGGATTTTGATTCATTGTGTTTTAAAACGTGATAGGGCTAATTCCCCTTGGCTCTTTCTTTTCCTTTTCTTTTCTTTTTTTTTTTTTTTAACAGAATTTTCCTGGAATTCCAGTCCCAGGAATCACAAATTATCCCCAAATTGCAGCTTAAAACAGGTGTTTTTATTTTGTTCGTGATTTTTTTGTTGAGAAATTTGGAAGTGCTCTGCTGGGTGATTCTGCTTGGGGGTCTCAAGTGATTGTGTCAGATGTAGACTGGGGCTGCAGTCATCTGAAGTCTCAGTGGGGAGAGATATCCTAGATGCCTCACTCCCATGGCTGGCAGTTGTTGCCGGCTGGCCGCTGGAAGTCAGCAGAATGCCTGCTGTATCCTCTCCAGGACTGTGGTCTCAGGGTAGTTGAAATTCCTACAAGATGGCTGCTTCCCCCAGAGCAAGTATTCCAAGATCACCAGGTAGAAGCTGATGTCCTTTTCCAGCCTTGTCTCAGAAGTCACATGGAGGTCATTTCGTATATACTCTATTGGCTGAAGCAATCACAAACATGCCTGCATTCAAGGTGAGCGGACATAGGCCCTACCTCCTGATGGGAGGAGGGCAAAATCGCACTGCAGAAAAGCATGTGGGTGGATGATATTGTTGTGGCCATCAGTAGAAAATACAATCTGCCATACCTGGTAATTCTCACGTTTGGTTTTTCAGGTTATTACTGGTGTCATTTTGTCAAGTTCCAAAGTAAATTCTCAAATCCTCTTGGTATTTTAATTGATTTACAGCAAATTTACAAATTAATTTAGGGAGAATTAATAACTTTACGCTATTGAAACTTTTAATACAGGAACATGTTGTTACTTTTGATTTAATTTCTTCTTTTTGTCCCATTGGAGAATTTCCCAGTTTTCTTTGTATGGGTTTAGCCCACGTCTTGTTCAGAAGAATACCCAGCTGTGCCTTTCTCTTCAGGTGTCACTGTGAGGGGGTCTTTTCAGTCTATTTTTTCTAACTGTTTTTGCTTGTATATAGGAAAAAAAGCTAATTTTAAATTTTACAAATAGTCTACTTGCTAAATGCTCTTTTTCTAAAAGTTTTAAAATTTTGATTCCCTTGTTTCTTCTAGCTGTGTAACCTATCTGTTGCCAAAAATAATAATGATTTGTCTCACCTGCATTTACTGTTATCACAGATATTCTGGGCCCTAATTCTATTACTCTACCATCTAGTTTATCTTTTTTGTTCTCTTTCCCTCCTTTGTTATTATTATTACTTTTTTTAGAGACGGGGGTGGGAGGGTGGGGAGTGGGTCTCACTATATTTCCCAGGATGGTTTCGAACTCCTGGGCTCAAGCGATCCTCCCGCTTCAGCCTCCCCAGTAGCTAGGACTACATGTGCAGGCCACTGTGCTGGATTCATTGTTTGTTATTTGAGTGCATTCACGTGGTGTTTCCCTGCTGGTGCTTTGGATGGCTTAGAGTCTACTTTTAGTTTTTCCAATGGTTACTCATATAACTCTATATATTTGTTAAGTGTAACCTTCTGCTTCTTGATTTAGAAATTCTCAAATTGTATCTATTGTCTACTTGCTATGAAAAATAAAAAATTACCACATGTTCCCTCTGTCTCCGGGGCTTTTTTGTTTTGTTGTTGGATTACATTTTCACTTTAAATCCCAGGCATACTCCCTTTCTAGGTTTGTCAGTTTTAGGCCTCATCTTAATGACTATTCATTAAGACGAGGGAAGGAGTGCTGCTATGCTTGTTTCCATTTCCCGCTCCATACTGTCCAATTTAGAAGACTGTTCCTTTGACATTGTCACATTTGAACGTTTACCATCTGTAACCACATGCAAGAGTTTCTTGCTTTCCTTCCAACAGGGAGTCACAACATTTATTCCATTTCTGGGAGGACATGGAGGTGTTGGGGAAAATTCTGCTTATTCTCTGAAGGCTGCCTTAAGCTGTTTCCCTTCTGCTACTCTCTAAGTTGGGGACTGTTAGTGAAATTGTTCAGGGTTTTATTTACTTCCTTCTCTCTTGCTTCCTGCTTCCAAAGAGCCATGAGGACCGACTGTGGGGAACAGAGGCTTGGAACCAGCTTTGCTTTGTCATTCGATTTTGGCAAAGGGATATTTTGATTTGGTTTTCACTCTTCTATCTTCCTAATCTTTTTTTTTTTTTTGTATAGAGGCATTTGAAAATTCAGAACATATTGCTAAAAGTGCAGTAGTCCCATCATTGTCTTATTTTTCCTTTTTTTTGTGCTTTAACTTTTTATTATCTTTGTGAGAGATGATTATCTTCTTTTTAATGGAGAAGAACCATTTATTTTAAAAAGTTTTAAGACTTGGATAGATAGATGAGAATTGATATGTTGTGATGCATAGTGACATTTCAAGCAGAGACACTCCCCCCCACCCTCCGCCTTTATTATGAATATAGCTCCCAGGCATACCAGAATCCATTTCAGCCAGTTTCACAGAATTCCACACCAGGATCAGTGCCCAAACCTCAGCCCTGGGCAATGACAAGTGAAGACAGCTTTGTGACCATCACTCAGCACAGACACCCTAGCTCCCTGGGGTTTGAACACCGGAAGCTCTGCCACTGCTGCCTCAAAATCCGGCTGCCTCCCCCACTTGTGCCCACTGCTTCACACTGCTCACCTGATTGGCAAAGCCAAGCAACCTGCCTGAGCCCCAGCTGCAAGGAGGTTAAACAAGCTCTTCTTTCTACCTTATCATGGAAAGAACTCATATGGGAAATCCTCTAGTTGTAGGAAGGGTGTTCAGACCACACTGGATGGCCACAAATTTGACCAAGTGTTCTTTGTGGGGGCAGACTGCATTGGAGCCATGCTGCAGCTGGAGAAGGAAGCATGGCAGGGTGGAGAACGCATCTGGTGGAGGGGAGGAAAGCTGATTGCTCCCGTGGTTTCTCATATTTATTAGCTCTGTGGCTGTGGGCAGATTACTCACTCTCTTTGACCTCAGTTTCCTTATCCGTAAAAGAAGAGCTCAGGAAGGATGATGTGTAAGTTCCCTTCGGGCATATGTAGGGCACTTATGAAATGTTTGCTCGTGAGTGAATGAATCAATCTGTTATTGATTGGGCCTCGGAGAAAGATAAATGACACAAAAAGTCATAGGTGGGTTAACTTTTGGTTATGAATTTTGGTTTAAATTAGAGTATTTTTATATTCTAGTAAAGTCCTGGAAATTCCTTAGATTTGAATTTTTTTTAAAAGTTAATTTATGGCAAGAACAAGGAAGCAACAGTTATCAAGAAAGTTTCAATGTGAATGAATTATTAATGATTTTCTTAGCATTTAGAACGTGAGAATTTTTATTTGCTTTGGTAACTGTCAGACTTCAGAACATCAAGATAACATTCAGATAAAATGATGGGAATGATCTTTTCCTAAGTGAGATAAATTATTTATAGTACTTGCTTTTGCAGCAAATGGAATAAATGAGCATTAATTGAGTGAGTACCCAGAGGAACTTTTCAGCCTTTCTACCATCTTCGGTAGGACTTGTTCATTGACTATCAATGCTTTTTTTACTAGGTACTTGCTTTTTTGTAACTTTTTTTTTTGTGTGTGTGTGTGAGTGTCAAGAAGTGAGGGATGATTATTTCTGATTTGTTCGATCTTACTCAGGTGAATATTGTAAAAGTTGTCCTACCTCTAAAGGACCCTGTGCTTTGTAAATTAAAGTTACTATGTATTTGTAGCAGAGCAAGGACCTAGATACATCCTCAGAGTAAGTCCAGATGTGTCTGATCATGTCTTGAGGGTTACAAGGAGGTCAGCAGAGGGACAGGACCTGCAAGGGTAAGAAACAGCCACCAGAACTATGGTCTCTGCTGTAGGTGTTGTAGGTGCTTCACAGAATCTATTTCTCCTTTGTTTACCTTGATTTCCCTTTTCTGTTCTTAGGATCGACTCCACCCCCAACTCTAGGAAGGCTCCTGTTTAGCTTAAGTTAATCATCGTATCCCACTATCTTGCCTCAGCAATTGTTTCAGGAATGAGCTCATGAGGTGATTTCAGTCAATGTGAGAGAGTGAACTGGGGACCTGAATGGGAGTTTCTGGAAGAAATGCTCTTGCTTCCCTTGGTGTGAGGACTTAGGCTGGGCCATTTAGTCATGATAAGGGGAGAGCTTGGGGGTGTGTTTGTGGATGAACCTGATGCCACAGAGGCAGGGCAGAAGGTGGAGAAGAATTGGGACTTCAGTGATGTTGAGCTCTTGGTTTAAGCTTGGCCTGAGAAAAGCACTAATGTCTGAACTTTCCATTTATGGAAACTGTTAAAAGACAAATTTACAACAAATGTAGTTTTGCAGCTCTTAATTGGCTTTTACTCAAGATTCTAGAATTGGGCAGCCTTCAGAACCAGGACACGTTCAGAGAGCTCCAGGCTGTAATGTGGTCTGAAAGTATTTATGGATAGAAAGGAAATGAGTTACAGAAAATGGAAGTGAGTTACAGACAGCCGATTGGTTACAGCTCAGAGTTCACCTTATTTGAACAGGGTCCAACAGTTGGCTGCCTGTAATTGACTGGAGCTCAGCTACTGTGATTGGCTAAGACTCAGCTATTTGTTACAGAAGTATACTCCTGAGTTAGGCTTTCAGATAGTTAGTGTACTAAGTTAGGCTGCAGTTCATTACATAAGGGCCCAAGTACAGAAGACTCCTCAAGCTAAATTTAATTTAACAGAGCTGATAGGTTCCCTTTATCATTTGTGTGAATGTGAGATTAAATATGTCAAACATATAGATGAGTATAGAGGGTAATATAACAAATGCCCATTTATGCACCTCCTGTAATGAAAACTATAACTCTTCTTATTTGGTTGTTTCCCCCCCTGCCCCCTGCAAAGAACTGAAACACAGCAAACAGTGTTGGAAGGCCCTTCTGATGCTTTTGTAGTCCCATTATCCTTTCTTTTTTTTTTTATTTCAGCGTATTATGGGGGTACAAATGTTTAGGTTACATATATTGCCTTTGCCCTGCCCAAGTCAGAGCTTCGAGCATGTCCATCCCCCAGACAGTGCACACTGCACCCATTAGGTGTGAATATTCCCATTCCCCCCTCCCCCCTCCCACCTGCCCAACACTCAATAAATGTTACTACTATATGTGCATGTAAGTGTTGATCAATTAGTACCAATTTGATGTTGAGTACATGTGATGCTTGTTTTTAAAACCATTCTTGTGATACTTCACTTAGTAGAATGGGTTGCAGCTCTATCCAGGATAATATAAGAGGTGCTATATCACCATTGTTTTTTGTGGCTGAGTAGAACTCCATGGTATACACATACGACATTTTATTAATCCACTCTTGTATTGATGGGCACTTGGGTTGTTTCCATATGTTTGCAATTGTGAATTGTGCTGCTATAAACATTCGAGTGCAGATGCCATTATCCTTTCTTCTTTAACAATTTTACTAGATTATGTCTTGATATGACTGCTCTGGAAATTTTTTTAGCTGTGTGATGTTACTTTTCAATATATAGTTTAATTTAACTTAATTTAAAAAATTTTGGTAAAATATGCATAACATAAAATTTATTGTCTTAATCATTTTAAGTGTACAGTTCATTATTGTTAAGTATATTTATATTGTTGTACAACTAATCCTCAGAACTTTTTAATCTTGAAAAACTGAAACTCTGTACCCATTAAACTACTTCTAATTTCTGTCTCCCCCCAGCCCCTGAAAACCACCATTCTGTTTTTTGTTTCTATGAATTTGATTATTCTAGGTATTTCATATAAGTAGAATCATACAATGTTGTCTTTTTATGATTGGCTTATTTCACTTAGCATAATATCCTCAAGGTTCATCCATGTTTAGCATAAGTCAGAATTTCTTTCCTTTTTAATGATGAGTAATATTCCACTATGTGTGTCTATACCACCTTTTGTTTATCCATTCACCCAATAATGGATACTTGGGTACTTGGGTTGCTTCCACCTCTGGGCTATTGTGAATAATGCTGCCATGCACATAGGTGTATAAGTATCTCTTTTGGACCCTGATTTCCATTCTTTTGGATGTATATTTTGCTGGATCTTATGGAAATTCTATTTTTAAGGTTTTGAGGAACTGACAAACTATTTTCCATAGTGGCTGTACCATTTTACATTTCCACCAGGAATGCCTAAGGGTTTTAGTTTCTCCACATCCTCTCCAACACATGTTATTATCTATTATTTTATTGTAGCCATCTGATGGGTGTGAGATGATATCTCCCTGTAGTTTTGATTTGCATTTCACTAACGGTTAGTAATGTTGAACATCTTTTCATATGCTTGTTGACCATTTATATATCTTCTTTTGAGAAATGTCTATTCAGGTCCTTTGCCTATTTTTTCATTTGGGTCATTATGTAGTTTTAAGTCTTTTTTTTTTTTTTTTTAAACTTAGAGAGTGGCTCCATGTGTTATAGTTTTTAGTGCTTGTTCTGTTTCTTTTGTCTCAGCACTCCTGTTATACATATGTTGGACCCTCTTTACCTGTCTTCTTTACCAATTTTTCTTGAATGCTTCATATCTCTTTCTTCATTGCTTTTTATTATTAAAATTTTCCTCCTTTCTTCTTCTCATTTCATTACTGTTTATAGATAAGATAGATTTCTAGTTCCATAACTCTAGCACTTGTTATTTTCATAAAATGACAGTTGCTTTGGCTGTATACTTTTTGAGATATGTCTTCTCTTCTCTAGCCTGCCACTTGTATCTTCCATTTATTTCCTTTTATTTTTTTGCCCATATTATCTCTGTCATTAGCAATTTGGTTTCTACTCCCAGTAATTTTGTCTTGCAAAGTGGACTCTGCAGAAATCCTGCTGTTTCACTGCTGTTCTTTAGCTAGCTACAGGATTTTGTGGTGATTATCTGTTGGTGATTTTGGAGTTCTCTTGTTCTCAGGGTCTTCAGCTGTTTAAGTGTTTTCCTTCCACTGCCTTCCAGTGTACAGTATTTTTATCTTAAAAAATATGCTTTCATTACTTTTACAGTATCACAGGGTAGGGCTTTCCCTTAGGTATTAGAGTTTTCAATTTTGGTACCATTTCAGGCTTTTTTAATTTGAATTTCTAGTGTATTGGTCCCATAGTGTATCACATGAGAAGTCTCCTAAATTTCATTCTTGAGATAGATGGTATGGTTCTTTGGTAAAGGCACAGGAGTTTTCTCAAGTTGCTGAATCTCTTTGTGAAATTTAAGTGTCTGATAGCCATGTAGAATTATTACATACACTTTCAGTGTTTCTTTTGGTTATCACATGTTTTCTTCTCAGGTAAGCATAGTCAATGACACCAATCTTAAACATATTAAACATTGCTTAGGGTCTATTTAGAATTAGCGTTAGAAACTGCTTTCCATTACTTATCAGTGTACCAGAGATTAGATTTACAGTGCACACTTTTGACTAATTAAAAGATGTATTGTAATTTCATCAGAAGAGTTTGCATTGGGTCAATAATAAAAAGTGAGAGACAAGGTGGCCTTCAGCAACTGTTCTTCACTGTGGCAAAAATATTGTGGCTCATCACATACTAAATTACTGTAGCAAAAGACTGGTGATGCATCTTCCATTATAAAGCCCAACCTCTAGTAAGCAGCATGTTTTTTTTTTAGAAAAAAAGAAATACTCTAATAAATGTAGCTTCCATAAAATATCTAACCAATGGTAGCCACATTTATGCCCATACTTCATACTGTTTTATTCTTCAATATCACAAAACTTGACTATTAAGCTTTCTTTTCATGCATAGTATAATTTTTTCTTTTGTCTCTTTTGGCCATTGATAGCTTTGTCTGAGAGCCTTAATACTTTTCATATCCCATGCTCATGCTCTTGACCTCTTGTGCCCTCTTATCATTGACGGTATAATTTCAAGGCATATTAAAAGTTACTATGTGCCTGCGTTTCCTCTTTCGTTAATCTCAAAATTTCACTTTTTTCATAATTGCATTATATATCTGTGGTAATTAAACAACTGTTCTGGAAATTCAGCTGGAACTTAGAACAGAAAAATGTGTAGTGATCAGTCAGTCTCATCAACCTGTCCTGACTTTTAACATTTTATGATCTGCCCCAAAGATTTGGCAATTGATGCCTATTTTGATTATAGAACTTAGTCATGTGAAAGGCAACCTTCTGCATACATAAAAATGTTTAGTCTTAGTTGTATATCATGGTGTACTATTTTTGAAGATATTTATTGGTTAGTGAGGTATTCAAATTTAAGTTCAAATTCAACAATGTTGGTACTCTGTGGTACTGCCGATGCAGATACATGTCATTAGAAACCTTTTGTGCCTGGGTCAGTTTATGCATGCACAGGCAGTCACAGCTGTTTCTAAGTTTGTTCCTCATCTGGCAGATAGCAAATTTCTTTTGACATTGCTGTGTGAGGCACCTCAACATCAGAACTCTTACCATGTGAAGAAATATCAGTATTCGGCTTGAGGAAATTCAGAACAATTCTGGGCTGCACCACTTCTACTCCAAGGCAGATGTAACACCTCCTCCAGTAAAAGATCTCTTCTGCTGATTTGCCTGGGAAGTTATGAAGGCTTACCCTTGATAACTTAACCTGAGCCACCTTGGGAGCAGTTTCTCCTGCTGACCAGTGACCAGTCCTGCCTAACATTAGTTATTCCAATAACTATGATTTCTTTTATTTGAAAAAATGTTAATTGTGGTAAAATGCACATATAACATTTACCATCTTAACCATTTTAAAGTGTGCAGTTCAGTAGTAAGTACATTCTCACTGTTGTGCAACTGTCACCACCATTCACCTCCAGAATTTTTTGTATAATTATTAAGTTCCTTAAATGGCCACATAGCAGTTTTTTATATTTAAATACATAGAATTATTCAGAGAAAAATACTTTTAATAAAATATATTTTCTACATATAAATGTATAAAATATAAATACTTCACATGCAGTTATGTTTAATAGAATACGTTTTGTAAACAGCTCTAATTAAATTTCAACCTCATTTACAGAGAATGTGAATATCAATAAAAAGAACAAAGAAAGAGAGTAGACAATTTTAGACTGTTTTGGTAATAGAATCAAGCCAACTTTGCTGGTCACCTTCATTATAAAGTTTAAAGTCAGATTGTGGGTTTGAAAAAGTTTTCTGGGGGAATTTTTTGCTGTCTTTTCTAAGTCTGAGATGTGTAATTGGTTTCCAAAGCTAAATTTTAAATTCTCCAAAAAAGTCAAACATGGCATTCTTTCTCTACTAGGTAATTTTGAAGGGAAAAATGGAGACTATCTCTTCATTAAGTTCCTAAGACCAAATTATGTTGTGTGTTAGAATGGAGGTAATGATCTCTGTCTGTAGTGGTGTGAGTTTCCAGTGGGATGTCCCAGGGAGCAGGTGTCTCCTTTTCCCTTCGTAGGCACAGTGGGAGTCCTCGGATGTATCAATACATACAGTGTTAACGGACACAATTATGATTTGCCCAGCCTGCTCTTAACCCCTATTATAAATTACATATGACTAGCGTGTAGAGAGTATCGTTAAAAGCAAGAAGTTAGTCTGGGTAAGAGAATTGACAGCAGGGACTTGCAGAGATATTTGTACACCCATGTTCATAGCAGCATTATTCACAGTCGCCAAAAGGTAGAAGCAACCCAAGTGTCTATCATTGGATGGATGGATAAACAAAATATGTTATATTCGTGCAATGGAATATCATTCAGCCTTAGAGAGGAAGGAAATTCTGACACATGCTACCTGGATGAACCTTGAGGACATTATGCGAAGTGAAATAAGCCAGTCAGAAAAGGACGAATTTTGTCCAATTCCACTTGTATGAGGTGTACCTAGCGTGGTCTGCGTCTTAGAAACAGAAAGCAGAATGTTGGTCACCAGGAGTGAGGGGAGGGGAGAATGGGAAGTTACTGGATGTTCAGTGGATACAGTTTCAGTTTTGCAAGATAAAAGTGAATGTACTTAATGCCAATAACTTAAAAATGGTTAAGATGGTAAATTTTATGTTGCTTCTATTTTACCACAATTTAAAGAATTTTAAAAAGTTACCACCAAATGATAATTTTGAAAGAAGCAAGAAGTTAGGAACTTTACTTGGACGGACTAGAAATACAGCAAACCTCACCAATTTAAGCCAATATGGGAGAATTGCCTAATTCAGGAAAGTGTTAAAGATGGCTTTTTGAAGAAGACGACCTGGTTTGCTTCCATGTATGTATAGTAATTCTGATTGTGTCAGCCCCAGCAGCTTAAAACCCTTCCCTTGACTCCTGTTGTTCTTAAAGTATCTGCTCTTCAGCTGGCCCCGTGGCCCACTTGGCAGACCTGATTGTGCAACTCCTGTGTGTTCTCTGCACCCAGCCACAGTGGCCTCTTGCAGGCCCCAAGTCTGCCTGTTCCCTCCCATTATAAGCATTTGTGCATTTTCTTCCCTGTCTAGAAAACTTTTCATTCCTCTTTTCTAAGACTAAGGTGTGTAATTCTCGCCTTAAGCTGGACTCTGAGTTCCTAGTAACTGTGTTTTATGCTTCAGGTTGCACCCATTGGTCGCTGTTGAAGGCTCTTCTTGATGTAAGACCACCCCCTCCCAGCCCTGCTCTCCTGCCCTCTCTCCTCTTTCCCTGCTTTATCTTTTCTCTCTGAGATGAAATTTCATTTAGCATCTGTCCTCCCTCCTGGTACATAGGCTCCTTGAGGCAGGGGCCTAGGTAGATGTGTCCACCCCATCTCTAGGATCATGTGTGGCCCACGGCAGGTGCTCAGGACAGATTTATAGAGGGAGCCAATGGACAGGTGAGAGGAACTTCAATGCCTGCAGACAGTGTGCCCTGGGTCACTTGTCTGGGTCTCCTGAGGTGGGTCTGGTGGGTCTTTCTCAGCTTGCAATGCCTTTTATTAACCATTCACATCATGTCCAAACATCTGACATGGGTAGGGAGGGATATTTCCTGGTCATTGCAGACTCTGTGTATAGGTGGTGGTTTGTGGTGATCAGGTCCCGAGCTGTAGTGATGACAAAGAATTGCTCAGTGCCATCATTTTGAGTTGCCAGCTGGGTTCTTTTAATGGGCTTTGTTATTTTTAAAAATGTTTGCTCAAATCCACGGACAGAATCTATTTCTAGTCCATTAGGTGCTAGAACCTCATCTAGGATAAATATTTAAGGCTACAGGACTTGTTATCTGCTTTTCATTTACCTTAAGGATAGCTTTTTTATACTTAGGTTTAGAGAAAGTTCTTAAAAAACCCAGTGGTATCCTCTACATACTCCCTGGTTGGCGCTGGGACTTTCTCCGATCATACTGTTTAGGGGAGATCCCACGCACAATTTGTAGGGTTACATCACTTCATCTGTGGCATCTTAAATGCTTAAGAATGAGATGATGGGAGAGTTGTCAATTCCTTTTTTGATGTCAAGTAGTTATAGGTGGCAAGCACTTACGTGTTGGGCCTTCCTCTCCCAAAATGCTGTAACACATTCTCTGTTAAAGTAGCTGTGTCACCACAAAGGTAGACACAGGTCTACCTGTCTTGGCTTGGTTTCCTGTTGTGAACATGCATTTTTCCAGGTAGGTGTGACCACCCTAGCTCTAGGATCATGCTTGGCCCACGGTGTTTTGTAAGCTCTCTTGTGTGGTGTCTAGAGATAATTTCACTGAGCCCTGGTGGGCGAACACAGAGTTGACAGGTTTATGTTTGAGTCCCTGCCACTGGCCTCACATTGGGGTCTGCTTTCTTTCATCTAACCTGGAAGACTGTGGATAAGGGTCCCGGAAAGGCTGGTGTGTCAGGAGCGGTGGGGTACAGGGAGCGGACAGGCTATGCTGTGACTCAGACTGAGGTGTCCGCATGCAGCCCAGAGGCACTGGAGCAACTGCCCTGCACACTTGCCTGGACTCCGTCTTGGGAGCCGATGGCTCAAGGCAAAGTGAGAGGACTGGTGGTGGCAGCATTTGCAGCAAGGTGGCTTCCTGGGTAGTTCTGGTGTGGTGTGAAGGATTGTTAGGGCTTGGCTGTGGAGTGTCATCTGTCATTTGCTGCCCAGAGCTAGTGGCACTAAGGGAATTCTGCCTGCTCTGGGCAGGGTCTGGAGCACTGTTCTTGGTTTTGTAGGCTTCAGGCTTTCCTTTTGCCCTCATAGGGATTTTGTAAGCTATGCAACATTCTTTAGATAAATTCTATTTTCCACTTTGCTCAGCCAACTTGTATTCTGTTGCTTGGATGTCAAACCCAGAACAAGGCAGGATTGGAACAAGGAGCGGAGGCGGGCAGTAGGCCCTCAGGGAAACAGGGTTAGGGCACTGGGGACTGGTAATTCTCCCAGGGTAGGGCAGAGGCAGTGAGATCCAGCCGGGGTTGAGCGATGGGCTCTTGCAGTCCATGGCAGGCAGTGGGGAGTCAGTTATCCAGATTTTCCTCACTGTTCAGCTTAATGAAAAAGAATGCTGAGACCAAATTCTTAAACTTTCAGCACATGGCTTGGCCTGACATGAAGGATTTGCTGGGAAACAAAGGACTGAAACGAAGGAAGGGGCAATAGTAAGGGAGCCGAGGCTGTCCGGGTGTGATCCTTGCGGTTGCTAATCACACGGGCAGTTGTGTTCACAGCCTTGCTTGGCTCCTGTGCAGACGTTGTCCTCGATTGAGGAAGCGTGATGGCTGAGCTGTGGTGGCCGCTGGGGTGATTTGGAGGACGCAGGATCCTGCTCAGCTTTGCCAACAAGGCAGGCCTGGGCCTCTGTCGCATGCGGCTGCTTCCATCTGGCTCCAGCACCTCCCTGGGAAGCCAGTTTCCTTGTGCTTGTCGCCTGCACAACTTATCACATCCAGACTTGAGTCAGACTCCAGCAAGGCAGGAGTGCAGCTGCCGTTATAAAGTCCACAAGGAGGAAGCTTACACACCAACTGGACTTAGATTTTGCTAATTTTACATGGATGCTAATATAGATACTGGTGGAACCCAAGGGTGCTAGACCAAGGAGGGCAAGCACAGTTTAAGATTACGCCAAATTTATCAATGTGGGTGCACTTCCTCCAGGAATATCTTAAACTCCATGCTGATCCATTATATAATCCTTTGATGATCTTTCTGTGGGCCTCACCTGTTCATGTCCTCACTTTTTTCTTACCCAACTTCATTTCCAAGGTCACTGGTATTACCACTTGCCGTTTGCCTCTTTGGCTCCCTGTTCTTCTCTCACTTCCTCGTACTCTTTTGGCAAAACTCAAACCTGTCAGATCTGATTTTTTGCTTCCTCCCTGCCTGCATCTGCCCAGCTGAACATGGCCAGCCCCAAACACAAGGCTGTGCTGAGTGGCCCCACCGGCCACATCCACAGTCACTCACCCCTTCTTCCCTCTCTCTTTCCCTCCCGGACAGTGCCGCGGGGTGTAGCAGGGTCGGGGAAAATCCCTGCCCTCCTGGGAACGTGCATTTTAGTGAAGGGGACAGACTGATACACATCATGAATAAATAAAATGTATAGTTGTAACATAAAGCCACAAAAGGGGGTGTAGGGGCCACTGGAAAGGGGTTGCTGGGAGGACCCCTTTTTAGAAAGGGTGGCTGGGTGAGACCTCATGGGTGAGGTGATTTTTCAGTAGTGGCCCGCAGAGGAGAGGGGAAGGGCACTCCAGGCAGAGCAAGGGCAAAGGTCCTGAGGCAGGAACCTCCTTGGATGTTCATGGGACAGCAGGGAGGCCAGTAGGGCTGTGGTGGAGTGAAGAAGAGGGGGAGTAACAGGAAATGAGGGTAGAACAGGGGTCTCCATCACCTGGGGCCTCAGAAGTCAGGGGAAAGACTTTGGCTTTTTCTCTGAGTGAGACAGGAGCTACTGGAGAGTTTTGAGCACAGGAGAGACATCACCTACCTTAGGTCCTAACAGGATCATTCTGGCAGTGCTGTGGAATAACTGGAAGGAGGCCCAGGGTAGAGAATCAGGGGGACTGGTCAGGAGGCTGTTGCAGTGAGCCAGGCAGAGATGGTGGTGGCTGGGGCCAGGGCTAGGGTTTGACGAAATATAGTTGGATTTATACATATTTTATATAGGGTACATGGCTGGTCCTCAACTTGACCGTTTAATGTCTACATTAAACTAAAAGAGGGTTCAGGATGAAACTGAAGAAGTGGACATCACCTGAGGTCCTACACTTGTTCTAGAGTTTGGGGTGTGTGCTCTTGGTGGTACAAGTATAATAGCATGATGTATGGAGCAGGAATTTGTGTTTGTGTTTGCAAGTGTGAGTTTGAGATAAAGGGAGAATGTTGGTGCTGGGTGGTTAAATGGGTGGGCTTTAGTGGACATTGGCTCCTCTCGGACCCTTTCTCTGTTCAGTGGGCCCCTCCCTTGGGACCAGCCCCACTTCAAGAATTTATGTTGGTCATGTTTTTCAGTTGCAAGTACGGACATCATCTTCAACTAAAAGTGGCTTAGGCAGAAGGAAAATTTATTATTTTACATAATATATGTACATTGTATTATGTATACACATAATAAGACATCTAGAGGAAGGAAGGCGTATTTGTTTGCTACAGCTGCTGTGATTGGGTGGCTTAAAACAACACAAATTTTTTCTCTCACAGTTCTGGAGGCCAGAAGTCTGACATCAAAGTGTCAGCAGAGCCATGCTCCCGCTGAGACTCCGGGTAGAATCCTTCCTTGCCTTTCTCCTGGCTTCTGGTGGTGGCCGGCAGTCCTTGGTGTTCCTTAGTTTGTAGCTTCACCAGTCCAATCTCTGCTTCCATCTTCACATGGTGTTCTCATGTGTCTTCACATTGTCTTTCCTTCGTGTGCGTGTCTCTGTCCACGTCCCCCGCCCCCCCCGCCCCCCGCCTGTTTAAGAGCCAGGGTCTCACTCTGTCTCCCAGGCTGGAGTGCAGTGTCATGATCACAGCTCACTGTAGCCTCCAACTCCTGAGCTCGAGCAATCCTCCTGCCTCAGCCTCCCAAGTAGCTGGAACTACAGGTGCGCACCACCACGCCTGACTAATTTTTCTTTCTTTGTTTCTTTCTTTTTTTTTTTTTAGAGAGATGGTCTTGCTATGTTGCTCAGGCTGGTCTTGAACTTCTAGGCTCAAAAGATCCTCCTGCCTAGGCCTCCCAAAGTGCTAGGATTACACACATGAGCCACCATGCTCGGCCATACATTTTAAGGCACCAGTGGTATTGGATTCAGGTTCATCCTAATTATCTCATCTTAATTTGGTTAAATTGGCAAAGACAGGGATGGGGAACCTGCGGCCTCAAGGCCACGTATGGCCTTCTAGATCCTTAAGTGTGGCCTTTTGACTGAATCCAAATTTTACAGAATAAGTTCTTTATTATTAATACATTTTTGTCTTTTATATTTTTATTTTTAAAATGAACAAATTTAAAATATGAAAGAATAAACTAGGTTTCAATGAAATAATCCTCCCAGATTGACTGGCTATTAGAACATTAATAAGCCATAAGGGCTAAACTGACAGCTGCTACGTTCATGATTTGGTTCTAACTTTCCCCTGCCTGACTGGTGCCACCACCACATGAGACTGGTTAGGGAGAGTTTATGGGGGTCGAGTACACCAGTCTATTATCAGCTTTGACAATGGTGCACTGTGTTTCTGTTTGAAGTGGAATTTGTGAATAGTTGCACAGCTTGACAGTATTTTTTAATTCTGTCTGCTTAACCACCCATCATGTCAAAGAAGACCAAGAGAATGCTGAAGGAAGAACACCTTGGGAAGAAAGGGAAAAGAGAAAGTTATTCAGTGATTGAGAAATTGTGAAAGAATGCATTGTTGAAGTTGTAGGATGCTTAGACCCTGGTAACATTTCAAAGTACAAACAATTGTCTCTTTCAAGGAGAACCATAACTGATCGGCAGCATGAATTAGCCTTCAATTTAGCAACTTCATGCAATACTTCCAAAGGAAAATATCTATTTTCTTTTGGGAAAAATATATATTACTTTGGATGAATCAACTGATAGTACTGACTTGGCACAGGTTTTATACTTCATTCGGGTCATAACAGAGGATTTTCTTTGCTATGAAGAGTTCCTCACTTTGGGCACTCTTGTGAACAGAACATGGGGAATAGATATTTTCAACAACTTTCCAGATAAATATCGAGAAGTTGGGCTGAATTTGGTAAGTTTAGTGAGTGTATGTACAGACGGTGCACCTTCCATGACAGGAAAACATGAAGGGTTTATTGCACAGATTAAAAAATATTAACAGATCCAGATGCTCTCATTTCTTTTCATTGTCTCTTGCATCAGCAAAATCTCTGTGCTAAAGCTACTATTTTAAGTGACACTTTGCAACACATTATATAAGTGTTATTAATGATATTAGTGCAAATGCAACACAGCATTGTCCGTTTCATAACCTGCAGTGAAATTCACTCTGGTATTCAGTGTGGATGTGCCATATTGTATTATTCTAAAGTGCATTGACTATTACAGGGACAGGTGTTAGCCAAAATTTTATCTCTGGGAGAACAGATAGTTAAATTTTATGAAGAACAAAAGAAGCAATGTAAATTATTGAAAGAAGATTTCTATAGGAATGCAGCATTTCTCTGTGATATCATGTCAAATCAAAATGACTTGAATATTTCTTTGCAAGGTAAAACTAAGTCTATATGTGATAAGTAGCAAAAAAATCCAAGCATTTTGAAAAAAGCTATCTTTTTTCAAAACACTTCTTTGAAAGGAAATTTTGGATGAACATTTCCACAGTTAGCAAAGGTCACTGATGAGCAGGATGATATATGCAAATCATTTGAAGAATACACAGCTGTTATAGAACTATTAATTGGAGAATACAATGAAAGGTTCGCTGACTTTGAGAATTGTGACACCACTCAAATTAGCATTTCAGCCTCACCTAGTTGATATCACCAAGGACCTAAAGAACTACAGATGGAATTGATTGAGCTCTCAGAAGATGACATTTTAAAGTCATTGTGTGATGCTGAGAAATATTGAATTGAAATATGGAAAAATGCAGAATACCCATGCTTTCAGCAACATGCCTGAAAAATGCTTTCTTGCTTTTCAACCACTTATTGCTGCAAATCTACATTCTCCTACCTAACCCAAATCAAGATGCCCTTAAGGTCACTAATGACTGATACCCGTCTAGAGGATCAGCTGAAACTGTGGACCTCCATGCTGCAGCCACATATGCAAATGCTTTCCAACAAAAAGCAGACACAACAAAGTCATTAACAGGTTAGTTAACTTTAAAATTAACAAAATAGTTTTCATTTTTTGAAGTTATAAAGTACATAATAGTTAGATTTTTATTACAAAATAATGTACATTTTTAAGTATATCTAGTTGAAGTTTCTTGAATGTGGCCTTATTTGATTACAGCTAAATTAATGTGGCTTCCAACATGAAAAGGTTCCCCATCCCTGGGCAAAGACCTTACTTCCAAATATTCTGAGGTACTAGGGGCTAGAACTTCAACATATCTTTTGTGGGAGACACAATCCAATCCATGACAGAAGGTTTCTAGGTTGTTAATTTAGTGCTTCAGTGACATGACATCATCAGGTGCCCACGTACTTTCCATGTCTCCTCTGCTGTATCGCACCTTGTCCTTAATCGAGCTAGATGGCTGCTGTAGTTTTCAGCATCACAGGCAGAGACTACCATGTCCACAAAAGGAGGGGGATTGTATCCCTGTGTCTCCTCATAATGGTAAAGAATCTTTCCCGAGGCCTCCCATCAGCTTTCTCCTCGGGTCTCATTGGTCAGACTTGAGTCATGTGCTCATCCCTAAGCCAATCACTAGCAAGGGGAATGAGTTCATAGTAACCTTTCCCTAGAGCTGGAGGTAGCTTCCCTTGACCTTGAGTCACATGGGAAGAGGATCCCCAAACAAAACTGGAAATCTGTCCTCGAGGGAGAAGGGACCGTGGCTGTTGGGCAGGTTGCCCTGAGTCTGTCGCCTTGTCTTCAGGGGATGTTTTCTGTCTCTCCTTCCCACTCCTTTTACGAGGGTTACAGCCAGTGCTTCAAAGCAGCGGTTCCCGCACTGTCACATTTTGTAGTCAGAGTAAAAGCTCAAGAATATTTTGGGGTCTGACATAAAGTTGCTAATTTTTTATTCCAACTGAAACTGTTATCTTTTATTATACCATTTTATTATATAAAGGAGAGGATTTTATTAAGAGAATATTATAAGGGACACTCTCGGGTTAAAGTTTAGCTTCTGTCCTCAAGGATTGTTGGTCACATATGATAAATTACCTCCTGACTTTTGAAAAATGTACTGTGTCATTCATTCATTCATTCATTTATTCAGTCCCTCAGTCTACAGATACTTACTGGCATTTTTTTATTGTGCTGGGGACTATTCTCATTTTTGTTTTGACTTGCGGAAGCTTTGTGTCTGGCTGTAGGGTGGTAACCATGCCTCAGAACTTCCATCTTCCCCTCGCCCTGTGCTTACCACATGTGTTATAGGGGCACCTATAGTGGACTGAGAGAACTAGAGGTTTAACTCATCTCCTACTTAAAAATAAATAAGCCCTCATTCCCTCAAAAGGATTTTTGGAATTTACTACTCTTATCTTGGCAACTCATCACTGCAAGAGAGTAGGTATTTTATAGACTTGGAGACCTAATCTGGGTCATTTATAGACATTTAACAAGTATATTTGTTTATCCTTTACTTTTGTCCTGTTGCTAAAGCAACCCTTTTTTTCCCATAGGAAATAAAATCTGTTAAATATTCTTCTGAACCAGAAGAGGTATAAATAAAATAGTTAATTACAAGCCAGTAATTATAATATCCTGTAAGCCAAGTTTTCCATTTTGGGTTTTGGAATTCATGAGCCACATTTATAAAATCTAAATTCAATAGCTACACAGAACACTTTTTAGTTGTGTGTGTCTCCATTCTCTCAAAGACCTCAGTGAGAAAATTGATTCCAAGTAGTTAGGGTTGTAAGAGAAAGACTGGAGCCAGGGTTTGGTTGGCTCAGACATTCCTTTGTGCTCCTTCTTGGGAAGGAGTACAAGGCAGTGTCCCCTCCTTTTTTGCCAAGCAGCAACTGCACAGGTTTCCCACTAGTGTGGCCTCAGGTTGAATATAAGACATCGTTTTTGTAGGTCACATATTGTCCATATGGGCCATACAGCATGTTTCAACCTACTGCATCTCCATTAGTTCCTGAGTTGTGGGGATCCTGGGGCCCTGGCATAGCACAGTGGAAGAGATAGAGAGCAGATACAACACTATCCTGTTTCTCACTGCTCAGGCCCACTGTTGTCTGCCGTTGGCTCATTATAGGCATGAGTGGCATTTCCCTTCTCCTTCCTCTGCAAGAGAGTATTGAATCTTGGTCTGCCAGAGTGTGAGTTTCCCTTTCTGTAGAAGGGGAGAAATGCCAGACTTCTGTTTTCTACTGGTATCAGACTGGCTCCTGTGAGAAGGGGGGAGTGTCGTGGTGAGGATGGCCACAGCTGTCTGCAGGCAGAATCCTTGCCACAGTCAGTGCCTTTGGAATGGACCTTATTGGCCTGGAATACGAGAGGCTCAGTGGTAATCATGATGGACCATTTGCCAAATTTTCTGGGCTGTGTAAACCCTTTTAGGCCTCTCATATTCCATGTGAAATGTAATTTCTTACCAGATGTCCAGGTGGCAGCTTAGAGGTATTTCACTTAGGGAAAAATAGAGTTATGTCTTGTCCCCGAGTCTAGTCCAGCCACTGTATCCTAGTTACTTCTCCATCTATTGTCTTTCTTCCCCTGCTGGTTGCAAGTGCAACATTTGCAATGCAGAGAGCCTCTTTCTGGTCATGACTGTACTGCAACCAAAGTGCATAATTTTTATGAAACAAGAAAAATATAGACAAGCTGGTTGGACATTTTCAGGACAGTTGAAGTTGTGTGTGCTGTGGCTCTGGAGTGGACAGACATGGCACATTGCAAGAGAATGGAAGTCTCATCAAGCCTGCTGGATGGGCGCTTCCTGGCTGGGCAGCCTTGGATGAGTTGCCAAGCCTCAGTTTCTGCAAGTGGAGAGTGATGATAAGAAGCCTATTCTGTGGGAAATCCAAAGGCAGGGAGAATTGAATGGAATAGCCTGTGTACAGTACCTAGCACAGAACATGCGCTCAGCGATATCAGTCTCCCCTTCCTTCCATAAAGGCTCCAGTAGCTGGAAGGGTCTGCTGTCTTTGGGAGGTAAATATTCAACCGAGTTGGATAGTTGAGAATGTTGACTATAATCTTTGTCTTGCTATTTAGTGCCTTTTATTTATTTTCTCTGAACTCTCAGTGAAATTTGTATAAAAGTATTTCAGTCTGAGAATTGCTGTTAATTCCTGGGGTGATCTTAGATTTTGTAGATTTTTAAAATCTGGTAGGGATGAATTCTATTGGCAGTCTTTCCTTTTTGTCTTAAAATCGGATAAATCCATATTTGCTAGTATAGCATATATGGGAAGTTTTAAAAATTGGAACTCAGACTTAAGCATTGGTTTAGCTAATTTAATTTGGACAAACCTTTTGTTGAAGTGAGATTTTAGTTTTTGGTTAGAAGATGATGCTGTTTGGCACATCAGTGACCAGCAATCTGCCTGCAATTGCAGCTTTTCTCAGTAGTTGCTAGAACAGCTGGTGTTGAAATTACTCAAACAAGTGTGTGGGAGGTACCACTTTCATGTGTCTGCCAGTAGGAAGGTATGATCATGTTTTCTGCCTATGATTCTGAATAAATGCCTAAATCATCCAGTGAATTTTTTAGTAGTATAGCTCAGCCATGAATACCACAAATTAAAAATCACTGTCTCTTTCTTTGTATGGGTATGTTTTAACCAGATTTTAATGCAGAATATATTTAAAATATATTTCCAAGTTTTAGTGAACGCAGATCACTTCCTGAGTTTTTTGTTTACTAGTGATGTTTTCTGAATAAAATATTTTCTCTAGGTCACAGTTTAGTGAAATAAATTCAAAACTGCTCTTCATAATAAAGGGTAAAAATTAAAACGGGTATACAAAATTTCAGTTAGATAGGAGGGGTAAGTTCAAGAGATCCATTGTACAACATGGTGACTATAGTTAATAACAATGTATTCTTGAAAATAGCTAAGTAGATTTTAAGTGTTCTCACCACAAAAAATAAGTATGTCAGGTAATGGATTTGTTACTTAGCTCTATTTAGCCTTTCTACATTGTATACATATTTCAAAATAACATGTTGCACCTGATAAATATATACAATTTTTATTTTTTAATTAAAAAATAAGTTAAAAAAATTAAAAATGGAGTGTCTCAAATAGCCTTTTGACTACACGCCCCCGCCGCCCCCTCCCCCCATGTTTGGCTCCCCCCAGGCCTGGCCTGCTTTGTTCTTTCAAGTTCCAGACCTCAGACAGGAGTCTGCTGGTCCTCCTAGGCCCTCACCCTCCTCAAGGTGGAAGACAGCCCTTACTCCACACCAGCCCACTTTCCAACGATCAAAAGCTTCTCATGTGAAATTCTGAAAGATGTTAAATGTTGATGGTTAGTCTGAGGGCTTAGAATGTCTGCAAAGAGTCCTGGTAAAACAGAGAGTAGGCATTCAAAATGTGTTTACTGAAAGAATCATTGGCAGGTAAAACTGCCAGCTGCCCCCCTTCCCCCTCCCTGCCTTGTCTTCTCAAGGAGAGACTCTGTCATGCATACAGAATTTGCAAAGGCAGGAGTAATCAGGAGCCATTGTAGGTTGAAAACCTGCGAGGAAGATAAGACACAAAGAACCTCCACTTCTCCAGGAGCAGCTGGAGACAGTAAGAGGAAGAATGAAGGAAGGTGCTACCCTCTTCCCCTCTCTCTGTCATTCATCCGAGACTCCTATGGAGTATCACTTTGGGACGGGTCTGCATTTGAATTCTCAAACGCTAATAGGATCCAGGGCAGGGCTTAAAGGAAAGGCTGTGGGAGGTGTTTGGCTAGAACCCACTCTGGCCCTGTGGTCTGAACCTGGTCAGACTCCACAGCCTTTTGTTACAACAGTGTTTTTTACTGTATCCCAAAACGAAGGTCATATTAATAGAAAGTCTGCTATATTCTCATTTATGATGTCAAAAAGCATTACAAAGCCCTAAATGTAGTATAAACTAAAAATAAAATCCTAAGCCTCTCCCCCAATGATTGAAGGGAACCCCCCCTCTTGCCCAAGGGGACCCCAGAAAAAAATCTTAAAACTTGTGTTCCTGAACATGATGGACACGCCTCCTTATACTCCCTCCCTTTTGAAGTTTAGACATAACAACTGAGCAGCATTAATGTTAGAGTAGAGATAGTAAGACTGACAAAAGACTCTTTGTGGCAATGAGATACTAAATTACAAACAGGACCTGAGGCCATGCAAGGCAAAGTTTAAGTCATGCCTGCAGGCCATCAATTTTCTTAACAAATCACTTTGAGTATACTGTGGCTTGTCTGTCCTTAGGAGACTTCCTTATCTTAACTTGAAACATTCCTTTCTACTAACTCCAAGCTTTTAGACAAAGCTTTATTTCTTTAACCAAGTATAAATTTAAGAATCTCTGAACCTACCTATAACCTGTAAGACCGCCACCACCTACCCCACCTTTCCTGACCAAACCAGTGTACCCCTCCCATGTATTGATTTGTGATTTCACCTGCAATTCCTGCCTCCCTAAAATGTATAAAACCTAACTGTAACCTGGCTGCCTCAGGTGAATTTTCCCAGGACCTTTTAAGACTATGTTCACCTGGCTATGGTCATTCATATTGGTTCAGAATAAACCTCTTTAAATTATTTTACAGAGTTTGGTTTTTCCTGTTAACAGTAGTATGAAAAGGAAATGAAAGAAAATAATATTCAGTAATTTTGTTTTCACTGAAAATAATGTATATTTTTGGTGCTTAGGCATGCCTACCACTGGGAAATACAATAAATGACCATATGCCTGGACCTCTACCTACAATGACCATGAACGTGATGGCAGCCCGTGCAGCAGGACAGGGTGCTGCATTGGAGGTCCTTGTCATTGGTGACATGATTTTCCAAAATGGTGAACAGCTTCTGGTAAAGTTCTGGACACATTGGAGTTCCCTCCACTGATCTGGTAGTTGCATTCCTGGGCACTTCAGTGTGTATTAGAACAAGGGAAAACCCCTTGGGGTTAAATGTGGAAGCTAGGCTTAGGTTGCCATTATTATAAACTGGCGTTTCGCCCACATTAACATTTAAAGCTTAGCACCCCTTGCGTGAAAGGATGGCTGCCGTCCCTGGCCACCTTTCCCCAATTGCCAGAAACAGCACAGTCATTATGACAACCGAGAGCACCACATGTCTCCAGAGAACCGTTGCTCTAGGGTCAGGCTCAGGGAACTCTAAGCCATCCAGTCCAGTTCCCTGGGGATGAGAAGGCAGCTAAAGATGGAATCTGAAGCCTTGCTCTGGAATGTCACTGTGTTTTCTGGAGCATCCCTCTCCACAGAGGTGTCTTCAGTATATCTGAGCACAGGAAATGTGAGAAGGAAAGGGCACCCCAGCCAAGATGTTAGGTAGTTAGCAAGGGATTCTGGGTCTCCTAGGGATGAAAGTGGGTGCTTTGCCTTGGTGCAATTGCCCCACCTGGGAAGAAGGACAAGGGTGGGCCCCGGGCCCCATTTTGGTCCTGCCCCACTGTAATCCTGCCCTGAGCTGCTGCCATAGCTGGGGGAAGAGGGAATACCCTACGAATCTGTCAATCATAACTTAGTGCTGGCTGCAAAGGAATGCAGAGGACTCTCTATCCCACAGGCAAAGCAGCATAGGTACCATAGAGTCAGGAAATGGACGTAAAACAACCCATATGGGTAGTAAGACAGGTCATGCAACTCCCAACTGTCCAATCAAAGCGGTTCTATGGTGACCTCTGAGCCACAAGGGAGGTCCCAATCCGGGGGCTATAAAACAAGATGCCGACCATGACCAGTCCCTCTTTTTGCCCTTCCTTTGGCTCTCCCTTTGCTGCGACAGTGGGTCTGGTCATCATCTGTGGCGTATGTATCACACGCTCTAAACCTGTATCTTGCTCTTGCTCTATAATCCTCTCTTTCTCTCCTCAATAAACCTCATTTTTGTGCTCGCCTTACTTTGGTGTGTCTGGTCATTCTTCAGCCATGAGCATGTTAAGAACCAGCATTTCAGACTGAAACCTGACAAAGACGCATAACCACAGGGGCCTTATTTATCCCAGGGGCTTCATACATCAGAATGAACCTTGTAGATGGGAGCTGAGGTTGGCAGAGGCTGTGTGGTGAAGAACACATGCATGAGGGTAGGAGAGAAGACCTGGCTTCATTTTGGCTCTGCCCTTATTTAGTCAGATGATTGTAGAAAAGCTGCTTCACCTCTCTGAGCTGCAGTTTTCCTGAGTGCAGGGTAGGCATAAAACTGCTGTGTTTTAGAGTTCTTGTGAGATCCAAAATGAGGTAATGTTTGTAAGTGCCGTGTAAACTCGAAGGTAGAATTTTTATTAGCTCATTTGAACTTGGTCAAATCAATTAACTTTGCTGGATGTTGTTCTCTGTAAGATAGGATTTTGGTATGTGTTAATCGTATCTTTTTATTTTCTATATTTTGATACTTTGACATCGTGGGGCCTTTCTGATCCTGGAGGGACTGCCCCTCCCAGGGCTAGCTGATTCCGGGAGACAGCAGTGACTTGCCTGTGAGCGTGCCTTTCAGAATGCAGACCAGCCGACCCAGAGCTGTTTCCTGACCACTTTGTCAGGCTCTCACATTCTGGGCTACTGTCCACCTGCCCTAATCACCCCAGGGCCAGGTCCCAGACAACTCAGCACAAACGGATCCTACATCCCACAGCCTGCTGAAATTACTCAAACTAACCAGCTCCAAACCTGCTTACCCTGCCTCACCAATATCACTGATAATCCTAAAACTTCCTTTGAATTTCATAAAGAAGTGGGATAGCCTTGCTCTTTGCCTCCCACCCCTATAAACTGTGCGAGGCATCGTCTTCCTGTGCCTATACTGAGACAGCTATGTGGACATGTGTGCACACAGACACACCCACCCTGCCACCGCACCCTCACATGCCTACCTGAACGTGGACTCCTACCATTTGCAGCTCTTGTGAGCTCATGTGCTCACAGCTCCTTGACTGGACATGCAGGAGGCTTTTGTTTGCCAGGTTGAAGAATCCCACAGAAGACTCGGATAGGCCTGTTTCATGTCATGGTCCTATCCTTGGACTAGTTACAGTAGCCAGGGCATGAGAAAGAGTATGATTGGAAGTTCTAAGTGGAATCACATGGGATGAAGGAGAATTTACAAGAACAATAGAGTTTTAGGCAGATAAAACAATACATATCGTTTCAGTAATACAATTTTACCCAGTTATTTTTAAGGGCTGTATATTACTCTCTTTTATGACAAAATCTATGTAACTATTCTCCTATTGATGGAGTTTAGATCCATTTTTTTTTTTTTTGCTATTTGAAACACAAAAATATGATTTTCCAATGCAGAGATCTGTAATTACGTGAGTTAGAAAAGAACTTTGGCATATAGGATTTCATAGTGGAGCTCATCCTCCTACTGTATACAATTACCGTTCTTTGTAATGAGACCTTTGGGCTTAATTTGCTATCAGAAGATGTGTCTGATGAGAAAGTATCATTTGGCTCATCTTAGGGGCTCTGATTTTACATCTTTATTTTTGGGTCCCTTTACCATTTGAAACTGGCTTGTTATCTTTCAAGTGGGCACAAAGCCATCATACCAGATGGTCTTGACTATAGGCTTGCTAGGCAGGAATGTGTCACTCTCACTTGGGTAATAGTGGCTAGGTTTCTACCGGGAGTGGTGAGCCAAGAGGAGGAACATCACTTCATTAGTTTAGAAGGACATGTGGCTGCTCTTCCAACTCATCTTTTTTTTTTTTTTTTTGTGAGCCCTTAACATTGAGCCTGCAGCTTCTCATTTAGAAGGACTTAGAGGATTAATGAATCTTGATGAGATTTTTATGGAATGAAATTTCTAATGTTGAAAAATGATACTACTGACCACCCAGTATCAAGGAGGCTCCCTGTCAGATCACCCCTTGATTTTCATTATAGTGCTGTCACAACCTGTCTTTATTGTGCTTATTGTTTACTGTTCACAGCCCTTCCCTGGGAGGTCTGCTCCCTAAGGGCAGGGATCATGGAGTTTGTCTTTGTCACCTAGAGCAGCACCTGGAATTTCAGAGGAGCTCAGTAAATGTTTGTTGAATGAATGAATGCTTGGTTTCTGCAAGGCTGATGTGGGCTGAGAGGCCTCAGTTATGATGTGCACCAGTTTGCTGTTGGAGTGAAACTGTCATTCTGATCAGGCCTACTTGCTGTAATCTTAGCAGTGAACCCGGGAAGGCCGTGAGAATGGAGGCCCCTGTGAGTCAGCCGGGGCCCTTGGAGAATCCACACTGCAGGGGGCTGAGCTTGAGTTCATGGATGCTGGAATGAGTTTCAAAGGGTGAACCCTTGAAATTATATAAAGAGCCTTGTGTTGTATGTGTGTGTGTGTGTGTGTGTGTGTGTGCAAGTATATTCATTTTTCTGGGGAGAGGAGTCCAGCTTTCAACAGCTTCTCTGCAGCCCATGAAGAACTATGGTTGCAAGACTAGTGGGTCTGTGATGGACCCCTTCTGTTGGCATTTCTCTGATTCTGTGCCTTTGGAAGGAAATGAGGCAGGTGATCTTGGGAATTACTTTTAGGAGTAAGCTAGTAAAGTGTGTGTTTCATTTCACACAGGACTAGATTTCAGGGAGGCTGAGAAAGATTTTGTTCAATAACTGGGGCTACCATAAGGAAGACAACTGGTTGATTGTCTGGCTTATTTTTCTATGCATGTTTTAGACATGTTTGTTTTTCTAAAGACTCATCAGCTGAGGAGAGGGTTATGTGCAGCGGTGTTTCTCAAGGTTATTTTCCCATGGAACTCCCTTTTTCATGGGACATCTCACCAGATCTCACAGACTGATTAGAGAATGTCCTGAAACCCAGCAAAGGTTGGGTTGGTGAAACAGCGTGAGCAGATGCAGACAGGTGGCATTAGAAGTAGGCAGGCAACAGAGAGGAGAGTGTGGAGAAATGAGGGGTTTGGCCTGGACCAGGAGGAATTCCAATATTTAGACGCTCAGGAGAACAGACGAGCCAGCACAGGAAACAGAGAAAGTGTGGCCAAATTGGGGGAAAAGCAAGAGATTGTGGTATCAAGGGTGTTGAAAGTAGACAATGTTACCAGAAGGAAAGTAGGACCAACTGGGCTGATAGATTTGAGATGTTGAGCAAATGGACAAAAGTGCATCCTTTGACTTCTGCAGCATGGAGATTGGTGACCATTTCAGGGCAGGTTTGTGGAAGATAGGTGAGGAAGCCAGATGGGAGTGATGGGAGAGAGAGTGGCAGTGTGGAAGCAGACGTGGTTCTCTGGGAGTGTTAGGTTGGCAAAGCTAGAAAGACAGGGGTGGGGGATCCACTGGGAGGGGTGGGGCTGACACCGGGAGCATAGCCTGTGCTGATGGGCTGGTCCCGGACAGAGGAGATGCTCTCGTTTCTAAACAGGAGGCGATTAAGAGGTAGCAGCCTGTGGCCTGTGCTTGTCTTGAAGGTGGGAATTTATCAGTGGAGGTTGAGGGGAAGGGGGAATGATTTGGAGAGTCAGAGGCTGCCCAAGAGGGGCACCATCTTCTAGAAGCCTGAAGGGAATGCTTGGTTTTTGGAAGAGGGACACCTTCCCTGTAACCGAGGAGAGTTGGGACGCTAATTTTTTCTTTTCTTTTCTTTTCTTTTTAACCAGGTGACTGAGATGTTTGCAAGTGCCTTTGAATTCATTCTGCAGAAATGATTTTTTCCAAGTGTAACATTATATCATATACATGGAATTTTAATTTTACTTCTTGCATCCAAGCTTGAACAATCAATTCTTGTCCTTCAGAGTATAGAATGTACCTTTCCTCTGCCATAGCATATTAAATCTACCCATTGGAAACATTTGGATTTAATAAATACAGAATTGATTAGCTCATTTTTGAAATGTCATTTAAACTTGTTCTTTTTAGAGTTGCAGAAATTACTTTCATAATTACCAAAGAATGTACATGTTAGGAAGGGAGGGCTTTATTTCTGTTTCTTTACTTTCTGTTTGTGGTTAGGATTTTGTTTTTGTTTTCTGGGTGTACAGTTTTGTAAATTTTAATACATTTATAGATTCCTGTTATCACCACCAAAATCAGAATAGAGAACAGTTTTATTATCTCGTGCAACTGGCTCATCTTGTGCTGCCTTTCTGCAATCCCTGCAACTGCCAACCACTGAGCTAGATGTTTCCACATTATAGTTTTGTCTTTTTGTGGGGGGAGTCAGGGGACAAAGTCTCACTCTCACCCAGGCTGGAGTGCAGTGGCATCATCATAGCACAATGTAGCCTCCACCTGAGGGCTTAAATGATCCTCCCACCTCAGCCTCCCCAGCAGCTGGGACTACAGGCGTGCACTGCCACATCTGCCTGGCTATTTAATTTTTTTTAAATGGGGTCTTGCTATATTGCCCAGGCTGGTCTCAAACTCCCAGCCTCAAGTGATCCTCCTGCCTCAGTCTCCTAAAGTGCCGGGATCATAGGTGTGAGCCACTGCTTCCAACCTACTATTTCGTCTTTTTAAGAACATCATGTAAATGGAATCATACAGGATATAACCTTTTGAGACTGGTCTCTTTTACTCAGCATAAGCCTCTGAGAATCATCCATGTTGTTGTATGTGTCTGTAGTTTATCCCTTTTAATTCCCTAGTAGTATTCCATTGGATAGCTGCATCACAGCTATCATTATTCATTCACCTTTTGAAAGACACCTTGGTAGTGTAGTGGTCTTTTGTTTGTGTCTGGTTTCTTATAGTTAGCAAAATGGTTTCAAGGTTTATTCAAATTGTAGCATCTAACAATACTTTATTCTTTTTTAGGCAGAATAATAAATATTCCATTGTATAGATATAGCATATCTGTTTATCCATGTATCAGATGATAGACATGTGATTTGCTTCCACTGTTTGGCTATTATTAGTAATGATGCTGTGCACATTCCTGTACAAGTTTTTGAGTGAATATGTTTTCATTTCTTGGAATAGAATTACTGGATCATGTGTATTTCTGTGTTTAACCTTTTGAGGAACTTCCAAGCTGTTTTCCAAAGTGGCTGTGTCATTTTACATTCCTACCAGCTATGTAGGGCTCCATTTCTCTACATCCTCACCAACATCCGTATTTTCCAGTTTTTTGATTATAGCCATCCTTGTGGTTGTGAAGTGGTATTTCATTGTGATTTTGATTTGTGTTTTGCTCATGACTAAAGATGTTGAACATCTTTCATGTGCTTATTGGTCCTTTGAATATCTTCTTTGGAGAAATGTCTATTCAAATCCTTTGCTCATTTTTCATTTGGGTTCTCTTTTTATTAATATTATTATTACTTTTTGAGACTGGGTATCACTATGTTGCCCAGGATGGTCTCAAATTTCTGGGCTCAAACGATCCTCATGCTTCAGCCTCCCAAGTAGCTGGGACTACAGGCATGTGCCACCGTGCCCCGACTGCCTAGTTGTATTTTTATTATGGAGTTGTAAGAGTTCTTCATGTATTTTGGATACTAGACCCGTATCAGATATATGATTTATAAATATTTTCTCCCATTCTGTAGATTGTCTTTTCACTTCTTGATGGTGTTCATTGAAGCACAAAGTTTTTAATTTTGATGACATTCAATTTATCTGTTTTTTTTCTTTGGTTGCTTGTTCTTTTGGTGTCACACCTAAGAAACCATTGCCTAATCCAAGATCATGGGGACTTACATCTGTGTTTCTTCTATGAGTTTCATAGTTTTGTCTTTTTATTTAGGTCTTTGATTAATTTTATTAGACTTAAGTTTTGTATGTGGTATGAGATAGAGGTTCAGTTTTATTGTTTTACACAAGGCTGTCCAGTCGTCCCAGCACAATTTTTTGAGAAGACTATTCCTTCTGCATCGTACTGTCTTGGCATGCTTGGTGAAAATCAGCTGACCATAAATGTATGGGTTTGTTATTGTAGCTTTGTAGTAAGTTTTGAAATCAGGAAATGTGAGTCTTCCAACTTTGTTATACTTTCTCAAGACTGTTTTGGCTATCGTGGATGCTAGCATTTCCGTATGAATTATACGATCAACTTGTCCATTTTTGAAAATGAATTTTTGAAAAAAAAAATCTAGCTGAGATTTTTGTAGGAGTTGCATTGAATTTATAGATCATTTTGAAGAGTATTACCATCTGAACAATACTGCCTTCCAGCCCAGAAACATGGAATGTCTTTTCATTAAATAGTTTTCTTTAGTTTGTTTCAGTGATATTTTCTAGTTTTTCAGTGTACAAGTCATATCTCTTTTGTTAAATTAATTCCTAACAATTTTATTTTCTATGCTATTATGAATGGAATTGTATTCTTAATTTTATTTTTGGATTGTTCATTGCACATGTACAGAAATATAATTGATTTGTGTAAATATTGATTTTGTATCCTAAAACCTTGCTGAAGTCATTTATTACCTCTAATATTATTTTTATGGATTCCTTAGGATTTTCTATGTAGGAAATCAAGTGATCTGCAAATAGAGCTTTACTACTCAGCCAGGCAGTTTACAACATTGCCATAGCCTTTACATCCTGCTTGTGCAGTCTCCACATCAGTCAGAGGTGAGACCTTTGGGCTTCTCAGGCCTTTCCTGAGCACGTGTGCAGGCCTTGCATGTGCCCAGCCCTTTGTGCACACATGGCCTTTTAATTTTCAGGAGTATATTGGAACTTTTCAAAGGACCTATAGGTATCTCATTCCATGGCTTTTTCCTTTCAGCTTTTTGGTTAGCCTATTTTTTTATTTCATTTTTCATTTTTAATTATTATCAGTACATAATAGTTGTATATATTTATAGCGTACATATAATGTTTTGATACAGGCCTATGATGTGTATTAATCAAATCAGGGTAATTGGTGTATACATCACCCCAAGCATTTATCATCTCTGTTAGGAACATTCCAGTTCCACTCTTTTAGTTATTTTAAAGTATACCTTAACTTATTGTTGATTGTAGTCACTTTGTTGTGCTATCGAATATTGTTCATTCTATCTAATTATCTAACTAAATTTTTTGCACTCATTAACCATACCCACTTTATTCCCCTCTTCCCATTACCCTTCACAGCCTCTGTTAATCATCATTCTCTTCGTTATCACCATGAGATCAGTGGTTTTAATATTTAGCTCCCACATAGGAGTGAGAACACGTGAGGTTTGTCTTTCTGTGCTTGGCTTATTTCACTTAACATAATGCTCTCCGGTTCCATCCATGTGGTTGCAAATGATAGGATTTCACTCTTTTTTTGCTATATAATATTCCATTGTGTATATGTACCATAACTTCTTTATCCATTCTTCTGCTAATGGACACTTAGGATGACTCTAAATCTTGGCTATTGTGAATACTGCTGCAATAAACATGGGAGTGCAAACGTCTTTTTGATGTACTGATTTCCTTTCTTTTGGATATATACCCAGCAGTGGGATTCCTCGGTCATATGGTGGTTCTATTTTTAGTTTTGTGAAGAACCTCCATCCTGTTCTCCATAGCAGTTGCACTAATTTACATTCCCACCAACAGTGTATGAGGGTTTCCCTTTCTCCACATCCTCCCCAGCATTCGCTCATTATTGCCTTTATGATAAAGGAAATTTTAAGTGGGATGAGATGATATCTCATTCTAATTTTGATATGCATTTCTCTGATGATTAACGGTGTTGAACATTTTTTTATACACCTGTTTGCCATTTGTATGTCTTCTTTTGAGAAATATCTGTTCAGATCTTTTGCCCATTGTTTAATCAGATTATTTGATTTTTTTTCCTGTTGAATTGTTTGAGCTCCTTATATATTCCAGTTATTCATTTATTCATCCTTTGTCAGATAGGTAGTTTGCAAATATCATCTCCCAGCCTGTGGGTTATCTCTTCACTTTGTTGATTGTTTCCTTTGCTGTGCAGAAGCTTTTTGCTTGCTGTGATCCCGTTTGTCCAATTTGGGTTTAGTTGCCTGTGGTTTTGAGGTATTACTCAAGAAATCATTGCCAGACCAATGCAAAAAGTGGAAAAGTGACTGCTGTATCTCTGCTTGAGTTGGGACATCCATCTTCCCCGCCCTTGGACATCAGCACTCCTGGTTCCCAGGTCCCCAGTGAATCTTACTGTTTGTACTTGGGACCTATTACCTACATCCACAAGGCATGGTCCTTGTGTCAGGACTCAAGTCTGACGATCCCAGCCTCCTTGCACTGTCTGGCAGGGGTTCCTGCCTCTCTAGCAGTATTTGTTGAATGGTTGAGTAGATTATGTCATGGTTATTTGAGATTTTAGGAAATCCTTTCTTAATTGTGAATTCCTGAAATTCCTTTAACAGGTATCAAAAATTTTTTTCTAAAATTGTGAAGAAGGTGTTCATGGTGAGTTTTCATGCTGACTCACAGTCCATCGAGGGGTCATTCTTTTCTAGGAAATAAGGACAGCTGGGGCCCTTGTTGGGATCATGGGTGACATGGTTCTGTGCATTCTGCCTGGTTAAAGGACATGATGATGGGATCCTTTGGAGGAACTGACAGGTACCTCTGAAAATGTTGAGCGGCGCTCATGTATAATTCATGTTTGCATTCTCCATTTCTTACTCTTTCAGTGCACTCTGGCCCCAACAGCCCTGTGCTTTGAAGACATTCATCTTTAGAAAACAGGTGATTTTAAGTCCTCTGCAGTCTGTGGGAATAGCTCTGAAAATGCAGGTGTGGGTTGCATAGCTACTGATAAAATAATGCCAGAAAATAGATTAAAATTGGGAATTTCCCCCTACATGGACAGAGCTGCAGAGGCCCTGCAGAGGAGAGGAAAGCCTGTGGAAGGTGATGGAAGAGGCAGGGGAGAGTGGCAGGCTGGGTGGTAGGCCCATCGGATCGAGGCCCAGCGACATCTCAGACTCAGCGCATCCAGAAAGCCCCCTTGGAAGGCCTCCTACCCTACTTCATGGCAACTTCATTCTTCTGAGGCTGTGCTCTCACCCCCACACCAGCCCATTAATGAGTCAAATCCTGCTGGAAACATGACCACCTGCCTCTTCCTCCCGTTGCGTCCTCATCTGAAGAGTGTAGCACCTTGCCACTGCTCACCCTCCCTCGCCTGTGCCCTCCCCACAGTCTGCTCTCTGCCCAGGAACCCCCGGCTGTCCTTTAAAATGGACATCAGCATGTCAGGAGCCTGCAGGGCTCCCTGTTCCCTTTGCATGAGCTGCCCCACTCTGACCTCAGGTCTCCTCTTCCCCCTGCTTTCCGTCTCACTCTCCCCTGTAGTCTCCCAGGTCTCCTGGCGGCCCCTCCCTACCCCTGCTCAGCACCTTTGCTCTGGCCTGTCCCACTCCCCGTCATCCCAGCTCATGGCCCACAGCACCTTCAGGGCTTTCCTCAGATGTCAACCTCTCAGTGAGAACCACCCTGACAGCTCTATTTCAAACGAGGCCTTCCCTGAAAGCAGGATCTTGAAGATCTATTTGAACACTCATTTCATGGAAGCATATTCACGGCAGCCGAAAGGTGGTAACAACCCAAGTGTCCATCAGCAGATGGGTGGATAAACAAACTGTGGCCCATACACATAAGGGGATGTTATTCAGCCTTAGGAAGGAAGGAAATTCTGAAACGTGCTACGACACAGATGTAGCTTGGGAACATTATGCTGAGCGAAATAAGCCAGTCACTGAGGGACTAATGCTGAATGACTCCACTCATATGAGCTGCCAGAGTAATCAGGTTCATGGAGACAGAAAGCAGAATGGTGGTGGCAGGGGCTGGAGGGAGGGCGAGAAGGAGAGTTGGTTTCACTGGCTATAGCGTTTTATTAATAGTTTTGGAAGATGAAAAAGGTCTAGAGATCTGTTGCATAACAAGGTGCATATAGTTGACACTATAGTTACCATACACCTAAAAATGGTTAAGATGGTAAATTTTACGTTATGTGTTTTTTTACCACAGTAAAAAAATCCCCACAATCCAAACAAAACAAAACAACACAACTAAGCCTTCTTCTGGCCCTGCCTGTTCCCCCATTTGGGCTGTTTTTTCCCTGGAGCGCTCATCATTCTTAAGTGCCTGCTTTACTTACCTAGGCGGTAGGTCTCCCCTCTAGAATGTAGGCCCCATGAGGGATGGACTGTTGGTTGCTTTGTTCACTGGTGGTGAAGAACAGTGCCGGGCATTAATGAGGCACTTCATGAATGTGTGATGAGGACAAGCAGGTGCCCCAAATCTGGGGGTAGCCACACTACAGAGACGTGGACGTGGACTCAGAGGAGGTTCTGGGGAGAGGCTCCTTAGGGTGTCCATGGATCTGAGAATTTGCATGGGGATAGGAATGCTCCTTGTGGAATAGGGACAGACAGGGCTGCTGTTTGTTTTTAAAGTGGAACCAATGGTCACCATTGGCTGAATGAAGACTGTAACAGTCTTGGTATGAGAAGAATTTCCTATTCACCCACATGACACGAAGTGTGTGTCATGCAGTGTCCCCGGTAGCATGGCGGTATGTACATACATCAGCACCATGTGTGTCCCCCTCACTGTGGACGAAGTAGAGGGGACAGGGATTTGCAGAGGGAAAATTCCTCATTCTGTTGCTTTTTGCTAGTGTAGATCAATGGGTTTCAAGCTAAGTTCTGTGGAACCCTAGGGTTTTCAAATTCTTTTTCAAATAGAACATTTCAGCTGTCGGTGGCTTCATATTTTGATGTTCAGCCTGGTGATTCATTTGGCCAAGTGTTCTGTTGCATGTAGCTTTAGGGCCCTTGACCAACCAGCTCTGTAACTTGGCCCCTTTACTGCGGGGTGGTTCAAAGCAGGTGGCCATCTTGTCCCTAAGATTATTTTGCCTTTTTGAAAGGTCAGGGAGAGCATATCTAAAACAAGGCAATGAATGGAAAACAGCTTTTCTTTCAGGCTCAGTACTTAAGGCTAAGACATCACATAAAAGGAAGTGTTTAAGGAGGGATTTAAAAAGAAAATCTCACCGCAGATGAAAAGAGGCTGACTTTTTAAAGAATCTGAGAGATTCCAGAGAAAAGAAAAGAGTCCTTGGGTGAATATTTCCTGTAGCATAAATGCTGTAATTCACTATTTATGTTTAAAACTTCAGCAGTACAGAGCTTGGCAGTGGCTTAAAGAACTGAGAGGGAGGGCGGGCGTCTCAGTCAGCTTGGGCTGCTGTATGACACAATACCATAGACTGGGTGGCTTAAAGAGCAGATATTTATTGCTCACAGTTCTGGAGGCTGAAAAGTCCCAGATCAAGGGACTTGATCTCAGCAGATTGAGTGCCTGGTGACAGCTCGGTTTGCACATGGCTGACTTCTTGTTATATCCTCATATGATGGAGAGAGAAAGATCTGATGTCTTTTTTTTTTCTTATAAGGGCACTAATCCCAACATGGGGGCTCCATTCTCAAGACCTCATCTAACCTTGATCACCTCTCAAAGGCCCCGTCTCCTAATCCCATCGGAGTGGGGGTTAGGGCTTTAATATATACATTTTGGAGAGAGGACACAATTCAATCTGTAGCAGCGGGAATGATCATTATGAAAGGGAGAGAGAGATTATTGGTTTTATAGCCTGTGTGTGGTTGTCTGGGCTTGCTGTGGTCCTCACCTAAGTTAAAATGTTTGCATTTCTCTCCCTCTCTCTGCATGCAGTCAGCATGGATTTGTTAGGCACTTCATATTTGTTGATTCCAAGACAGAGCATAGTTTTATGGGTCCTGAAGCATATGCAGTTTGAGGGGCCCTTTTTATGCAAATAACAAAAAAACACAAATACAAATAAGCTAGGGCTTCTCCCAGAGGCCTTTGGATGGAGCTTGAGCATGTGGGAAGCCCCACAGCTTAAGTTTCATTAGTTTCATGGTAATTCTGGGTGGTTCATTTCATTTTTTCCCTTTAAAATAATGATTGTTTACCACTTTTTCTAATCGTAGCAGTCATATAGTTCATTGTAGAAAATTTAGAAAATATAGATGAGCCAAAACACCTACCCTAATTTCATAACTATGAAATAATCACCGTTAATATTTTAGTGTGCATAAGGCATTTTGATTGCTGGATGTGCATTATTTTCACATTTCGGTGCTGCCGGAGCCTGGATGCGTCTTTACAATAGATGGTGTGTCAGCGTTTGTCAGTGGCACGCCTTTCCCCCTGTGATGTGGCTTGCAGTTGCTGGTGTCTCAGATATGCTGGGATAAGGGGTTTGTTGTACCGCACTAAACTCTGGGAGCACCTCTCAAGGTTGAAGGTGATGGAAGACCAGAAGTCTTCAGAGGTGACAAAGCGGGAATGCCACCCCACTGCCGACTGTCGTGTGCCTGTGGACGGATGACCTCTCCTCTTCTACTATGCCCTGATGTGGAGATGAGAGCACTTTACCTCTCGAGGTTGTTAGGGGTTTGGGAGAAACTCCAGCAGGCATTAGCAGTGCACTTGTGCTTGGTAATTTACTCAAACAGGTCAGTTTTTGTCATTCAGAAGTGGCCTGTGAGGTTCCAGGCTGGGGGAGCAGGCAGGATACTTGGGGACAGTTTGAAAAATCTCTGACACTCTGAGCATAAGGAGACTGCTTTGGGCTTCCTGTGACAAAATGAGCCCACCTCTGCTGGAAGCCCACTGAACACACGGAAGCATGTTTACTAAGTACTTAAGCATTCATCTGCATGTCATTTTTAATTGTCTTTATAAGCATCCATTCTATATTCATGGTTTATTTTAAAAATTTCAGTTTTCCAAACAGTTGTTGGGCGTTCTGGTTGTTTACTTGTTTTCTCTTGTTATCTACAAGGTGATTTGGCACTGTATATCCTTGTATCTTTTACACGTGTTTTATAAGTTCTTTTACATGTGTTTTTTTATTTCTAGGTACCTGATGGTGTTTATTGCTAAATCTACAAATTGTTTTTAATTGATTATTATTGAAATATTAGAAAGCATTTTTGTAAGTTTTTTTTACTGTAATCTTTCTGAACTCTTATTAGGTCTGATACTTTGTATATGTTTTTGAATTTTATGTGTGGATAATCTTTCTGTCAGTAAATAATGGTAATATTGTCTCTTTCTTTTTAATCCTTGTTTCTGATTTTCTTATTGCGCTAACTGGGAAGTCCCATGAAATATTGAATAGTAACAGTGAGGGTGGGTGTTCTTGCCTGGTCTTCGTTGGGAATGCTTTTAAATACTCAGCATTAAGTGTGCTGCTTGCATCAGGATTTGCATAGCTTCGCTTTATCAGGTAAAGTGAGTTGTCAGGGAAGCATTGGAAATACTGTTATTGAATTATTAGTAAGTTCACAAATTAGGACTTGAACTAAAGTCACTGTCATTTAAAATAATTTATTTCAACAAAAGTCCTAAAAATTATTTTAACACTGGGCATGTGTTTGAGAGCAGGTTAGATATGGTCATTGCCTTTTATTTCCCATCAGGAAAAGTTATGCCTCTACATTACTATTTTCAACACTTAAAATCGTAACTCTTAGTTAGCTCCTAGAATTTATTAGCAGCCTTCTTCCTCATTCCCTATGGTTCTTGACAAGTATCTCTCTGGGTCCTTAGAGTTTTATAGAACACAATTTGACAACCTGATATAGGACATACACCTCCTTTTACAGTGGTGTTAGTTATGACTTGCTCTCTATCATATAGAAATTTTAGAATCATAATTAGAACCAAATGTTCGACCAAGGTGTTTCCCACTATCTGGATGTGAACCTAATAATAAATCTAAATAACAACAGGTAGTAATGAGTGAATTCTTAACATGTGCTGATGTTTTACTCATGTTACAGCTAATCCTTACAATGCCTTTGCAATCCAGGTATTATACTCCCATTTTACAAGTGATTAAACTGAGGGTTTGAGAAATCAAGTTACCTGCAATAAATGTTTGTCTGGTACAGTCTACCTGAGATTTTTTTTTTTCTGCCTGAGACTTTTAGCTGCCCCTGCCCACCCTGAAACCCACAAGCTAAAAAAAATTCAAGCCAACACTAGAAATAAAAGCAGTGTATCAGATGGCTGGGGTGATTTAACAGGTTTGGCCTTGCTATGTGGTTGCAAAAAGTTTAAATTTGACATCCTGAGTTTTTGATACTCTGATGAAGGAGTTCAAGAAAAGGTCTAGTTGATGCAAACAGTTTTTTCCGAGTTGAGGGAGGAAATTGATGTGTTTAGTGTTAATAAGAAGATTTTTGTTGTCAGTTCTTTGACTTAGTTTTAATGTGTACTGCCAGGCAGGGCATGACCAAGATTGGAAACTTGTTTTCTAGCTGTTGATCTAAGTCAAAAAGGTCAGAAAGTTCTCCCATGCTAGCTGTCTGCATGGAATAAATCTCCATGTTTTCCTTTAACATCTCCCAACAATTTAGGAATATTTGGGAGAAGTTGATAGAAAATATGTAGATTTGTTTATTTAGTCCAATCAGATAGATGGGAAACTTTTTGAGATTTACCTTGCTCTTCCCTCAATTCAAGGACTCTGGATTTAAAAGCCTCTGAAATACCAAACTTGGAGACCCTAGGGTTCACTAGGTTGAAATTTAAAATTTCAGGGAGTGAAAAGAATTGATGGTTTGTTTCAAAAAGTACAGGCACTCAGACTCAACAAATCCAAACATGTTTACTGAAGAGGCAGAATAGACAAACATTTTCCATTGTTCAAATGCTTTGAACTCAATGGAATTATTAATTTTAAGTATTACAGAGCTATTTAAAGAAAGTAAAGTTGTGTTTTCAGAAGAATTAAAATATTTTGATGAGTGTGTCATGCATTAACATTTTTGTGATGATCTTTGGAGTAAAACCTTAGGCTATATCTGAACCGTCAGCCATCTACTCTGTCGGTGTGGTCTAGTTGCAGGAATGATGCCACCACAGCCTCTAGTTGTGGAGCTGAGCCCTAGAATGTTCGGATGTGCCTGGCTTTGTGGGCAGTGTCAGGCAGTGGCTGGTTCACAGGAGTGCTGTAAGTTCCCTGTCACAGAGCTGCAGACCTTGATGGACGGCCACCACTGAGGCTGTGCACAGGATATCCAGACAGATATGTTGTTCTGTGTGTAAAACATGAATTTTTCTCATTAACTGGATCAGAATACCAGTAATTGGCATTGGAATGCACCAATGTGTCTTTATAGAAAAGTTCAGTTAAAATAGTTTTTTAACTGCTTTTATATCCCTGTAAAATATGCACATACAAAAATGAAGAAGCAATCAAACTGAACATGGCCCTTATAGATGGAATTCTGTCATGTCGCTGACCGCGGATAAAGGCCGCCCTCCCCATGTTTCCTCTACACCCAATGGTAAGGTATTATGTAGACTAGCAAGTACTCATGTTCTTGACAATTCATAGCTCCATATGGGTTAGTCTATATTATATTGCTTTTTGATATTCTTAGAAACACCCAGGAAGCATATTATCTTAAACCAGCTACCCCACCCCAGGCAAGTAACCAAGGAAATGAATGATCCGAGGGTGGTCAGTGCTGCATCTGCTATTGCTGGTGATTTCATACTTATGTCAGTTTCTCCAGAAGCCAGATTTAAAATGTTTTTTTAATTTTTCTGTATAGACTTGAAGTTCATATAACATAAAATTAACCATTTTAAAGTGAAGGAGCCAGGCGTGGTGGATCATGCCTGTAATCCTAGCACTTGGGGAGGCTGAGGCAGGAGGATCGCTTGAGGTCAGGAGTTCAAGGCAAGTCCAAACAAGAATAAGACTCAATCTTTACAAAAAATAGAAAAATTAGCCAGGCATGCTTGGCTATGTGGGAGACTGAGGCAGGAGTGTCACTTGAGCCCAGGAGTTTGAGGTTGTAGTGAGCTGTGATCATGCCACTACACTCTACCTGGGGTGTCAAAAAAGAAAGGAAGGAAGGAAGGAAGGAAGGAAGGAAGGAAGGAAGGAAGGAAGGAAGGAAGGAAGGAAGGAAATAAAATAAAGTGAAGAATTCATTGACATTTAGTGCATTCACGCTTGTGCAACCACCACCTTTATGAAGGTCCAAAATATTTTATTATCCCCAGAGGAAACCCCATACTCTTTAAACAGTTTCTCCCCATTCCACTCTATCTTAGCCCATGGAAACCATAAATCTGCATTCTGTCCCCATGGATTTACCTATTCCAGATATTTCATATAATTAGTGTCAGATAATATGAGGGTATTAATTTTTCCTACATTTTTGAAAGATAGTTTTGTAGGATACACAATTCTTGGTTTGCAGTGTTTTTCCCCTCCAGAACTTTAAAAATGTCATCTCACAGCCTTCTTTCCACCCTGGTTTCTGATGAGAAATCAGTGGTTAATCTCACTGAGGATCTGTGTACATGGTGAGAGAGAAAGACTGACTCACTCTTGAGACTCTGTGCTGGGGTCTTCCTTCAACACTTAGCCAGGCCAGGCCGGGCGCGGTGGCTCACGCCTGTAATCCTAGCACTCTGGGAGGCTGAGGTGGGTGGATCGCTTGAGGTCAGGAGTTCAAGACCAACCTGAGCAACAGCGAGACCCTGTCTCTACTAAAAATAGCAAGAAAATTATATGGACAACTAAAAATATATACAGAAAAAATTAGCTGGACATGGTGGCACATGCCTGTAGTCCTAGCTACTCGGGAGGCTGAGGCAGTAGGATCGCTTAAGCCCAGGAGTTTGAGGTTGCTGTGAGCTAGGCTGACGCCACGGCACTCACTCTAGCCTGGGAAACAGAGCGAGACTCTGTCTCAAAAAACAAACAAACAAACAAAAAACACTTAGCCAGGCCATTTACCACTCTGCCTTAGCCTTCACTTCCTGTTTATGCTGAGCCTAGAGATATCCAGAGGTGAAAAATTAGTGTCTTCTCAAGGTGTCTTCTGAGCATGTGTTCTTCTCTGGACATGCATGTGGCTCTCTAAATTCCCCCATCCATATACATGGGTGCTTTTGAATGCCTGACTTTCTTTTTTCTTTGTCTCTTTTAGTTTTAGTTGACATGTAATAAGTGTACATATTTATGTGATAGAGTGATATTTCAATGTGTATACAATGTGTAATGATCAAGTAAGGGTAATTAGCATATCCATCACCTCAAACATTTATCAGTTCATTGTGTTGTGAACATTCTAAATCCTCTTTCCTGGCATTTTGAGAATATACAGTAAACTATAGTTAACCATATTCATCCTACAGTGCTGCAGAACACCAAAACTCATTCCTCCTATCTCCCTGTAACTTTGTATCTGTTTCCCAACCTCTCCCCATACTCCCCTCACCCCTACCCTTTCCATCCTCTAATACCCATATTCTACTCTCTACTTTAATGACTCAAATTTTTCTTTTTTAGCTCCCACATATGAGTGAGAACATGTGATATTTATCTTTGTGTGCCTTGTTTATTTCACTTAACATTATGTCCTCCAGGTTCAATCCATGATGCTGTGAATGACATGATTTCATTCTTTTTATGACTGAATAGTATCCCATTGTGTTTATTTACTGCATTTTCTTTATCCATTTGGTAGGCATTTAGGTTGATTCCATATTTCAGCTGTTGTGAATAGTGATGCAGTAAACATCAGAGTGCAGGTATCTTTTGGATGTACTGATTTCTTTTCGTTTGCATAAATACTCAGTAGTGGGATTGCTGGATCATATAGTAGTTCTATTTTTACTTTTTTGATAAACTTCCTTATTGTTTTTCTTAATGGCTGTACCAATTTACATTTCCACCAACAGTGTATAAGAGTTCCCTTTTCTCTGCATCCTTGCCAGCATTTGTCGTCTTTTGTCTTTTTGATTATAGCCATTCTAACAGGTATGACGTGACATCTCATTGTGGTTTTTTTTTTTTTTTTTTTTTTTTTTTTGAGACAGAGTCTCACTTTGTTGCCCGGGCTAGAGTGAGTGCCGTGGCATCAGCCTAGCTCACAGCAACCTCAGACTCCCGGGCTTAAGCGATCCTACTGCCTCAGCCTCCCGAGTAGCTGGGACTACAGGCATGAGCCACCATGCCCGGCTAATTTTTTTGTATATATATTTTTAGTTGGCCAGATAATTTCTTTCTATTTTTGGTAGAGACGGGGTCTCACTCTTGCTCAGGCTGGTCTCGAACTCCTGACCTCGAGCGATCCACCCGCCTCGGCCTCCCAGAGCTAGGATTACAGGCGTGAGCCACCGCGCCCGGCCTCATTGTGGTTTTTATTTGCATTTCCCTGATGATTAGTGATGTTGAGCATTTTTTCTTGTATTTGTTGGCCATTTGTATGTCTTCTTTTGCGGCATGTCTATTCAGATCCTTTACCCAATTTTTGATTGGATTTTTCTTTCTGTTGAGTTGTTAGAGTTCCTTGTATTGAATGCCTGAATTTAAAAAAAAAAAAAAAACTCTCCCCCAACTTTTCCATTCAGGGTTTTGGTGCTCTACTGTGTGCCTCAGTGGTAATCTTCTGTCCCAGTGGCTGTGGGTTGTTTGTTTGCCTTATAACGTTTTCAGGGGGTGTCTGCCGCTTTTCTGCCCTGAGTGAATTCTGAGTTACATGAAACAGAGAAGAGCCCCTCGAGTCGGTCCTTAGCAGCCTCCAGGCAGGTTAGAACAGACAAGTACAACGTTTTATGAAGAAGGTCTGCTCTGTACCCTTTGTAACCAGGGAGCAGGGTCCTGTAGGGGGAACGTGAATTCCATCTGTAAGACCATTGTACCGTCGAGCCAAAGAGGAGGGTGGTACAGGGGCAGATGGAAGCGCTACAGAGCTTTCCTTCTGTTTTTTATGTTGTCTTTCTCTCAGTTCAATGTTTGCTTGGTTGCTGTTTTCCATTATCCTGACAAAGTTGATTTTGACAGTTTTTATTTGAGTTTTCTATGTTTCCGTGGGGGACGGGCCCTTGGAGCCACCTACTCTGCCTTTTTGCTGATGTCGCAGGCCAGAAGCCAGAAATGCATAAATGTTGGCAACAGAACATGTTTTTAGCTTGCAGGGTGAGGCGTGGGGTTAAAGCTTTTAGGCGTCTTAAAACAGGCTAAGTGCTCAATGAAACTCAACGAGCAGTAGGACAATAAAAATTCTAATTCATAACCTGTTAATGTTTTATTCCCTGCTATAGCCCTTAGTTTATTTGTATCTTTGGATATAATGATATGTTCCTTGAAAGGCCTTTTTATTCCATATTATAGGCAGTAGACACTTCATTATTTTGTATTTCATTCAGTAAAGAATTTATTCCACAAGTGAACTCTGTGAGTTAAGGTGAGGCAGGCCCCTTGGGGAGCAAGGTTTTTATAAATTAATGGAACAGCATCTTAGGTGAGTGTTTATTTTAGTATGACAACGTTAAACATCTGTTTTTTCCCCCATGTGTATGATAAACCTTTTTCTTAGTAAAAGACAAGCAAATAAAAATATGAATGTGTGTTTTTACATGTGTTTGGCATATACATGATTATTTTCTGTTGGTAGTGTGTGTGTTTGTTATATGTTTACACTATTGACAGTTTGATCCAATGGAAAGGAAGAGAAGTTGAACCATCATGTAGTCTGGCTCCTGGGCCGTGGTTCTGGCCTCTTGAATCAGCTGTGGTGTTGGTGGCATGAGAGAGATATTCTGAGAGGTAGTGGAGCACCTTATGAACAATTTGGGCTGCCCAAGGGAAGATCTACAAAGGGACCCGCAAATTCACCTATAATCCGTGCTGAGGCACACAGATGGATGTTGTGAATGGGGGGGGCATAGGATTGCTTTCTATTTTAATTGAACAGTCTTATTACTAGGTGTGAAATTCAGTTTTTCTGGCTCTTAAAGGAGCTTATTTGCTTTCAGCCTATATTGTAACAAATTGAAACATTTAAAAAATCTTAAAATTTTTTTGGTTCATTCTGAGCTTTGACATCCTGGGACAGCCCCAACTGCCCTCCCGGGTTGCATGTGTCTGCCTGTGTGTGCAGTGCACGTCCTGCAGGAACTCTAGGGCTGCAGGGGAGGCATTCAGCAGTGAGGTCATCGTAGCATGAAAGCATTTACACAGGGACACGCTGATTTTATAACAGCTGAAATTTAGAATACAGCCAGGTATGCAATTTATAACAGATTAATAAAGCCACTAGTTTTGTAATTATTTTTAAAATATAATGATCAGAAATCCTAGCAAGTTATTTTGTATATACGAACAAACTGACTCTAAAGTTGAAATGGAAAAGCAAAAGGCCCAGGATAGTCGACACAATCATGAAAGAGAACAACCAGGTCAGAGAACTGACACTACCTGACTTAAAGTAATCAAGACAGTGTGGTATTGGTGAAATAACAGAAAAATTATTTCTAATTAATTAGACCCATACAATATAGTTAACTATTGTGCAACAATGGAACAAAGGTAATTCAGCGGAAAAAGGATAGTGTTTCCAACAAATGGTGCTAGAACAGTTGCACGTCCATATGCAAACTCGTCACAAAAATGAACTATAAAATAGATCATAGATCTAAATGTGAAGCATAAAGTTATAAAACTTCTAGTAAATAACATAGGAGAAAATCTAAATGACTTTGGGTTTGGTAATGATTTTTTAGATATAACACCAAAGGGACAATACAGGAGAGGAAGAATTGATAAGTTGGACTTCATTAGAATTAAAAACTTATGTCCTGCAAAAGACACTGTCAAGAGAATGAGAAGACAAGCCATAGCCTTGGAGAAAATATTTGCAAAAGTCATATCTGATCAAGGACTGTTATCTTAAATATACAAAGAACTCTTAAACCTCAACAATAAGAAAACAAACAACCCAGTTAAAAAATGGGGAAACAACCTGAACAGGCACCTCATCAAAGAAGATATACAGATGGCAAATAAGCATATGAAAAGATGCTTGATGTCATATGTTGTTATGGAAACACAACTTAAAACAACAGTGAGATCCTACTGTACACATATTAGAATGGCTAAAATCCAAAACACTGACAACATCAAATGCTGATGAAGATGTGGAGCCACAGGAACTCTCATTCATTGCTGGTGGGAATGCAAATTGGTACAGCCACTTTGGAAGACAGTTGGGCAGTTTCTTACAAAACCAAACCTACTCTTACCATATGATCCAGCAGTTGCGCTCCTCAGTATTTACCCAAAGGAACTGAAAACATGTCCACACAAAAACCTGCACATGGATGTTTATAGCATTTGCCCAAACTTGGAAACAGTGAAGATATTCTTCAGTAGATGAATGGATAAATAAACCGTGGTACATACAGACAATGGGATACTTTTCGGCACTAAAAAGAAATGAGCTATCAAGCTATGAACAGACTTGGAACCTTAAATGCATGTTACTAAGTGGAAGAAGCCAGTCTGAAAAGGCTACATACTATATGACCTTAATTCCCAAGATATGGCATTTTGGAAAAAGCAAAACCGTGGAGACAGTAAAAAGATCAGTGGTTGCCAGAGGTTTGGGGGCGGGGGGGATAAACAGGCAGAGCACAGGATTTTTAGGACAGTGAACTATTCTGTATGATATGACAATAGTGGATACTGGTCGTTATCTATTTGTCCAAATCCACAGAATGTGCAACACCAAGAGTAGACTCTCATGTGAACCATGGACTTGGTTGATAATGATGTGTCACTGCAGGATCATCGACTGTAACATGTGCCCCACTCTGGTGGGGGTGTCGGTAGCGGGGGAGGCTGTGCCTACAGGGAGAGGAGGAGTATGTGGGAACTCTGTACTTTTTTGCGTGATTTTGTTGTGAACCTAAAACTGCTCTAAATAACAAAGTTTATTAATTAAATAAACTTTAAAAATGTCACATTCGGCAGTATGTGGGGGTAGAAGGCGGGATCTGCTTATTTATCACATGAGAGGACTGCAGCAGTCCTACCAAGGAAAATGTCATCTAGGACTAAGTTTCGTGATTTATAAAGGAAGATGAAGGTACTGCTTTTTTTGTATGGCCTTATCCTTGCCTTCAGCCCCCAGGGCGTACTTAACCAGGATATGTTGAGCATATAATTTAATATTTTTAACCTTTATGCCTTATAAATGTTTCCCTCAGAATTTTCATTAGATTATGAGTAGGTGTAGTGGAGTTGCAGAGTGCAGTATTCACTCTAAGCTCAGATGTGGAGGGAACTTGTGGCTTCCTTATTTTATTTTTTTGGTATAACTAGTCTGTCTTGTGCGTGCATCTTGCATCTATCTGCCTGAGAGTGGGAGGGGGTTTCAATTCTGTTTAATTCAAAGAAATCCGTTAGGGCCGTAGTACCAAAGTGTGACCCGTAGACTGGGAGTCTCCACTTCTCGTGGGAGCCTGTTAGAAATGCAGGGTCTCAGGTTGCACCCTAGATATGCTGAATCAGGATCTGCGTTTTAATAAAATTCCCAGGGGATTTGTATGCACAATTCTGTTTGGAAAGTGCCCCTGTAGATAGCGCTGAGCCTGTCAGATTTCTCAGCCTTCTGCCTGCCCTGTGGTCTCCTCTCCAGAATGGCATCGGGTTGTGGGGACAGCGTGGCTCTGTGACCTTGCTGGAGGTGAGGAGTGGGGATCCTGGGCACAGCATCCTTTGGTGTCATGGCCCCCCAAGGCAGCATCCCTTCTCTGTCTGCTTGCCGCTGTCCTGTGCCTGCTGTCTTTGGCTGAAGTCTAGGCTGGTGCAGCGTGTTGTGTCATCTGGTCTCCTGTGCCTGGGCACGGCCTGGGGGCCCTCCCTCGCTGACTCAGTTTCCCTTGACTTCTCAGCAGGACCCCTGAGTTTTTCACATGTCACCTAGCCAGCCGTCGAGGTCACCTCACCTCCTCCTTGCCATGGTGGGCCGCTTTCCAAGTTGCTCACCCCCCACCTCCCTGACTGCAGCTGTGAGATTTTCTGGGTCCCACTCACACCATCAGGAAATCAGAGTGGCCTCATAAATGGAATGTTCAGTGCCTCCTCCTGCCTGCCAGGTTTGCTCTGATGCCTCCAGTCCAGGTTGGTGTGGCTCTGTCCTCTGGCCACTTCCTGGGCACTCCTCCCTGCTCCTGGGGGACTGGAGAGTGGGACACATGCCGTGTCCCCACACCCCACCTAACTCTCTGCGTGTTCCCCTCCTTCCACAACGCCGCTTTTCTCTGCACCACATCCTCCTCTGACTGTGTGCCATCCAGCCGCCTGGCCTCCCTGCCCTGGCCAAGGCATTGTCCACTCAGGGACAGAAGAATACTGCCCACTGGGGTCCCTTAGGACTGGACACCCAGTTATTTCTCAGTGGGCATTTGTGAGGTTTTTGTTTTGTTTTTCCTTTTTATTGCAGTGAACATTCTTGTATGTGTGTTTTTGGATACTTGTCTGGCTATTTCCTTAGGATGAATCCCTAAAGCTGAAATTGTAGCTTCAAAAGAAATAGTGTTTTTAGGTTAAGATATATTCAAACATATTATTAAAAGTCCACCAGTAACTAGAATCAGGAAGAGGAATACAACCACAATATAAAAATTTAAAGTCACTAGAGGGAAAATATTAGAGATAATTAGAATAATGAGATTTATTATTTAGGACTATTTAAACTGCAAGTCACATCAGCATAACCCAAATTTGCTTAGTGAAAAAGCAAATATTTTAGTTTATGAAGTTGAAAAACCCCAGGGTAGGGTAGGTATGTGTTGATGGAGATGCCCACAGAACTCTGTTTCTTTTCCTCTCCTCCTGGGCTTTGTTCTCATCCATCTGGTGGCTCCATTCTTAGGCAGGCTCCACCATCATGGCCTCAAGACAGCTGCGGCAGTTCCAGACCGCACATCCTCTCTCTCAGCTTCAGCCCAGTGGTAAGAGTGACCGTCTCTTTTGCAGGATTCCCAGCAGTTACCTTACTGCCTCTCATTGACTTGACATTCATGGCCAAGGTGATAGAATAGCTTGTCCTAGGTCTCAGCGTGTGTACGTGGGTGCAGTCCAAGATATGCACACGTAACTGTTAGGGGGGGAGAGGTGGAGAGAAGGGGCTCCTCGCCATAGCTGCGCCGTCCCGTTGGCTCCTGAGCACTTGAAATGTGGCTCGTGTTGATTGAGATGTGCTATATGTGTAAAACGCCCACTGATTTTAAAGACTTGATATGTATAACAGAATGTCCAACAGCTCATTAATAACTTTTTATGTTGTTTACACATTGAAAGGATAATATTTATGATGTATTGGGTTGGAGAAAAATACATTTTTAAAATTAATTTCTTTCTACTCTTTTTAATGTGGCTACTGGGAAATTTTAAAGTATATCAAACATAAGGCTTGGATTATGTTTCTTTTGGACAGTGCTGCCCAGAGGAAAGCAGAAGGTGATTTGCAGAAGAAAAGTAATTGACCAGTGAGGTCCACACACTTCCTTTTTCCCTGTGTGCACCTCAGGAATGCTGGTACCTGCATGAGGTGCACCCAACTCCTACCCAAGGAAGTGCAGCCTTGGGTCTCCCTGGCTCAGTGTCTGGGCATGGAGATTTCCCTGGACTATTGTCCCTGGCCATGTCTGAGATGGACAGGGTGCCTCTCTTGGGCCTGCAGCTCTTTCTCAGCCACATCTGGTGGGCACAGACCTGGGGATTGGCAGGTGTAGAGTAATCGGAGTCCATTGTTGGCCAGGCTTGGTATTTCTCTGGTCCCAAAATTGCCTAAAATATTTCATGGGCTTTCAGTGTGCATCTATTCTCTGAGCTCTAAGGACTAATAACCAAAGCCAGAATCTTCATTTCTTTGTCTCCTAGCAACAGATTCTCTCTCCAGCCCTTATTTTTTTCTTGCACTTTTTGTTGAAGTCTAACATACACGCAGAGAACTGCACAAATTGTTGAGTGCCTAGCTCCATGTGTTTTTTATAAAGCAAACCAGCACCCAGAAGCAGACTATTGGTTGCACCCCAAGAGCTCCCTCATGCTCCCTTCTAGCTACTAACCCCCCAAGGTGAACCCTTATTCTGATATTTAGCATTGTATATTAATTTTGCTTGTTTTTGAACTTTCTATAAACTTCATATAGTATGTTATTATTTAATGTCTGATTTCTTGCACTCTCAACAGTATGTTTGTGAAATGCCATCTACAATGTTGAGTGCAGTAGTGGTTCATCCATGTTTGTTGCTGTAGAGTGCTCTCTTGAGTGGCTATGTTTATTTATTGGGTGTGCTGTTGATGGGCACTTGGGTAGTTTCCAGTTTGGGCTCTTAGGGACAGTGTTTCCAGACACATTCCTATACGTGGTCTTTGGTGAACATATGCACCTGTTTGGCTGGCTGTCTGCCTAAAAGTGGAATCGCTGGGGAGGTGGGTATGCATATGTTCCACTGTAGTAGTTGTTGCCAAATGGTTTTCCAGAGTGGCGGTACTGCTGTCCACTCCTGCCAACAGCATGTGAGAGTTCTGGCCACTCCTTGCTGGCCCTTGTGTTCCGCAGCCCTCCCTTCAGTGGTTCTCCTGTGGCTTCTGCTCCAGGGGAGTGTGAGACGCTCACTTACCCCCTGCTCCCAGGTAGCATTTCCACCCCATCTTTGCAGTTGAGGCAAACATCTCTGCTTAGGCAGGATCTTTGGGCATCACGTCTTTCCATGTAGCCCAAACTCTGAGATCTTGTTTGCTGCTTCAGTTTGTGTTAATTTTAGATCAGAGTGAGAAGTTGGATGATCCAGTCTTAGGATTCTGAGGCACACTGGATTTCAGGCTGCAGGGCTGAAAGGGCCTCTGCTAACGAAGCCCTCTTCTTTCTTCTCTTCCTTCTGCGGGTCCAGTTTCATCCTGAAACTCTTTGGGAGGGGTCACAAACTGTAGCCTACAGAGTCCCACAGTCAGAATTTATTCTACCATGTACCCTAATGCTGCAGCCTCCCCAAGCTCAGGGGTGAGTCCCAGGATAAGTCAAGGGACAGGGCAGTCACAGTTGTGCTGCCATTTTCCCAGCTCAGCGGAGCGGGGTTCTCTCTCCCTCCACCCAGCACTGGCCCTCTCCAGGCTGCAGAGGCAGGCTTGGAGCTGGGTCAGCAACCAGGCCCTACTGTCGGAGCGCTGCCACTGCGGTGCCAGGCTCCCTGCTGCCTCTTCTGTGCTCACATCACTCTGCTTGAGAGTGGAGGTCCAGAGAGAGCCCTGTTGGTCCAGCTGGGGTCACAGGGTTGTGCATGGCTGCAGGGTGGGGAGGGAATGACATAGCAGCCCTCAGGAGCGAGGTGCACAGGGCTAGACTGCAGCCAGCTGGGGAGAGGCAGACGGGGCAGGGAAGAGCATGAGTGTGTTACAAATGGCACCATCTAGGGAAATGAAGAAACTGAGCATGCAGGAAGACAGAAAGAAGATAAATATATTAGATATAGTAGATGTCCTTGCAGTGAAGGACATAAACGCCTCTATTAAATTAGATTTGGTCAGAAAATTTAACCATGACCTTTTAAAAAGCAACATGGGTAAAACAAAGGGACCAAGAAAGGTTAAAAATAATGGGCAAAGATATACACAACACATACAGATAGAAAGAAGCAATGTTAAATCAAGGCAGAAAGCATCAGAAAGAATGGGTAAGGGTATTTTATGGCAACAAAAGGTAAATTCTACAATGAAGATAAAATTGTCCTGATCCTTTGTGAAGAAATACAACTGAGAGATTGGCAAAATCATAGTTGTCCGAAAGTTGTTTATTTTTGTCTTAGATAACAAAATAAAGAGATGAAATAAAGTGAATAATTATATATGAATAATATAAAGGAATTTAATTATATAAAAGGACAATTTAATAGTTATATACCAATACTCTACCAACAGAAAATACCCATTTGTTTCAAATATTGATGAACCACCTAAAAATGTATTATATTCTGAGTCTCAAGAAATATATCAGCTTATTCCAAAATGTGAAATTATGTATCTATGACCACCATGCTATAAAGCTAGAATTTAATAAAGGGATAAATAAGACAACAAAGTGTCTTTTTAAAAAAGACAAACAAAGAAAAGTGAATAAAGAAAAACAGACACTGTCTTAGTGTGTGTTGCTATAAAGGAATACTGGAGGCAGGGTAACTTATAAAGAAAAGAGGTTTATTGGACTTACGGTCTGCAGGCTGTACAAGAAGCATGGCGCCAGCACTGCATCTGGTGAGGGTCTCGGGCTGCTTCCACTCCTGGTGGAGGGCAGAGGGGAGCTGGCGTGTGCAGATCACATGGCCAGAGGGGAGAGGCCAGCTCCTGCAGAACTAACAGAGTGACAACTCACTTATCACCAGGAGGATGGCACCAAGCCATTCATGAGGGATCTGCCCCCATGACTCAAACACCTCCCACCAGGCCCCACCTCCAGCATTGGTGATCACATTTCAACATCAGATTTGGAAGGTCAGATATTCGAACTATAGCAGGCACTTGCCCAAATAGCTCTTGAATCAAAGTAGTCAAACCTGAAATTTCAGACTCTTTAAGAAATAATAATAGTACCTTGTGTTTGATATATGTATATGTATATATCTATATATCTTCAGAGGAAAATTTATACTTTTCAGTGATTTCATTATTAAACAAGAAAATTTTTTAAAAATGAACTGAACATACTACTTGAATAAACTAGAAAGAAAGCAATCATTCACATCCAATGAAAAATAGGAGGAAGGAATTAATATAAAATTGGAGATGAGAAATTAAGAAATGGGAAAGTAATAGAATTGATGTATAAACCTAAAAGTTTTTTCTTGGAAAAGACTTAATAAGATAAAGAATCATGTGATAAGAATAATCTTCCTGTCAAAAATGCAGAACAAAGAAAATACATTAACAAAAAGGGCATGGAATGCAGAGGTAAGCATTTAAACATAAGAAATATTACTGCAACTCTAATGTGCTGTATATGAAAATCTTATCGAAATAAATGTTTTTCTATGGAAAGATACTGTTACATTTTCTTAAGAAGAAGCAAAACTCCAAATGGACTAGTACCCAAGGAAGAATTAGAAAAACAGCTATCAAGGAAATTTTTATAAAGGAAAAGAAATGAGGGGAGATATTTCTAGCAGCTATTAAAATGTAATACAAGTGTTTATTTTAATAATATTAAACAGAAATAGGAACCTTGGAAAAACGTTTGCCTGTGATAGAAAATTTATGCAAGTCTTTATTGTGTTGAATTTAACAAATCAATAAGAAAAATATGAATATTCCAGTAGAAAATCAGTAAAATGATAATGAATGAGAAGTTTTAAAAAGAACAAATATATAAATAATCAGTAAACCTAAGAAGCATGGTTGAGTCTCAATAAAACCTCACTAGTATTTAAATCAGTGAAGTTTATAACAAAATGACTCTTAGTTTTTCCAGCAACCTGAACTTTGGGGCTTTTGAGACGCACGTCATATCCCTGGCAATCTTTAGTATGTGGCTTGGGGCATATTTCTTTAATTTTCCAAACCTCAGCTTTCTCACCTATAAAATGGGCATAGTAATTCCCAACTCTTTGGATAATTATGAGGATTAAATGAGATAATTCATGTAAAACTCTTAATACTGTGCCTGGACCATGCTGGGATGCTATTGTTAAGGTTATAATTGATGTATTTTGTCTATCAAATAAAACAAGAGTTAAAGAATGGTAAAAACCCATTGCTGCTGAAGACAGGGAGAAGCTCTCACACGTACCTGTGGCCTGGCTGGGTGTGTTCTCTGCGAGCAGGGACAGTGTCTGACCTATTCATGGTTACACTGTTCACACCCAGCACAGTCCCTGGCTTGTCACAGATAGTCTTTGTTCTGAATGAGTTTCGGTGGATGCTGGCAAGTCTTTGAGGGTCAAGGACAGTGTGATTCCAAAATCTTAAATATATGCTGGTTGATTCAGCAGTTCCATTTCTTGGAATTTACCTTGAGAGGATGGTCCACCATAAATGCGAAAATACATGTATGAGAGTAGTATACGTAACACAAACGTGCTTCTCCTGGGGATTAGTTAGGTCGGTATTCTCATGGAGGGTGCTGTTAGTATTTTGGGCTGATGTGTGCACCCATGGGCCATGCATTGCAGGGTGTCCCCCATGCCAGTGGCATTCCCTTGTCCTGGCAGCAGCCAGCCGGCTCCTGAAGTGGCATCCAGAGCCGAGCAGGGTGCTCTCGACCCACACAGTGAAATTACACATGGTCATAAAATGTTTTGTAAAGTATATTTGCTGACATGAAAAATGTTTATGACGTATTGAGCAAAAAGGACAGTTTATAAAAATTCATAAAAAAGTGTGTGCAGGATGACCCCCTTTTTGGTTGAGATTTTTATTTTTAATTTTTTTGAGACAGGATCTAGCTCTGTTGCCGGGGCTAGAGTGCAGCGGTGACATCATAGCCTCACTGCAACCTCAAACTCTTAGGCTCAAGCCATCCTCTTGCCTCAGTCTCCCCAGTAGCACTACACCAAACACTGTTTTTAATTTTTGTAGAGATGGGATCTCACTATTGCCCAGGCTGGTGTCAATCTTCTGGCCTCAGACAGTCCTCCTGCCTCGGCCTCCCGAAGTGTTGGGTTTACAGGTGTGAGCCACTGTGCCCAGCCAGGTCAACAGAGTTATGTAGATGCATGGGAAAAGTCCCTAAGAGTATAGACATCAAGACATCACCAGTGTAGTCGGCAACTGTGTGATGATGGGTCATTTTTCTTAATAGTTTTTCTACATGTGTAATAGTGAGCATGTACTGCTATGATGTGAAATCAAGAGGCAAAAGCAGCCTGCATCCATCCTGCACCAGGGGCCTTGGCCTCCAGGCCTGCTCTGCAGCCCATGGGGGAGGTGCTCTGCAGCCCAGCTGCCTCCCAGTCTGCTTACCCTCTGTCTAGGTGCAGGAAGCAGGGAAGTGCCCCAAAGGGGAGCAGAGACAACACAGCCCCTCTTTTGGTGTGAAGGGCAGAAGGGGTCCAATGGGGCAGGAGTCTGGGACTGCCCCTGTGGGACCTCAGGGGGCTGGGCGTGAGCAGCTCCCACACCTGTTCCCAGAGGGCGGGGGCTGCCTGCTGCAGAGTGGAGGCCCTCTCCCTCCACCCCCCTGCTGTCTGCCCTGTGGGGAGGAGGCTGTGAGCAGCCAAGGTCAAGGGGGACCTGCGGGGTGGCAGGCAGCAGCCCATGCAAAGAACAAACTGCCCTGTGGTTCTGATAAAAGCAGCCAAGGTCCAGAAGCCAGCTGAGGAGGACAGGGGCTGGCCCGGGGCAGAGAGGGGGCAGTGAGACACATGTCCCTCCTCTTTGTAGGCCCCCTGCTAACCTCGGTGCCTGGGGCAGCGGGCCCTCAGTAACTGGTGAACAAACATTCTAATGTCATTCCCTTCTTGAGTTTTAGCTCAGAAGCCTTCCGAAAATCAGGAAGGGTCAGCTAACTGCTCCCCTGAGCGTCCTAATAGATGTGAACATAGACTCATTCCCGTTTTTAGTGGGGTGGTGGTGGCCGGAGGGCAACTTTCCAGTGGTTTCTGAAACCGTGAACATATAGATGGTAAAATACCCAGAATGCTTTTCACACTATTACACCTGTTATGTAAATAGCTGGTCTGCTGTTCAAGCATCATTATTTTTAGTATAAAAAGAATTGCAGATTTTAGTTACAAAAACTCTGGAGCTAAAGTTTCACTTTGGGCAGTACAATTTGCTGTCTAAAATTTATGGGTGTGTATTTCTCTGGATTTCAGGCTATTGGACTCTTGACATTTGGTAAGTTGGCCTTTGTTTTCATTGGCAGATCTGCCGCATTTTCCCCAAATACGATTATTTTATCTATGAATATTTTTTAATGGGCTGTTATCTCATGGATAGGTATTGATGTGAGCAGGATGCAGATGCCCAGCACTTGGGCAGGGACATTCCTGGGAAGGGAAGTGGGGGATCCATCGCTGGGGGTCGGGGTTGTCCTTTCATGGATCCTGTTTTGCCGGATTTGGGAAGATATACCTGGGAGGTGGGCGTGCCCAGGGAGAGTAGAAATGAGGACTGGTGGCATCCAGAGGTGCGAGTTAGCTTTTCAGGACTTATGGTCCCCTCTGTGACGGCCTCCTGGCCCCTCTGCGGGATGATGTGGGCTCGTCAGGGACCCCCCTTCTCTTCGTTTCCTTATATTCGGACATCTAGGGTTGTGCCTGCCCTTGGCATCTGTCCCCTTCTCTCTGCCTCAGTGCTGCCTCTCTGCCTCCCGCCCCTCCTTCCCAGCCCCTCTTGGCCACAGGGTCGTGTTTTTTCGTCTGCCCTAGTGGGAGTTGACTTTAGGCTCCTGCAAAGTTGGATGAGTTCTGAGGCACTTTGAGTGGTTAGGACCTTGCCAGGCGGTCAAGGGAGCCTGGCAGAGCACAGGACGTGTTTTAACAGGGCTGTGGTCACAGGTACCCCGGCTGGCGCCCTGTGCGAGGAGAGCCCTGGCAGGGTGGGATTTCCTGCTGAAGCCAGCAGTAGCAGTGATACCGAGAGCGCACGTGGATGGAGCGCTTGCGTGAGCCTGGAACGTATCAACATTTCCATCCTAGCATGCTCCTTGGAAGCAGCAGGTATTATCAGCATTTGCACGGTTAGGACTGGGCGCCCAGACAGGCTGCACCACATGTCCAGGGGCCTGCAGACCATGCCTGCCACCCCCTCCCACACAGCCTCTGCAAGGGCTAAATGTGTCTTGGCTTGTTTTGGTGTGAACACGTGCTCTTTGTGGTGCAGGGCCAGACTCTATTCTGGATTAGACATGTAGAACATGCAGGTTTCTGTAGAATACATCTGCCTTATTACATAAGAAAGTGCTTCCACAATGGGAAAATGGGGTTTCCTTCCTAGAGTAAAACTAGGAAAAATCAAGACAAAGCATCTACAGAAATGATCCCCCTAAGAAATGACCTTGAACTATGTGGCCAAGGATGTGTAGGGACACCTAAGTCCCTGCACAGTGACCAGCATGCATAGATTGTCAGGGAGAGATTGCTAGAAAGATTGGACATAACCATGAAGCTGAAATGTAATCACCTGTGTTTTAACTTATTTGGGAAAAACAATTGTGTTTTCTGAGGGGCTGATCTCTGTGAACTGTCATCGCGGTGCCCCTGTGCGGGACAGCGCGAAGCCTTTCCGGGAGGACTAGACTTTGCCAGGCTAGCGCCAGTAGCATTAGAGTGGCTGACCTGCTCTGACGCCTCCCAGCTTGGGCGGCTTGTCTTTGCTGGTTTCCTTGAATTGCTGGTAGCCTCCCTCCTCAACCACCACCTCTAAATTTGGTGATTTAGGCTTTTCCCCTCAGTTTCAGTGAGGTGGTAAGATGGACACTGGTCTTTATGCAGCACAGGCCTCTGTTCTCACTGCTGGTAATAGCAGCGCGTCTGTAACTAGGGCAAATGGCGGAGTAACGCGCTTACTATGCTTCAGCTTTGTTATTTAAGGCTCTAGGTGGGTGTTTAAAGTCATCTCTAGAATCTATGGCTGGGTGCAGTGCTGTCATCCAGGAGACCCAGCTGGACGTGGGAGCCCTGTGTTCAGTCCTAACTACCACCAGTGGCGGGTGGCCCTGGGCAAGTTGTTGAACTGGAGCCTCCCTGGCCCTCTGGGCTTTGAGATTTCCTGGTTGTCATGAACCGAGTGTGAGAGCACCAGCATCAGCCCTGGGGACGAGAGCTGGGGGGCTGAGGCCCCGAGGTCAGTCTGCCAGCCTCAGGGGCTGCTTACGTTCCCTGCTGTGAACTGAAGCCAGCCAGTGCCCAGTGACCCCTCCATGCTGTGCCTGGTGCTGACATAACGTAACCCGATATAGACCTCTTCCTGACAATTTTTGATTTCTTTTTAAAACTCGTATTTTCCTGTTCACCCTGAGCACTGAAGGATGTCTTTTAGTTTGGGGATCAGAAAACCAAGACTCCAGGAGGCCTTCTGCTCCCAAGTGTGTTTTATTTAGCTCCTGCAGTGTCTAAAAATGTTTAATTATCTGCTAACACTTAAAACTTGGGAGCGTTCACAGCAAAGTATGGAATTTGAATTCTTTTGCAAAATTGGAAGATCCCACCACACTGGGTCTGAGCAGTGGAGCGGGGGGCTGCCTCTACGTGGGGGAAACCTGCCAACCCCCCTCACTGGGCTTCCCACTCTGTTGGAAGTATTGTGATTTTCCAGGAAAGGAGACACTGATGTTCAGCTCTAGAAGAGGAGATCTTCCAGCTGCCCAGGGACAGGTTACCCCAATTCAGTCGGAGCCGAGCCAGAGAAGGGATGGGGAGGGCGGGGAGCACCTGGGTGTGGTGGCTGCAAGAAATCAGGCCCGTCCCAGCGTGGAGATGGGGCCACCCTGCTCCTTGTTGCCCAAGTGGGAGTGTTGCAGAAACACCGGTCCTGTCCAGCAGGTAAACCAGCTGTCCCGTGAGTGCCTCCTCCCAGAACCTGCCCCCTCCACCTTCCTTCCCTTCCTAGGAGAGTCTCAGAGACCACTGGGAAGGCTTGTCTGGCCACTGAGTGTACCAGCCAGCCAGTGGCTGCCTTGTCATCCTTCAGTAGATATTTGCAGTGTATTTTTTATTTCCTTTCTAGTAGTCAAATGTTAGTACTTGTATGCTTAAACCTGAAATCTTCCAAAATATTGGAGAAAGCTGGGCACAGTGGCTTGGTCCTGTAGTCCTAGCTACTCAGGAGGCTGAGGCAGGAGGATCGCTTGATCCCAGAAGTTTGAGACCAGCCTAGGCAATATGTAGAGACTTCATTTCTGGGGGGAAAAAAGAAAAGGAAAAATGGAGAAAGGGAGCATTCTTTATATAATGTAATATTACACACACACACACACACACACACACACACACACACACACTGAATCCAGAGCTGCTTGTCTAAAGAGTTCATCATTTGGTGCCACTATTAAGGTGGGTTTGGCTTTTCAAGATCTGTCCTTCCAGAGCCATTTTCCTCCTCCTACACCCTTTTCCTGAATTGCCCCTGCTGACACTGGGTGAACCTGGCTTGGCTTCAATGATTATGCTGCCCCCAGAGATGGAGATGAGGTAAGGCAGGTGATACCATCAGAAGAGCTTTGTATAAAATGAAGAAATGAAGATATCAAGGTCACTTGTGATGATCCTTGCTTTGCAGTTCTTGGGGAAAAAATAGAGTGGGATTAAGATAACTATGTCACTTGGCTGCAGTGGGCCCCCTCCAGGCTCTGCACAGAGGTGCCCTTGTTTGGGGGTGCTCCTCCCCCTGGCTTGCCCACGCTCACTTGCCCTGTCACTTGGCCCAGCCCTTCCAGGTGCCCACCACGTGCTGCTGCTGCTCTTCCACTGTCTGTGCTGGCTCTGCTCCTCCCCTGTTCCTCCCCTGCTCTTGGGCCTCCCACCCTTGGGTGACCGCCGTCAGCATCACTCCTGAACCAGAGTGCCACCCCTGGCCTGTGCGTTCTGATTCTCACCGTGCTGCTAGAGCTGCAACCCTGAATCTCCACGTGCACATGTGAGCATGCGTGCATCTGCCTCAGGAATCTTTTTTTTTTTTCCAGAAGAAGGCATTAGGTAGAAAAAGGATTGGAGAACACTGTGTTGCAGACTAATGGGACTCATGGTTTTCAAAGAAACAGCACTCAGGGCCTTTGCACCCCAAGGTGCGCCATCCCACTGGGGGGCTTTGGTGTCTTGCCTAGTTGCATCTGTGTGTTGACTCTGGTGGCCGTTGGCCCCTGTGCTGCCCTGCAGGTTATGGTGGGCACATGGGCACTGGCGAGCGTTTGGTCAGAGCTCTGCAATTCCCTTTATTCCTAGGGGGCTGCCAGCCCTTCCTCCCGTTTCTGAGCCTCCCACCTCTCTGCTCTCCCTGCGTCTCTCTGCTTTCTGCCCTTGTCTTTCTGTTCTCACCTGCCTCACTCTCAGCCGCCTGTGCCCACACTTTCTATCTGCCTCTGCTCTTGCTCTCCTGGCTGTCTCCTCTGCATGTCACATTATACTGTCATATTTTTTCCTTATCTGCCCTCATGTCATGATGAGGGGGGTATTTATTTTCCTATAAGAAGCACTGTCCTTTCGTGGAAGATCAGCTCCTCAGCAGTGCTGTCAGGACGGTGATGCTCCTGAGTCCCCACTTTCCTGGTTCTACGCAAACCTTCTGGTCCCCTCCAATGTCCCCGGGCACAGCTCAGACCCTGGAACCCAGCTCCTTCTGGCTGCCCCTGCAGCTGGAGGGGTCCCTGGGCTGTCAGAAGGAATGATTCTTGGAGCTTTGCACATCGGGGTGCAGTCTCTCTGCACAATGCACTAACCAACAGTTGGGAACATTTCTGTTGGCAGTGGAGCCTCTTCTCCCAGTGAAATCTTACGAGGGAGCTCCGTATGTGAAAATGGCACTGAGCTGGATGAAGGCAGGGCAGGGGCCTTACGGCCCTCTCCACCTAGCAACCCCCACCCAGGACCCTGTGCTACCCCCTAGATCCCCTGGGCTCTGTGGGCACCATTGAGAACCACCGCATTAGGCTGAGCTCTGCTTGATGAATTTAGACATCAGAGGGAAAACGTAGAGTAATTCTGAGACCCCACCTTCATTTACTTTCAGCAAGCAGAATCACTGAGGCAAAGAACAAAGCCAGTATTTTGAACTTGTCATGTGTTATAGTGATTGCTAATGTAAAACAAAGCATAACGCTTATCAGATGACTATGAGCTAGAGCAATTCTTTTTTTTTTTTTTGAGACAGAGTCTCGCTCTGTCACCCTGGCTGGAGTGCAGCAGCCTCACTGCAACATCAAACTCCTGGGGTCAAATGATCCTCCCGCCTCCACCTCCCAAGTAGCTGGGACTACAGGTGCATGCCACCATGACCAGCTGATTTTTCTATTTTTTTGGTAGAGATGGGATCTCACTATGTTGCCCAGGCTTGTCTCAAACTCCTGGCCTCAAATGATCCTCCCACCTCAGCCTCCCAAAGTGTTGGGATTACAAGCATGAGCTACCACACCTGGCAGCTAGAGCAATGTATAATTTGACTTGGTATCAAGGAATGAACATTAATTACCAATTACATGATGAATTAATCTAGGAAGAGAGTCAAGGGAGGAATTGCTCACTATGTCAAGGCTAGTGCATCTTTGAAGGACTGTCTCCTCTCATACATCTTAAAGGCAGAGAGCCCTCCAACAGCATGTTGACCAAGCTCACCACTCTGAGGACACTGTTCAGGATAGTCACACCCATCAACTTGCCTGTCAATGCCCATCAGTTGATTGTGGCATCCGGCAGTTTCTGGAGGATTGAGAAGAATTTTGAGGTGTGTCTGGGCTTCCCTGGAAAAGACAACGTGGTTGATTAGCATTGTCAGCCATGGTGTGGGTGGGGTCTGGTGGTCCCAGGGACAAGTGCTTACCCCCCTGGATTGTGGTAGGGGTGAGCTGGCTGCGCAGGAGGGAGGGTGTGGTGAGAGAGGGAGGTGGGGTATTGAGGTGAAGTTTGCAATGGAACTGGTGGGCAAGCTCACTTGTGACACTCGCCTGCTGAATGGTGAGCGTCCTGTAGCCCTTGGAATAGGCCTGAGCCTAGGACCACTTAACCCGATAGACTGGCGCTGCCTCAGGGCCCTCCACGTCCTATACCACACGTGCAACAAAATGAACTGTGGTGACAGCGGTGCACTGAGGAGCCCCCGTGCTGTATTCTGACAGTGCTCATATGCACGTTGTGATTTTCTGTGGTCTGTTTGTGAAGGTTTTAAGTTAATTCAATATCAATTCTTTGATTTTGTTTTAGGCTCTTTTTAGTGATTTAAGGAGATCTATTGTGTGGTTTTCTAAAGCTGTGTTGAACATACATAATGTTGAACCTCTGCGGCTTGCTTGCCAAAAATTAGTGGTTTCAGTCTTATTTCTGATCACCCTTGGGCACGTATTTTGGAAAAGGAGAGCAAAGCACTTCCATGGTGGTAAAGAGAATTCAACTATAGAGAGAAATACGGAGGCGGCAAGTTTTCCATAAGGATTTGTGATGACTGCAGCCAGAGCCCCCGCAGGGGACTTGCTGGATCCCTCTGGGAGGTTTGTGTTGAAGGCAGCCTTTGGGGCTGGAATGGAGACTCTTCTTCTTTTTTCTTTTTAAATTTCTATTAAAAACTTTTTAATTGTGCTAAAATACACATAATTTGAAATTTACTATTTTAAAGAGCACAGCCCAGTGGCATTAAGTACGTTTACATTGTTGTTCGGCCATCACCGCCATCCATTTCCAGAACTCTTTCATCTTCCCAAACTGAGACTCTGTTCCCATTGAACATGAACTCCCCATTGCCCCTCCTCGAAACCCCTGACACCCACCATTCTACTTCCTGTCTCTATGAATTTGACTGCTCTGGGGACTTCATATACATAGAATTATATAGTATTTGTCCTTTTGTGACTGGCTTATTTCATGCAAGGTGAGCCTGGAGCCTCAGGGCACGCGGCCACGCAGAGCTGCTTATTTGGTCTTTGTACAGGTTCTATGACAGGTATTACCTAGAAAAACGAGAACTTTTTTTAAAAAAAATTTGATATTAATATTTCTTTTCATAGCCCCACGGTTGCTGTAGCCCTGAAAACTGGGGTTACATAAGAAAATCTTTATATCTTCAACAGTTTCAAACATACAGTCACATAATTGTTAAAAAATGTATTTATTGGCTAATGACTAGCACTATATTTTAAAATCATATTCAGAAGCTTAATAAAATGCATGCAAATAATAATTGAAAAACAACTGCAGACAGGATTGAAGCTTTGCTAATTAGTTTAATCAACTGCAGATATTCATTTGGATTATCTGTCTTCCCTTTTCTAATGACTCGCTTTTAGGCACGATTGGTGGTCTAGTGCTGCAAATTAGATCCCACCCCAAGGACCAGTTTATAAAATGAATATTTGTCAGATTGGAATTTCAATATACAATCACTACTGGGATATGGGGTGTTCCCAGTATTTGAAACACTGTCCTAGATCCTTTGGGAGAATAAAAGCAATGCATGGTGATCTTTGCTTTCAAGCAGCTTGCGTTCTGCCCTGCATGTACCCTCTGTGCACAGGAGATGGAACTGTGAGCTGTGGGCTCTGATGACAGTCTCTAGGCAGTGGTTGGCATCTGGGGGCAGGAACAGTCAGAACAGGCTTCAGGGACGGGGAGAGCTGGAGCCAGGCATAATAGCTGGGTGGGGTTAATCTGGTGGAGGGCAGAGAAGGGCAGTGAGGGTGTGGGTACCCCGAGTTAGGCATGGGAGGCAGAAACAGGCAGAGTGTGATGAAAGGTTAGTGAGTCATGCTGCAGAATGGGCCAGTCAGGGAGGCGAGCAGAGCTGGACAAAGCCTTCGTGCCTGGCCATGAATGGTCTTAATTGGGCTGTGGATGTTCAACTTTAAATCTGAAGAGTAATGTGTGTGTTTCTATAAGGAGTGATGAAAGCAGGAGGATATGATAGTTCACCAGGTGATCTCTGTGCATTGAATCCCTTTGACACAGCCTCCGAAGGATCTTTAACTAGGACAGCCCAGCCACAAAGCACCATGGCTTCAAAAACATCCTTGTTAACCCTCACCGCATGCTGCATTCTCATCACACACTCAGGTGATCGTTTCCTTAGCATTTTAGTCGAGCTGCCTCCCTGGAAGGGGGATGATAGTTTATTCCGGCATTTAGTCTCCAAGGGGAACAGGCATGTTCTGCCTTTATCATCCCTGTTTAGTGACAGGTGAACGGACCACAGGTCTGGCAGTTTAGCATTTTGGCAACTGCTTGGATTTGAACTTTGGGCAGAACAATACCTAGGCACATCTTCGAAAAAATGGCTCCTCTGCTTGTCCATTGTTCATGGGAAAAACCTGAGAGACTTCTCGATTTCTCCTTTCCTTTATCCCTGGCCCCTGCAGGACACACCTGACTCTGCTTCCCTCTCTCCATCCCTGCTGCTGCTCCTCTGGCTGAGTGCCTGAGTTTCACCTGGGGCTGCAGCATCCTCCTCTCATTTGGGGGCTGCAGCATCCTCACCTGGGCTCTCACCTAGGCTCTCCCCTGGGCCACGGGGCCCTCCATGCTGGCTTTCACTTTCACTTTCTTTCCTGCTCCTCTGCTCACATCTCCAACCTGCAGCCAGAGCGATCTCGGCAAAGACATAAACCAGACCTCATTGTTTCACTACTTTCTCTCCCCACTTCCTTGTTTTTACCTGTCCTTCGAGGCCCAGATGGAGCTGCTCTGGCTGGCCCTGACCCCCTTAACTCCTGTGTCCCTCCCTCATGTCACGTGGATTTTCCTGATCCTCCAACCAGATTCTTCCTGCCTCAGGGGTTGTTGCCCTCTCTGCCGGCACAGAGAACAGCGCCTGGCATGTCACTGGCACCCAGTAAGTATTTCAGTCAGTAATATTTGTCGGATAAGTGAATGAACCTTAGAACTTCCTCAGTATTTGGCGGAGCCAGGCGTGGGCCAGGCTCTGTTCAGTTCTGCCAGATCCCAAGCCACAGACAAAGGAACTGTCTACTTCCAGGAGAGCTCGCTGAACGGGAGCTGTCTTAGGTACCACTGGTGTCTCGGAAACAGGCAGCCTGTCAGGTATTAGCACTAATGAGATGTTAGCGTTAGGCAATTAATTTTTGTTGTAAACTAGTAGATGTTTCCTTTTAGATTTAAAGGATTACAAAATTCATTATGACTGTCATCCCAAGGAACTCAGGATTTATATTAAACATCTTCACTTTTTTGGGTCTGGTTGGTGATTATGTTTGTAATTGACAGTACAGTTCAGGAATCAAAGAATTATGGAGTCAGGAAGCATTTAGACGGAGTACACCCAGCATTGCCCCGCTGCGGTAAATGCTTAACAAATGTTGCCATTTTTATGGCTGCCGTTACTCTTCTGTTGTAGGATATTAGAAGGTGTTTATGGTTCACTTAAGTCAATCCTGTGCAGAGTGTGGGGTCCCTCCAGTGGCATTTCTGAGGTCCTCAGTCTCCTTGAGCCAGCGATGGGGAGTTCTGAAGGCTCAGTTTTCAGGCGGCTCTAAGTGGAGCCCAATCTGTTTTTGCACAATGACTCTATTAATACTTCCCTGGTTCTTCCTACAGAACTAGGACATTTCCTTACTTCCCTTCCAACACTGAAGTCCTGCAAGTGGGGAGACCATTCTGTACTCATTCCCTGCATAGCTCTTTTTGCTGCTTGCACATTTGAAGGCTTGCCGCTCAGTTTATCTCTGGTGGTTTCCAGGTGTCTTGTCCTGCCAGAAGTGGCACCAGTGCTGAGCAGAGGTGTGGGGACGGACAGCAGGTGGACTGTTTCCACTCTGGTCTGGGCATAGCCCACTGCCTGAGGTGGGGGAGATGGTCCCCTAAAGCCCACGCTTTTTTCTCTTTCACTGTGGCCTGCTGCTCCTGGCATTTTACGAATTTTGGTACCAAAATGCAGAACATTTGTAGAACTGGTAAATTCATCTGTTCGTTTTAAAAGTTAGCATTCCAGCCTGTCAAGATGATCTCATCTCAGTTGGGTGTCTCGCCTCTGAGGGCGCAGGCCCGATGTTGTAACCCCCCGTTGTCTTAAGCAAGTACCCCATCCTTCTTCCGGACTGGGCCAGAGCTCTGTGGCCCGACCGGCTGCTTCCTGCTGTCTCTCAGGCTGTGCTGAGGGTGGCCCCGCTGCCCGTGGGCCCCTCCACATCTCCGCCTCTTCACGGGGCACATACGAGACTGTGTTAACATCTTGCTGAAATAAAGGCCCTCATCTGCTTAGCATTCCTCTAATACGCCAATCTTGTAACCTTATTAAAAGAGAAAACGAGATGCGTTTGGCCTGGCACTTGCTTCCTGAAGTACTCACGAGCCTTCTGCTCTGATAATCCCCTCTCGGATCGGCCGTGATTGACATTGGGATTATTGGTGTGTAGCTTCCATGATTTGCTTTGCTTTTCATCTCTACCACTCTCCATTATGTTTTAAAATTAATAATTAAAAATCCACCTAGCACACAACAGAGTTAAAATCAAATAGTGTGGAGAGGCTGATAATGAGGCAGCTGTCCCCACCCTCCCTGTGCAGGTCCCCCCAGCCCCACCCCAGGGACACCCACTGCCACTTTTCTCAGCCATCCTTGTTTTCTCTTATTCTTTTCTGTGCAAAAAAATATCATTCCTTGTTATTTTTTAATCATGGTAAAATATTCATAACATAAAATTTACCATCTTAACTATTTTTAAGTGTACGGTTCGGTGGCATTAAGCACATTCACTTTGTTGTGTGACCATCACCATCATCCATCTCCAGAGCTCTTCGTCTTCCTCAACAGGAACTCTGCACCCATTGAACACTAACTCCCCTCTCCCCAGTCCTCAGCCCCTGGCGAGGGTGTCCTCCTTTGTGTCTCTGTGAGTGGAATCATGGTTTTGTCCTTTGTGGCTGGCTTGTTTCACTTAGCATAATGTCCTCAAAGTTCATCCATATTGTAGCATGTGTGAGAATCGCCTACCTTTTAAGGCTGAATAATATTCGCTTAGGTGTGTGTGCCTCATTTCATGTATCCATTCATCCACTGGTGGACACTGGGCTGCATCACCTTTCAGCTGTTGTGAATCACGCTGCTATGAACATGGGTGTGTCAATATCTGTTCCAGTCCCTGCTTTCAGTTCTTTTGGGTATGTACCCAGAAGTGGAATTGCTGTTCATATGGTAATCATTCCTCATGTTTTTGAATAATTGACCATATCTTGTTCTCAGACTCAAATTTTGCTGGGTAGCAGGAAAAAAAAATCTAAAACTCGCTACCATATGGTAACTTCGTATTTTGGTTACTTCTGTCTATCTCATGTATCTTTCATCTGTGCGTTTTAAAAGTTTTGTTGATGTATAATTTACTATTATACTATTATAATACTATTATACTGTTCACCCATTGTAAATGTACAACTTGATGGTTTTTAGTGAACAGTGTGATTGTGCAGCCACACGCACAATTTCAGAGCTCCTATCCCCTGGACCTGGTGAGGGTCAGTCCCCAAATCCAGCTCTCCTCTCAGCCCTGGGCCCCTGGACATTCCCTGGCCGGCTCCAGGGACTGGTATTCAGTATCTTGTGGGGTGTGGTGTGGTCACGTGGCTTCATGAGACAAGTGGAGCACCTGGCGTCCAATTCTTCTTCTGTCCCCTGGGATCCAGCTGGGTGGGCGTCTCCACAGTCTGCCTTCCAGACACCAGGCGGCTCCAGCCCCCAGGCTTCCCGGTTCTGCAGGGGAATCAGCCTGAACACCCTCAGCTCCCCCTCCCTGAACCCGCCATTCCTGTGTCCGTGCTAAGGCCTCCGAAAGGGTGTTGGGCTCTCCCACCCACAGTGCCACCCCATCTGCTTGTCCTTGTGGACCTATACCTGTGAGGTTTCGGGAGGGAGAAGACAGGTGCAGAGATCAAGATATTACTTTTGACCAGAATTTTCTACTCTTCATCATTTTTAAAAACTATCAACAGGATTAGAAATGACATATTTTAGGGATCTTGATTCTGTTTTTATTGTAAAGGGTTCTCATGGGTTGGAATTTCTGTTTTTCTCTGGTAAGTTGCAGCCACTTACCCAAAGTCCACCTTGGGCTGACACTAGACTTGGGACGCAGGGATCACACCTGGAGAGGGTTGCATTGCTGAAAAGGTGGTGATGGAGGTCCTAGTGGTCCTGAGCAATTGCGGAGTACACCAGTCCCTTGGCCATTGCTTTTCATCTTGAGGAATCTCATTGTATTACTAAAACAAACAAACAAACAAAAAAACAGGTGAAGAACAGTGTGGCAGTTCCTCAAAAAATTAAGCAGAATTACCATATGATCCAGCAATCTCACTTCTGGACATATTCCTAAAAGCACTGAGAGCAGATCTCCAAGAGGTATTTGCACACCATGTTCACAGCGGCACTATTCATGGCAGCTAAAAGGTGGAAGCAGCCCAAATGTCCATCAAGGGTATAGTGGATAAACAGTGTAGCGGGTACACACAATGGAGTATTGTTCAGCCTTAAAAAGGAAGGAGATTCTGGCATATGCTACAACAGGGATGAACCTTGAGGACATTATTCTGAGTGAAATAAGCCAGTCCCCAAAAGCCAAGTACTGCATGATTCCACTTATATGAGATGCCTAGAGTAGTCAGGTTCATAGAGAGAAAGTAGAATGGTGGGTGCCAGGGGCAGGAAGAGGGCATGGGGAATTAGTGTTTAATGGGTACAGAGTTTCAGTTTGGGAAGATGAAAGAGTTCTGGAGATGGATGGTGGTGATGGTTGTACAATAATGTGAATATACTTAATGCCCCAGAACTGTACACGTAAAAATAGTTAAAATTGTAAAATTTATTTTCTGTATATTTTATCACAAAAATTTGAATTAAAACCCAGTGAAACCACAAAATGAATAATTATCTTTCTTGGGTAAAATGTTTGCATACTTTTGGATCATCACATTTTTTTTGAAAACCAACTCATGTTTTCTGATGTACTGATATTGGTACAGCACTGGTTTAGAACACAGTCTCAACAATTATATTTGGCTGAGAAACTTATGTTTCAATAGATTTAACTAAACTTGGCATTCATAAAATAAAGGGAAATAAAGGATAGTCATCGAGGTTCTCTGTGACAATGCATTTATCACAAAGATCACACAGAACAAGGCAACACATTTACAAAATAGGATGTTGTCAGGCATGTCCAACATCCATGAAAATAGGTAAAAATAGATTTCTTGCAATCAGCCTAGTGTTGCAGCCATACTTATTGTCTTGAGAAAATCTCATTTGTAGAAAATAAATGCTCTATAGTCAGGCACATAAGAAAGTTGTAACTTGACAAGTTTTCCATTAAATGAAAACTAAAAAGAGATCAGAAAATAACTGAAAAGGTGAATGAGTTTTTTTCTTGTCAATCTTGAATTCACAGAAGATTTTCTAGGTTTTATTCACCACCTACTACTTATTAACTGGAAAAGAGGTGGTGGTAACTTGGATATAATTTTCTTTTGTGGTGGTAAGCCAGAGCCTTTAGTTTTTCTGTTAGAATTTAGAATTGTTAGCTTAGAAGAATTCTAATCATCTTTTTGTAATTAATAAATTTCTCAGATGTGTTAATGACTTGACCCCAGTTGGACATGATAATTTAAGAATTGTAACTGACACATATATTGTTTCATATTTTTAAAGTTCAGTGTTTAGTCTGAAATAACTGTCTTTAGGTGATTATACTTCTGTTAGAAAGTAGGTCGCTTCATAACTTTCAATGAAGTATATGGTAATACGACAGTCGCTTGTAGGTAGTGGTGTTTGTGGTAACAAGGGGAAGTCAAGTAATGAATTGAACTAGAAATTGTGTTAATGGAAGCAAAGGTTGGATTCTCCCCACAGAGTGTGGGCAGGGTGCCCTTGGGCTTCTGAGGGGCCTGCGTGGGAGGCTCACGGAGAAGGCCAAGGCTCCGTGCAAAGCCTGGCTTTTCCTCCTATTGTCATTGACCCTGCGCAAGTCACGTAGCCTTTCAGAATGCCAGTGCAGTCTCTAAGGGGTTAGGGACAGTAACTCTTGGGCTGTTGTGATAATCCTTACATAGCATCATTTACAACTTTCAAGTTTGATTAAGATACTGTACCTACGAAGACTCAAGAAGGGAGGACATCTTACAGTAATGGTGAAAAATACTTGATAAGGCTGGTGGAACTGGCCCGGCTCACTTCACCCCCAAGAGAAGAGTGCCTGTCCTCAGGCCAGGTGATGGGACTCACTGTTGCCTCCCAGGGACTATCATATCAACTGTTTTATGGAGCTGCCACTCGCAGGCCTTAGGCCCGGTTCCTGTCCTCTTACCATGTCTTCGTAGGTCTGTGTTGAGACTGCATTCTTAGGAAACAGTCCAGTTGACCGGCAGGACCAGGGCTGGTGCTCTGGGTGGGGAGGCAGGGAGTGGTGGGAGAGGCTGGGCGAGCAGTTTGTTGGGAACCCTGTTGATCGAATGTATCAGAGAAAGAGTCAGTGGGTGCAGAACAATCCTCTCTCAGCCCTGCATGGCAGCTGGCCAGGGCGAAGGCTGCCTGCACGGGGCATTGGGTCTGGTCCTCCAGCTCCGCACCTGGGGAACTGTGAGAATAAGCACCAGACACCTGTGGCATCCACACGCCATTAGCAAGCTCTGGGTCTGGACAAGCCTCCTTCATTTGAGGAAGAGCAAACTGAGAAAAAGTACAGTAGAGTCTGTGGAAAAAAAATACAACCATATCAGAGAAAGGGAATGTTTTTCTGAAGAATCAGAGGAGATGTATTCCTCTGAAAGTGATTAAGAGTATGATCCAGAAAAATGTTTGTATTAAACAGTGTGTTATCCCCAGTAGAGAATATTCCCTTTCTATATTAAAAGGTACTTACACCTATGGTCGTTAGACAGTATAGTTCTGGGAGAAGTTGGGCAGAGTAGGGGTCCAGAGGAGGCGTAGCCATGACTTTGACTTATCTACAGTGTATCACTCCTGGGGGCATCTCCAAGGCTGGGGCAGGGATTGGAAGCTCCCACATTGGATGGAGGGGCAGGGTGGCTTTGAGAAGAGTTGGAGGGGTTGGGTAGGGGCCGTGGGTGGGCTCAGGATCACTTTCCTTCTCTGTGGGGACTGATGCTCTGTGATGGATAATTGTATGTGTCAACTTTCCTGGGCTAGGGGATGCCCAGATAGCTGGTAAAACATTATTTCTGGTTGTGTCTGTGAGGATGTTTCCAGAAGAGATTAGCATTTAAATCAGTAGACTGAGAGATGAAGATCTGCCCTCACCAATGTGAGTGGGCATCATCCAATCTGTTGAGGGCCTGGATAGAACAAAAAGATGGAGGAAGGGCAAATTTGCTCTCTATGCTTGAGCTGGGAGATCCGTCTTCTCCCGCCCTTGGAGGTTGGTGCTCCTGGTTCTGAGGCCTTTGGACTCGGACTGAATTACACATTGGCCTTCCTGGTTCTTCATCCTGGAGATGGTGGTGGACACCTGGAAAGAGGCACTGTCTCATTGCTGTTGGCACTCTGCCCATCCCTCCGCAGTGTCTGGTGCCACTCTCCAAATGAGTTCCTGGAATTTGGCTGCCGACTGACTTAGAGATTTAGAACAGGTTTTGTTTTGATTTCAGACAAAAAATGGCCTTGGGGTCATTCCTTTGGTGACGGTGACCACCTCCATCTCTTGGTTCATGCTGCTGTTCCCCCTCCTCTCTTGCAGCTTCACTGCTGTCCTGTGCAGTCAGGTTAGTGCACATTTCTCCTGTGTGTGGAAGAACATGTGATGTTATCCTGTCAAAATTCAAACAAAGTAACTGTGTGGTATCAGTCAAGATTTGCCACTATATCAGTAGACATGGTCAATGGAAATGGTGTCCTAAAACACACTAGATTCTAATGTATGAAGACAAGGTGTTACTGTTTAATTGAGAAGGGAGAATTGGCTGTTCAGCAAAACATTAAATTAGATCCTCACCTAATATCATATACCAAAATAAGTTTCCAATGGATTAGTTAAAAAGTAAAAGCATAAATACACTATTAAGAAATATGTGGAACCATTTAATTGCTCCCAAAACAACAATAGTAGTAAATAATAATGGCAGCTATATCAGTTATCAAATGTTACGTAACAAAGCACCCCAGAACTTAGTGGCATCTATCAACAACCGCTTTTTCAGCGGGTGATTTGGGTTGGAAAGGTAGGCTGGGCTTGGCGGGGTGGTTCTTTTAGCAGGGCTCATTCATGGGCTGCAGGTGATGGCCTTACGTGCAGTCAATGGCTGGAGGTAGGCTGGGGAGCAGCCGGGATGAGGGGCCTTGTGGTCTCATCCCCTGGTTGGCTGGGCTTCTTCATATGGTGACAAAAAGGTTTCAAGAGCTGCAAGAGGGTAGGCTCCTGTTTGCAGGTGACTTCAGGTGTCTGCATCACATTTGCAACTGCTCTCTTGGTGAAGCAAATCATACAGTCAAGCCCAGCTTCAGAGGGTGGAGAAGTTCATCTTTTCATGGGAGGAGTGGCAAAGTATTAGGCTATTTTCCTAATCTAAAACAGACACTGTTCTAATTGCTTTACATATATTTTGTATCGGTTATTTCCTGGTGCATAACAAATCGCCCTTAAATTTAGCAGCTTAAATAAACAACAAATGTTTATTACCTCCCAGTTTCTGTAGGTTACATATCTTTGCTGAGTGCTTCTGGCTCAGGGTCTCACAGTGTTAGCTGAGGCTGCATCATCTCCAGGGGCCATTAGGGAGTATCTGTTTCCAGCCTCGTTCCAGGGCTACTGGCAGGCCTCCCGTCCCCATTGGCTGGACCTGCAGGGGTTATGTGTGAGTACTAGGAGATGGGGGCACTGTGGGCCAGCTCCAAGGCTGTCTGGCACCTTCTAACTCTATGTATCAAATGCACTCTCATTATCCTCTATCGTCAATCAAGGAAATTGAGGCAAAGAGAGGGTGGCTAGATAGTGAGTGGGGAAGCTGGGTCTGGATCCCAGGCTGGAGGATCATGACACTCTACTTGCAGTGGAAGATATAATAGGGGAAAGACTGATACAATTGACCACAGATCCATTAGCATCCTGTGTGTGTCAAACACCATCAGCAGAATTGACAAATCAGGACATGTGCCGTCTATCTGCCAATCTACCCCTATTATACTAAAAGCAGTCATAAATCAATAAGGAAACATTAACATCAAATGGAAAAAAATCTGCAGTGGACTCTAGTCGGCAAGTCACTGAAGAACTATGAAAGGCAAATAAACAGAAAAGTACCAAACCTGACACATAAGCAGAGAAATGCAAATTTAAAAATTCTTTTTTGTTTTTGGGTCCACCAAACTGGTCAAGAGTCTTTTAAATATTCATTCTCAGTGTGGGTATGTAGTGTTGGAGGGTAAATACCCTCATACCCCACTGGAGGAAATGTCAATTGATGTAACCTTCTGGAAAACAAATGTTTGTGCCCTTTGATGCAGTCATCCTCTTTCTAAGGTTTTATATTGAAGCCAGAGATATCAATACAATTTTTGTATAAAGATATACACTGAAGCTTTATTTATCTCAGTGGAAAGCAGGAAGCATCCTGAATATCTAACAATAATAGCAGGGTGGTTATACTATGCCATTCCCAGATTCTATTGCCATTAAAATCAAAGAACATTCAGTGGCCTGGAGAAATTCTTATGTTATTTTAAGTGAACACAGTAAGATTCCTGCTATACCATAGAATTCCAATTTAGTACAATGCCTGTGTCCAAAAAACAAACAAACAAAAAAAAACCCAACAGGCTGAATGGCAACACATCAAAATATTAGCAGTGGTTATTTCTGGGTGGTGATGTACATTATTCATTTTTTTTTCTTTTCTGCATTTTCTCCACTTCCTTCCTTGAGCCTGTATTGCTGAGATAATTGGATAGAAAGGCCACGGGAAGCATCTAGCCCTGGGCACCTAGTCCAGCCCAGGACACACTAGCCGAGGGTCAGGTCTCCACTGTGCATTGTCTGGGGGCAGAGCTGGGGGTCCTCCCCAGGCCTTCTGCACAGACCCCTGCAGAGATTCCTGCTCGGCTGTAAGTGTTCATTGTATTTTAATATCAGGACCAAAAGCCTAAGGTTCATGTTCCAGTTAAGTAAATGTGTGTTTTTACTCCCTGGGTCAGCACATCTGCCTGTGAACCGCAGTCCTCCTCCCTCCCCACTGCCACTTCCAGGACACGGTTGGGAAGTTGTCCTGTTGAGACTAAAGCACCATGACCACTGCCTTTTGGGAAAGTTATTACATTTTCTCTCCCCTGCACCAGTGTGTTCGGTGAAGGCTGGTGACTGTGGTGTAGCATTGGCACGGCACTTAAAAATCAAGAAATTTCTGATCTCCTTTGGTTGTAATGCAAGGCTGTGTCAACCGATAAGAACCCAAACTCTGTAAAATAATTTAAAGAGGTTTATTCTGAGCTGAATATATGCGACCATGGCCTGCAGAGCCACACCCAAGAAGCCTTGAGCAAGTGGTCCCACAGTGGTTGGGTTACAGTTTGGTTTTATACATTTCAGGGAGACAAGAATTACACAGAAAATCATAAATCAATACATGGAAGGTGTACATTGGTTTGGCCCAAAAAGGCAGGACATCTTGAAGCAGGGCTTACAGGTTATAGATGGGTTTGAAGACTCTTTGCTTTGTGATTGCATAAAGAAATGAAGCTTTGTATAAAGGCTTGGAATGTTTTAACATAAGGCTGTCTGTTAATCAGAGACAAGCCGGCTGACATGTATGGGACAGATACCCAGACTCAAGTGATCTGTTAAGTAAATTGAGGACCTGCAAAGTAAATTGAGGACCTGCAGGTATGGTTTAACCTCTGTCTTACATGGCCTTCGGCTTGTTAATGATTTTATATCTTAATGTTATAAAGAGTAAGTCCAAAAGGGACAGAGCATAACTAGGCGTGTCTGACCTCCCTTCTCCTCATGGCCGAGAACTAAGCTTTAAGGTTTTTGGGCATGGGGTCCCCTTGACCAAGATGGGGTCCATTCAGTCAGCTTGGGGTGCTTAAGATTTTATTTTAATTCATAGCAGTTGAGCAAATTGTCACCCCAACAGATCTGTTCTTCTGTGAGGAAGGAAGATGTCGGTCTTGGGTTGGCAACTCTGTTTTTTCTAGTCTCTGTCCATAGTCTGATACATCTGTACTTAACCTTATTGGTACCTGCACTACTTCCCTTTTTTAGAGCCAGGGTCTCAGCCTGAATGGTCAGTAGATGACCTGTCAGTGCCTCCTTTTTAGGGGCTATGGTACCTCCCCAGCCATCTTTACCTGAGGGCTTGCCCCGTAGATAACCTCTGGGGGCCCTGTAGGAGGCTTTACTATAGGAACAGAATAGGTGTATGTTTCTAAAATTTGGGAGAATAAAATATAGATAGTGAGCAATACCAGCCTTGCTGACAATAGGCCTTTCATCTTCAATGCTTTCTCAGACTTAACTTGATCCAGGAGGTCCAAGGCTGATTTTCCAGGCTGGGGGTCACTGGGACCCTCACATCTTGTACCCTCTGATCACTCCACTGCTGCCTCTTTGGCCAGGTGGGCCGTTGCAGGAATGAGAGGAGGCGGCAGCGTTCATTGATTCAGGTGTACATGTACCCTGATAGAGGTTCGAAGGGAGACATGTCAGTGGTGGTTGAACTTGAAGTCATATGTGAGTGGAGACTGGTCAGAGGAGAAATGTTCCAGCTTCTTGCGGAAGGGAGACCCCAGAACACCAGCATATGTTATTCTGATAATCAGTACAAGGTGCAGGGAAGAATTGGTTCTCACCAGAGTGCTCTGCCTACAGTGGCCCAGTCTGCCTACAGTCCCTATCTTTGGTATGAAAAATGAAATATGATGTCTATAAGAAGAAACATTTGAATCAGGGCTGCGTTTTCTTTTAAACTCCTTAGAGCTTCTGATCATTTATAGCCAAGAATCCTGTGGTTGTGTTTCTCAAAGTTAGTTAAATGTGGCCTTCCCAAGTCAGAGAGCAGCTTGCTGGAAGCAGAGGCCAGTCTTTACCTGGATGGCCACAGTGTGGTCAGTATAGTTGGTTTGGGAAATTATCTCCTCTTCTTCCCCCATACCTATTTTTATAGTGCTTATCTGATTTATGTAAGACTGAGCCTCTTAAAGATTCACTGAACATACTCCAGTCTAAATGCTTCCTACCCATTTATTAACAACTGGGTCACCCACGTGCAAACCCTTCTATCAGGAGTCCAATCGAGGAGCCTTTTCCTTTCCCTTCAGTGAGACAACAGAGCTTTGTGAAACAAGGAATGTAGATGTTGCAGTGGATTTGGGGAGGGATTGAGAGAGAATGGTGTCAGTATTGGCTGTGTTGAGTTTGAGAAGCTTGTGGGGTGTCCAGATGGACATATAGGTATGTTACCACCCCACCAGGTTCATTGCCTGCTGCCCAGGAGGAAGCCAATACACAGAGACAGCAGAGATTGCAGCAGAGAAAGAGTTTAACATTGCAAGGTGCCAAGCAAGGAGATGGGAGGAAATTTCTGAAATCTGCCTCCCCAAGAATTTGGAGGCTAAGATTTTTAAAGGTAGTTTGGTGGACAAAGGGCTAGGGAACTGGGTCTGCTGATTGGCTGGGGATGAACTCATAGGATGGGGAAATAGAAGTTGTCTTCCTGGTTGAGACAGTTCCTGGGTAGAGGGTCACAGGACCTGTGGAGTCAGTTCCCAAGCTTGTACCACTCACTGCAGGACAGCCAATAAACTGAGAGATGAGGTGTTGGGGCAAGGAAAGCAACTTGTATTCAGAGAGCCAGCAAACCAAGAAGATGTCCCCAAGAACCATATTAAGTTAGTAGGAACTTTAGACCCCTTTTTGTATTAAGGGGATGTTACAAAAGGTAACTGAACACTACAGATGTCTGGGCGTCAGTGAGGATCTGAGGAGGTTGTGAAACTTCTTTGCTCTTGGTCAGTTAACTTTGGATGAGTAGGTTGGGTCATGAAGTTCCTATAAATCTTTAACATAGCATTGTTACTGGTGTGTATACTTTCCTTACCTCCCTCCCTAGGAGTTAGGTTTGGGAAAGGGACAATTATCATTTTTCTTCTAGTCTTCGTGCAGAGCTGAGCAGAAGCTTTTAACCTAAAGGATATTCCTTCAGGGGGTCAGAAGCAAAATGGAGTTTGCCATATTAAGCCTCCCTTCCACTGTTTCACTGTGAATTTGACTACTCTAGGAACTGCATGTAAGTGGAATCCTACAGCATTTTTCCCATTGTGACTGGCTTATTTCACTTAGCATGATGTCCTCAAGGTCCAGCCATGTTGTAGCATGTGTCAGAATCTCCTTACTTTTAAGGCTGAGTAATATTTCATTGTATCTAAATATATTTTGTATATTCATTCATCCTTCCATGGACACTTGGGTTGTTTCCACCTTTTCACTGTTGTGAATAGCACTGCTGTGAACATGGGTGTGCAGATATCTCAAGTCCCTGCTTTCAGTTCTTTTGCATGTATACCTAGAAGTGGAATTGCTGGGTCATGTGGTATTTTATGTCTAATTTTTGAGAAACTGAGGGAAAGCCCTTTTTAGGATGAGGAAACAGGGTGGATATATTTCCTGATGGGTGGGAGGACTCAGGAGTGCAGGTTGGGGGGAAAGCCTGGAGTTGCCCCTGCAGGCGGGAGTGGTTCTGGGATTCGGGAAGAGGAGGGGGAGCCATGTGGCTACCCTGAGACGGAGGATGGGGAGAGGGGAGGAGGCAGGGAGGGCTCTGCTGGCCCTACAGTGAAAGGCATGACAGCAGGCACAGGGAGTTGGGTGTGGTTGGGGAACAGGGACATGCAAAATGGCAGCTGAGCTAAAGTTGGAAACTGGATATTTGTGGTAACATTAATCGTCACAATTTTATAGTTTTCTCCAGTAGGATGTGGAAACCCAGGAGTGACCTTTTTCTACATGCTAATGCTGGAAATGAGTGATGGTTGTAATTTTATAAGTGCAATGTTAACTCAAGGTTATTGCAGGAAATTTTATGATTAATGCATACTATTCTATTATATGCAGAATAAAAAGTGTTTTCCCCACATGTAGGACTACGCAAAATGACATGCATGTTAGCTATCACCAGGCATTAAAGCAAGGAAAGGAAATTAGGTCACTGTTGTAATAATCATTTAACACAGTGGGGGGTGGGGTGGGAAGAGGATAGATGTTTAAAAATCACTTTTTAAGAACAATTGCATTTTATGATTTCATTTATAGAAGTTTGAAATAGGCAAAAGTAATCTATGGTTATAGAAATCCACAGTGGTTGCCTAGAGGGGTGGGGATAGACTGAAAAGGATACGGGAGAAATTTCTGGGGTATAGAAATGTTCCATGTCTTGATTGGGATGTTAGTTTTTTGGGTGTGTATAGTGTATTTGTCAAAATTCATAGAATTGTACACCTACAGTCTGTGAGTTTCACTGCATGTAAATTTTACCACAAGAAAAAAAAATTGTGGCATACAGTAACCTGTAGATTTATGGAACCTTCTCAGGGATCTAGGTACACCAACAGGGATGAGAATAATGGTATTTAATGAATGTGATAGCCACAGAAACCAAAATATCCGTAAGGTGAAAATTCTCTGGAGATCTACTGACTTCAGGTTTAGGAAAATACAGCATGAAACAAATACTTAGAAGTAAATTTCTGAGGTAGGGTAGGAAAAGGGAGTTTTATGTATTCATATATGTGTGTGTGTGCATATCTCAGTCTCCTTGTGTGATTATCTCACACAAAATGACGAAAAGCACATTTCTACAGTATTTAAATGATGTTATGGTGTGAAATGTGTCCTCATCAAATTCCTGTGTTGAAGCCCTAACACCCAGTACCTCAGAATGTGACTGTATCTGGAGATGGGTCCTTTAAAGAGGTAACTAAATTAAAATGAAGTTGCTAGAATGGGCTCTAATCCAGTGTGACTGGTGTCCTTATAACAAGAAGAGATTAGGACACAGACTCACACAGAGGGGAGATGATGGGAAGACACAAGGAGAAGACGGCCGTCTACAAGCTGAGGAGAGAAGTGTCAGGAGAAACCAACCTTGTTGTGGCACTTCCAGCTTCCAGAACTGTGAGACAGTAAAGGGCTGTTGTTGAAGTACCAGACTGTGGTACTTTGTTAGGGCAGCTCTAGCAGACTAGTACACGTGGCTTTCAATGTCATTATCTCTTCTGCCGCTCATGCATCGTGCCACATGAGGACAATAGGGCAGAGTTTATAAATGACCAAACACAGGCTCAGGGCTCCATGGTGGAAGGTGGGGGAGCTCACTTTTCATATTATTTTACTGTAAGTCTAATTGAATGTCCTGTGGGGAAGGGGTAACTATTTATTGGTAACATCTTCCTCAGTCATAGAGTTTTGTATATCCTGAAATTTGAAAGGATATAAGCACTAAGGTTCTTGTGGCTCAAGGTGGTTCTGTGCATAAAATAAATATTCATATATTATATTTTACTTGTTTTAAAAATTCTTATCAACAGTTTGCCTTAAGCTTGTGAGCCTTGGGTTTGGCAGTGTCCAGAGCAGCCTGGGAGAATTGTACCCTCCTTCTGGGCACTGACTTGCCTAAGGCTGGTGAGCACACACTTTACAGCTTTCCATATGTAAGCAATATATATGGGATATTTATTGTGATTTCCAAGCTCTACATTTCATGCTAAATACTGAAGAACATCAAATGGAAAGTCAAAGTTTCCGATCGTGTACTTTCAACCCTAGTCCCATTTCCTGGTTATCAGTGTCAGTTTTTAGATCTTTTGGTTGTTGCCTGCACTAATGTAATAATATGTTTAAACTGCTCTTTTTGAAATATTTCTTTTATTTTTTCTTTTTATTTCAGAATATTATGGGGGTACAAATATGAATTATTTTGTACAGTTGGAGTGAAAGTTGTAAGTGTGTCCTCACCCATATAGTGTGCATTGTACCCGTCAGGTGTGAATTTACCCATCCCTTCCTCCTCCCTCCTGTCTGCTTGATTTCTGACATTTTCTTTGTTTCCAGGTTGTTGCTATTGTGAACAGTGCAGTTAGGGACATTCTTGTGCTGATCTCCTGGTGCATTGGTGCAAGAGTTTTTCTGGGTTATGTACCTAAGAGTGAGATTCTGGTGTAGGGCCTGCGGGTGTTCAATGCTAGTAGATAACACTGAACTCTTTCCCAAAGCAGTCCCTTCTGTTTGTACTGTCCTGCCCCCTACCCTTCTCCGTGTGCATCTTGGTCTTAATGGACTTATACTCTCTCCAGCTTCAAGTAGCATCACACTTTTAATGTTTTTCCCAATGAGATGCATGTAAAATGGCTCTTGGTTTGTATTCTCTAGTCACTAATGACATTCACTGTTCATGTGCTGTTGGCCCCTTATGGTTTTCATTGTTTGTAATATTTATTTCTTCTCATGGTTATTTTATGACTTTAACTAGTATATTCCAAGCTCCCTCGTGGGATGCGTTGTCCTGGCACAGGCTGTGCCGCCCTTCCCCATGTCCGCTGCCCTCTCCCTCCCTAGTGCTGCCCTTTCCTTGCTTTTAACATTAGTTCAGGCTCTCACACTTGTCTATAAGTGGATTCTAAAAATTTAACGGCAACAAACCCCATTTATTGGAAAGTGATGGTGTGATTTTTATTCACCATAGAACCAAGCAGTGAGACGGAACTTGGAGGTGGAATGTGCCTTGGCTGCTCTGAGAATGGTCTAGGTACCCATGCAGAGTTCCGGATACCTTTCGCCCGTTCCCCCTAAGGCTAATCCCTCACGTAATTGTGAAATAGCTGTTAAAACTAAAAATAACTAAACTATAGACTTTGGGTTTCACCAGTTTTTCAGCCTCATGGCCTTTTTATGTTCCAGGATCCAATCCAGGGGACCGTGTTTCATTTAACATCATGTATCTTTAGTCTCTACTCTGACAGTTTTCAGTCTTTCTTTGTTTTTCATGATCTTGACACTTTAAAGAATACTGGTCAGCTGTTTCGTAGAACATCCCTCCATGTGGGTTTGTCTGATCCTTTCTCACTGTCAGACTGGGGATGTGGGTTTGGGGACACACCACAGAGGCAAGGTGCCTTCTCACTGCATCATATTGTCGACCCAAATAAGTGATGGAGGGAAAAATCTCAATCAGCAGAGGTTTATTAAGCCAAAGTTGAGGACGCGCCTGGGAAAAACGTGAACCACAAACAGACCTGTGGCTGTTTTTCTGAATGGGAATTTGGAAGCTTCACCATTTAAAGGTATAAAGAAAGAAAGAGAAGAAAAAAAAGCAGGGGAGCCTTGGGTAAAACACCGTGGCCACGGAAAAAATTTTTTTCTAGTGTGGCAGTCAGTGTGTTAACAGACTCTCATTGCAGGGGCCAGACATAGCCTGAAGACCTTACCGTACAATTTGCATGTCCTTGCTTATGGGAGGTCAGCAAGGAATTTCCTTAATGAATGATCTGTGGGGGCAGTTCTTCACAGGTGCTTGAGGCCTTTACCTTCTTTTTTGCATAAGGAATTGAGGGAGGGTGGCCCTGAGATTTTGATTTTCCTTTTACAATACCGTGACGTCAACATGTGACTTATTACTGGTGAGGTTAACCTTGATCACCTGACCAGCTGGTGTCTGCCAGCTTTCCTCCCTGTAAAGTTACCATCTTTCTCCTTCCCACACTAAGCGAGTCACTAAGTTCAGCCCACACTCAAAGATAGGAGGATTACGCTCCACCTCCTGGAGGAAGAAGTATTGAAGAATTATTGGATGTAAGTTAAAATCACAATTAGTGAGTATTCTGGGGGAGATACTTTTGAGGCAATGCAAATATCCTATTTCTCCTTAAAATTTTAATCACTAATTTTAGCATTCTTAAGTGGATCTTGGCTCAGCAATGATCACCGTGGTGATTTTCTATTTCCCTCCTTCCTTTTGCATTTATTTTTTGGCTTTCTTTATTTCTTCTTCCCCATTTATTTATTTATTCAGTCATTTGTGATATCAGTATGGATCCTGGGTATTTTTTATTTCATTCTTTAGGTTAGAATACAACACTGTGGTTATTTATTGTTTGACCTTTGGCCATTTGGTTTTTGCCTCCCTTTGACTTGGTGTTTTCCCATCTTCCCATACCCACCACTTTTTTTTTTAGTACTTTCTATTTTCTGCCACTATGAGATACTCCAGGCTCATCTTCTATTCTTATAGTTTCCCTGCCCCAGCCCTGTCATCAGCCATGTATCCATTTCTCCTTTTATCAGAGGATGGCATTAGAAACCAGGATCCAGTGCTAGTTGAGCTCCGTGCTACTGGGGTGACACTGGGGTGTCATTGCTTCTAGGCCTTCTTATGGGACAACCTAGGAAATATACGCAGTCAGTTCTTGTTGTTTGCAGTAATTATGTTTTATAAAGTCACCATGAATACTGAATTAGTGCATACTGAAGCATTGCTCCTGGGGGAAATACACATATAGGGTTAGGTGCCTGTGAGCCTCTGGTCACAACATGTTCCTGACCTGATCAGTATATAACCATGTTTTATGTGTGTTTCTGTATAAAGATACCCTATTTAATATATATTGTTGATTCATTAACATCGAACTGATAGCCAACGGCACTATACCTCATGCCCAAAGTTATCTAACACATATTTTCTCCATAAGGGCCATCTCAGCCTTCTTGTGCTTAGGAACAATAGACAGCACTTCCGCACTATGCTTGGAGCCCATTTTAAACAGTAAAATAACCAACCAAAAAACCCAAAAATGTGAGAAACTTGGCACTAAATAGGCTGTGAAATGGACAGTTGTTTACCACATGAGAGCTACAACAAGAAGGCAGAGTGTCACCTTGTTTGACCTCATCTGGGAACCTGTATGTTAGGTGACTCAAATTATTTACCACCCTGTACACCTGCATGTCTGCAAATGGCTACGAAATATCTTGAGCATTGATTTTCAGGTTACAAATGAATGTTAGTGAGTAGGTGATATGCAAATACAGAATCTGCAAATAATGATTGATAGTATATGTACTAACCCAGGTACACACACATATCTATATTTCTGTATCTGTCTATCTTTATCTGTTAAGCTAAACATAAGTTCATACTGATACTCCCAACTGTAACTCAGAACCATCGTAGAGTTTGGTTCCCCCTCATTTATTTGTAACTTCCTTTTCTGAAGAGAAACCTGGCTTCATTAAATACTTTTAAATCTAGTAAAGTCCCCCATATTTTGTTCTAATGACCACAACTCATTGAAGAGGTCGAGTCAGTTGCCCTGTAGAATGTCCCACTTCCTGGGCGTGTCTGATTGCCTCCTAATGGTGCTGCTGGATCTGTTCTTCTATCTCATGGCATGAGTCCTCCAATTCCCTTATTGATGTTAACAAAACACTAATGAGATCTGCTGATGCAAAAGGAGAACTTTATTTGCTAAAAGCAGTTTGCAGACTGGGGAGGCCCAGCCATCACAGCCTTCTGTGCAAAACGAATGTACGCTTCAAAGAGGGGTCGGGGAGTAGGAGGTTGGAGATTCTAAGGGCAAAATCCGCAGGATAGGTGGGGGTCAGGTGCAGGGTCCAGATTGGATGGCCTTTAAGGAAGACATCACAGGGTCTCTCTTTGTTGGCTGGCCTTGGGTGGTCTGCTGGTGGTCAGTTTGGGAATTTCTAGCTGCAGTCTATTTTGGCATCACAGCAGGAACTAGTTTGGCTTGATTGCAAAAAGGAGGAGGTCCTGTGGCACTTTTACAATATCTTTCTGAGAACACAGAATACGTGACCACTCCCTCACCTGGTCATGGCTGCCTGGTTCTCTTTTAACTTTGAGCATTTCTCTTAACCACAGGGAGTCCGTTTTGTCTGTCAGCGGGGCAGACTTTAACACTGGGGAAATTGCATCTGTGATCTTTGTCTGTGAGGTCATTGGCAGAGGCCAGCTCTTGGTCAGGGGCTGTGCAAGGCACTTCCCCTTCATTATCTCTGCAATGTCCACGGCAGTCTGGGGACTGTGGATTGTTATTCGTTTTTTGGAGATAAAAACATCAAAGTCAGCTTGTGATGTGCAAGTCTACGCAGTTGCTCAGGGCCAGAGCCAGGATTTGGGTCCAGGTCTGTTGTGTTCAAGGCTGTGCTTCTCTGCTGTTCAAGGCTATTGCTACTGAGTTCTATTCTCTGGGTGGGGCCCTGGCCCCTGTACTTTTAATTGCTGAGTAGGTGGTATTTGGCTTTTTCACTTCGTATTGGATTTTTTTGACTTGCGCTCCTTGTTTGTAATTAAGTAACCTAACACATTCCTGCATACCAAGGTCAGGTCTTAGATACAGCCTAACTGTAGGGCTTCTAGAATGGACGATCAGGACTGGATGGGAGCCTGAGTGCTCTGCTGTTCAGGAGGACACCACTTTGCTCATAGAAGAGCCAAGGTCTTGGTTGGAACTGTTTCCCTTGAAAATATTCTGGGGATTCACGTCCTTGCTGCATTACCAAGGGGATTTGCATTTACTTGGGAAATTCAAGCACATTTTATCCAACCTACAGGCACTAATGAAGAGCTAATGAACCGCTGAGACACTGGTTCAAATAAATGATTACGATCGGCAAGAGAAGTACAAACATGACCCTGATGAATGATAATCAAGAGAGAGTGGAAAGGGATGATTTTATTAATTATCCAAACTCTGAGTCTAGTTTCAGAATGGTGAATAAGAATAGAAATTGGAAATGGAATATTGTGTGAAGTGTTCCGTTACTCTTAAAACAGGCCACTTGATACTGAAGACAGTGTTTTCAGGACCGTCTTTGGCATTTATGTATTTGTCTTTGTATTTAGAGCAAGTTACTAATCTCCTCTTAGAATCTCAATAATCAGTTTGTGTTAGTAATTTAAATGTTTACTTATTTAATTTTTATATTTTACAGAGATTTGCAAAATAATACAATTTTTTTTTTCCTTTAAATGGAAGCCTTTGGCTTATGTACTTAGGAAGCTTTCCAGTCTGCTGTGGATTTTAGGCTTTGAGAAATCATTGTTTAGCCAGGGACATGCTCCCAGGCTTCAGTTTTGGATAGTTAATGAAGTAGAAGGTAAAGTTTAAAACACAATTCAAGATTAAAGCAGGAGGTTTTAGTGTCGTTCTTCTCGGGGCTCTAGCTCCTGTCCGTTTGATCTCCTTGGGCCTTCTGAGTCCTTGGACAGGAGGTGTGGAGTCAGCAGGGAAAACAAAGTAAATTCAACTGTTTGAAATTTTGCCTACAGATTCAGTCAATACTGAAATAATATATTTTAAAATATAGCATTGTTGGAAGTCCCATAATGTTACAGATATGTTTGAAAAATGTTTTCTGCCAAGTAATATTCTGCTTTGGTGTTTATACCCTTATTTAATTTAATTTAAGAGTATCCTAAAATTACAAAGTAAAACCTATCTGTTTATAGAATTTTTTTTTGATTCTGGGCAACCAAAATTAAATTTAGAAGTAAATTATTTTCATAGGCTGTTATGACTTCAGCTATCTTCTATAATGCCAGTTTCCAACCTTATTATTCTGTTAGTGAATATGTAATAAATATTTTAAACTTGAACTTATAGAATAAATGTCTGCTAACAAAATAGCACTTTTGTCTGGGTTATGTGTTGGATTCTGCATAGGAATGTCCTTGGGGAATAAAAATTCTCTTAAAGTTTAAAAACTGTTGACCCAAGGGACGGCTTGGTAGTGCTGTTTTCCTTCAGGAAGTCCATGTGCTTTGGGGGCTGTGGACAGGCACTTCCTCAGTGGTGGAACCCATGGCTCTTTGTATGGAGACAAGACATAAGGGACGCTGCTGGTGTGTAAAAGATAATTTGAATATGTAACAAACGAATCAAGCAGGTACATTTGTTTTGTCTAGTTCAGTGTCAGGTATTTTACAATATGATTCCTGACATTGTACAGAAAATGACAAATGGTGAATCTGCAACAGCTGAACTCCTGCCCAGTTGAAGGGCAGGAATTTCACATGTTCTCACCCTGGGGTGAAATAACCAGACAGGACAGTCCCATGGACACCTGGGTTCTTCTTAGCCCAGATCCCAGATCTAGCGTTGTTGCCCTTGGCCTCTCTAGTACGTTGGTTGCTTTGTCATAGCAGAGGGCTCAGTGGCTCCCCAGTAGATACATATGCCCTGCTGTTGCGTTTGATAAAATCAGTGTGAGCAACTAGGACTGAGGGGGTTCCCAGGATGGGGGGCTTCCAGTGCTAAACCCGGAAACTCCAGGGCAAACTGAGACAAGTTGCTCACCCAGATGTGATACTTACTTTCAACCACAGTGAAAGAGCATCTTCAGAGTCCTATTTACAGTTTGCATATTTTTTTAACAACATTATCTTGAAAGAAGCTTAAGGCCCTATTTTTATGTCTGCACTTCCACTCTTCCCATAGGGTTTGATCAGAACCAAAGAATAATTTCTGAAGTTACACTACAAAGATGTTTTGAAAGCTTGGGTAATTTTTATCTTCTGGGAACAAACATGATTAACCAACATAAAAGTTAAACAAGCAGTACTGAAAACTTGCCCCAAGCACCACCCAGGCTGCAGTAGCCTGGCAAAACATGATTGGCATTGCATGTTCTGGGAGTACCAAGTAGATGTATTAATACCCCAGTCTGGGTCTGGCTGCATTTTTGGCAGGGGGTGGGGGGTGGTTCCTCCTTTGAAATTTGCAGTATTTTTTTCTCTTTGAGGGTTTGCAGACTAGGAAAACCACTCCCACCCTAGAGCCATCTGGAGAGCACGAGGGGCTGCAGATCTCTGAGCTCACATGTTTTACTGGCTTAAAAACACAAATGCCAGTCCAATACAGACTTTCCAAAAAGGAAAATGCGGGAGTGGGGGAGAGTCACTGAAAGGAGAAAACTCGTTTGCAAACACAATGGAGTCAATAGGGAACAAACACGGAAAGTGGTGGGAAATAGGGAGAAAATGGGGAGGAATAAAAAACAGGCCGTTCAATATTCTTGAAACAGACCACAAATACGTGGTTGCAGGAAACATATCACTGAGTTTAGACCAGTTTCAACCTCGGTCAGCTCTGGGAGCCACAAACGCCCATTTTGAGAAACACAGGTTTTGCAGCCTGCCTAACACTTGGGCCGTGCCTGCCATGTTTTCTTGTTGATTCTTTTACCAAAATTTCATCTTGGAATGCTAATTTGCAACACAAGACTTTTCATGGTCTAAGGCATTTCTCATAACTGAGACCTTGCTGTGCCACTGCCACCACCCTGCCTGCCCCAGTGTCCTCAGATCTCAGCTTGGGGAGCATGGGATGAGCTGTGAGGTTGAATTCCAGTGGAAATAGTTTGGTCCTTCATGTCTGCTTCAGGTCGGACACACTGGAGCAAGAATTTTTCCTCCTTTGTTGTGTATTTGGCAATGTGTGGATGTGTCTATGTGCGTCTGGGTATTCTGTAACTTGTAGCACATGATCCTTTCAGGGATTTGGAATCCTATTTATGATACACTGCACAACTGTGGATTAGCGTGGGACACGGAACAGGTGAAGGGATGTTGATGAAAGGCAAGAATGTGGTTTTAATCACACAAAATCCAGTAATCATACAATTGCTTATGTGAGGCTTGTTTGGGAAGGTCAACGAAACAATTTACAATGTAGGCCTATGCGCCAGGGACACATCTCTTTTCAAAAGGCTTAATGAGCACCAGACCTATGGGAGAACAACAATCTCTTCCAAAGCAGAAATGATGAAATATATAGATGTTGGCTCATAGATTGCTGAATTCCGGGAAGCCCTGTGACCCCTTTGAAAGATTGCAGGGAATTCTTGAATTCCTAAAACTCAAGACATATCCTAAGATGGCATGCCAGCTAGAGCTATAGTAACCGCACGTTCATTAGTTCATTCAGCAAATTTTATTGGTTATCTATTTCTAAGTGCTATTGTGTGCACAAAGCTCACATTCTCTAGGAGAGAGAAGTAAACAAAAAATGAGTAAGTCTACAGTATGATGCCAGGTAGTGATAAGTCTTATGGCCACAGACATATATATATAAAGCAGGGTATGGGGCTGGAGGTAACAGGATTGGTGGCTCGGAGTCATCAGGTGAATGAATTACCTTTGGTTCTTTATGAGGAGGTAAGTGTGGTTCACTTTAGGTAAGGAGGTGGCACAGACCCTAGGGCCAGAAGGTAGCTATCCCTTCTTCTGTGTAGGGGTCCCCAGATTTCCCTGTTAAAGACTTCCTTTGCTGTCTCCGACGTCTCTGGACCTCCTGAGGGACAGGTAGTGGCAAAGAAGAGGCTGGGGAGGCTTCTCCTGCCAGGAATCTCTACCAGCTGCCTGGATGTGCCGTGGGGCCAGCCTTCCATGCTTAGGATGGAGCATCCTCTCTAGAGTTCGTCAGTAGCCAAATTTGACTTTCTGGGAATTGTTACGTCTTGGCTTAACTACCTCTGTTACATGATGGGGAATAAGATTTCTACCATTAAATAAATCGGTCTTTCTCTTGTGGATATGTGAATTAATATGAGCAGCCTTAAGAAAAAATGTAGATAAATCACCATTGGAGGTCAGGATTTCTAAGGGTAAAGGAGACTTTCTACCATTAGTTCACAAAGGAAAGGAAAGGAAAGGGGCGTCTATGGTCCTTTTGAAATAGGGCACAGCTCTGCATTGCATTATTGGATTCTGATTATTCACTATAATGAAAGTGCAACCTAAAGACCCAGTTAACTGGGGTTGCCTGGAACCCACCCTCCTGGGCTAACCCCTCCCCCCACCCATGATGTTGAGGGTAGAATACAGTTGCAGCCCTTGGTGCTGGGGCTGGGTCCAGTGTGCAGAGTACTGTCAGGGGCTGGCCTGGGGGCCGGGGGTGCAGGGTTCCTTGGGTTCTGACAGGGCAATGGGTATGATTGAGACCTGTTTGTGGTAGGGATTCACTTATACATAAGGCACAGTCCTTGTGCTCATAGATGTGCCCATACCACGAGGGAGGCCTGTGGGTACAGGGGGTGGGGGTGCAAAGAGCAAGTGGAGAACAGGTGATTACACCTGGTGCCCTTTGGGGGCAGATGCCCAGGGGTGAGGCTGGGGGCAGGAGTCGGAACAGGGCCCACTCCATACCTGCAGGCATGACCCAGGGCTCCTCACAGCAGCGTGGGTCCCAGGGTCTGGGGAGGCTGCAGCTAGCAGCTGGGAGAGGAGGGGAGGGGTGAAGCTGGGACAGATGGGCCCCTGTAGGTGTGCGCTGCATGCTGTTTCCAGCCCCTGGTCAGGGGTGGCGTCCTGGGTATGGGATCCTGAAGCCTTGTCAGCAGCTGTCATTGGAGAACCCCTGCATACACTGGGGACCCGGGGTCCTGACCCCAAGTGGAGCCTATGGTGTGGGGGAAAGGGTCAGATGGGAACACGTCATACAGGCTTAGGATGATCTAACACGGTGCAAGTGTGCAGAGAAACACATCAGAGTGGTTCTTTAGGCAAAACTGCTCCAAGGCGGTGACATTTAAGCAGAGGCCAGGATGGTGAAGAGACATTGTGGTGTGGAGACCTGACCAAGAGCATTCCAGGCAGCACAGAAGCCAACATACGGCCCAAAACACATGCTAGAACTCAGGCATGACTGGCATGCTCCGGGGCAGACAGGAGGCTGAGCCTGGCGCAGAGGTGGGTGTGGCTGAGGCCCAGGGCCCAGGTGAGGTTTATTGTAATTGCAAAAATTGGAATTGAGGTTATAAACCGGAATGCACAGGAGTTACCTGAGGTTGACAGAAGTCTTTTAAATTAGAATTAAGGTCAATGCATTGAGAAAACATGTCACTAATTTTGTATTTAACACGATCTGCTTTGCCTACCTATTTGAAAGCAAGTGCGTTTTTGCACTGATATGGCATATTAAGCCCAGAGAGCCATTCTGGAGCAACAAAGGATGAAATCTCAGGCAATTTGTCATGGTTTTTCTAACTATCAAAATAGCCTGTTCACACTGAAAGAAAATGCAAATGCATCGCCACTTCCATTATGTCAGCCTTCCTAATAAGAGTGGTCTTGAATTCATTTAATTAATTTGAAGATTAGAAAATGAGGATTCTTAGACCTGGATTGAGAGGCAAATGGATTGATCTCTGTGCTTCCACTTCCCACTCCTTGCCCCTATAAAAATCGTAATTAAATTTTTTTTGCATGTGAAAATAAGCTTGCAAAATTTATTTTACTTTTTAATTTATTTACTGTTTTTCATCAAGCTGTGTTCTATATGTTCTGTGCCTGCAGATGCCAGGGATTATAAGATTATAATCAAACTAATGAGTTTACCATTGCTTAGATCTAAAAATAATTTCAACAAAAATGGTTATATAGGTTATATAAATTTGGGGAGAGAGTTTCACAAAATAACTTATTTCGTGGGTTATATTTTTGTTAAAAGCATGCCTGTAAAACCTCTCCAGGGCAAAGTGTGAAATTATATTGTTAGGAGTACGATTCACAGCAAAGTCTAGCAGTTGTAAAAGATTCAAAATGGCACCGGTGGATCCTACTCTAAGTATATTTGTTTCATAAAACTTTAGAACATAAAAAACCTAAGTTATGCAGAATTTCTTATTTATTGCAACAAAGCTAGCTGCAGGGGCCAGCGTGGCATGCTAGGAGGGAGAATTATGTGGTAGTTCAGAAAACTGGCTAGAGCCAGATGGCCTGGACGAGTTCAAACCTGGCTCACTGTTACCACCAGTGTGACTTTACACAGGTTTTCTGACCTGGCCACTGGGACCTGTGTTTTCATCCTTAGAATAGCACATCATCATAGTATCGCCCTCTTCAGGTCTTTGCACAGATGAGATAAGTGGAGTGTATAGGTGTAAAGCTCAAAAAGTAGTTTTGACGCACAGTAAGCATCAACAACCCTAACTATAATTTACACTTCTGGAATGGGTTGTATTTGGTGCAAGAAACAGAAGGCAGCTTTGGCTAACATAGGCAAAAAAGAGTTATTTGAAGGATGTTGAGGAGGGTGCGGGCTCATAGGAGCAGTGTCAGTAAGGCCAGGAACTGGGGCAATGGTGAAGACCTCTAGCACAGTTTCATCGGACACTGCCCATTTTGTTTTCCCTTCTCTCCTTTTGTCCACCTGCCCAAGACTCAGTATCCTTGGCTCCTTTTGGGGGACTGCGTGGTCTCCAGGAAAATTAAAGTTAGGTGAGATTAGGTCTGGTTGCACAGCATGATGGTCAAACCAACTTCCCTCTCTCCCTGCTCCCTCCCATTCACCCATCATGCACCCTGCCCACCCATTTGTTCATAGTGACCACGACGCTGCTGTGTGCCAGGCCTATGCGGGGAGCTGGACATGCAGCTGTGGACAAGATGAGCCAGGCCGCTGCCTGGAGAGTGTGCATTACTGGAGCAGGGGAGACAGGCAGTAAGTAAACCATGTCATATAGAGATACGTGGTGAAAGGAAATAAAACTGCAAGGCCTTAGAGACCAGGGCTCAGCAAAGGCCTCCGAGCCTGTGACATTTGGACTGAGGCTGGCAGGATGGAGGGAGCCAGCCATGGAAGGAGCCGTCTGTCAATGGCGCACATAGTTGGTATCTCTAACTTACCCTCTGAAAGAGAAAAACTTTAATCTAGCCTCTCCCCACTAACCACTGCCCCCCTTCCTGCTTTCTTGTTCCCTTCCCACGTGTCCCAGGCCTTTTCCCCAGAATTGACTTCTCCTTAGAGGCAGTGTGTACGTGCTAGTTGGGGTCTGTGACACAGGCTTCTGGGCTTCAGAGAAAGTAAAGGTTGAACAGGCGTTTGGAAGTCTGGGTCCAACCGTACTGTACAGACAGGGGTAGGAGGCCTTACGCAGGCGCGGATGAAGGGAGCAGCCTGGCTCGCTAGGAACAACGTCATTTTGGCTCCTTTAATTGAGACTGCTGCCCTCACCCCTCTCACCTGTCACTCTAATCACGGAGGTGTCCTCATACTGGCCGGGGTTGGGCCTTGCTTAGTCCTGTTGGCACTCCATGACTGATCAGCTGGGCACTTCTTGGAGAACCGTGTGCAGTACAGCTTCAGCCACAGACTGATTTGTCCCTCCTGCCAGATCCCATCAGAATTAGGACAGAGAGGAGGAAAGACTGTAACCAACAAAGAAGGTGACATCTTAAATGGGTTAAATGTGATAGAGAGTATACATGTAAATAGAAGATCCCAGCTTCAACACAGTAGGATACCCAGCTTCAAAAGTTAACTGTTACAGGGTGGAGAAGACCCATCATTTTGGCAGGTAGTGTGACAGCAGGTCTGGGTGTCAGCTGAGAGCATGGTTCAAAGCGGGCAGGTATGATCTGCTGCCCGGCAGATCTTAGAGTCAGTGGATCCTGCTGCTCCTCTGTGCAAGGGGTGTCGTTGCTTGTGATTCTCATGACCTGCGACTCTATTTAAAACTTTTTATTTGGCAAGCATTAAGGATGACTGATAGCTACATTTTTGTATTTCATGGTTTCTAAATGTGATGCTGTTTCTTGACATTTTCGTTACACTTTTACATCGGCTGGTGAATAGCAGCACAGGAAACCCTGCCTTATAAAATCTGTCAATCTGGGTGTTATTTATAATATAAATAGTGACACATTTAGAATATGGGCATATACTAAGAAAACTAGCCATTTAAAATTAAATTGCTTCCAATTCAGAAATTTTACTTTTTTTTTCTTTTGGTAAAATAGCTTAAGAAAAATAGACAAGTGAAACCTTAAAAAATGGAAGTTTTTTTTTTTTTGAGTGTATAAGAGTCTAGGTGTCTAAAAGCTTACTGTGAAAGAACTAAGAAGGAATCGATAAGGCTGACCATGTCTGGTTTTTCTCTATTTAGTTGTGGGAAGCAGACTTCTAGTGATTCTGTGAATATCACATTCTAGGTTTTTGGTTTGATTATTATTTTATTTGACTGATTCTTAAACATTTCTGTTTTCTCCTTTGATTTGCCACTTAAAAGTTAATTATTATAACAAGTAGATGTACATATATATTGCAATAGTTTATCTTAATATATTGCTGAGGGTGGTGTTCTATTTATATTATGATCAAGTTGTTCATCACTCTGTTAGTTTTGCTCTTTTAAAATGAAGGATCTGAAAGAGCATCCTAAAAAAACAGGTTCCAGTGACCATGTGGTGACCTTAGTTTGGTATTTCTCACCATATAGTCTGTTGGTTCTTGTTAAAAGTACAGGTTCCTGGCGGGGGTGGGGGGGTGGGCAGTGTCATGGCTCACACTTGTAATCCTAACACTTTGGGAGGCCGAGGCAGGAGGATCGCTTGAGGCCAGGAGTGTGAGGTTGCAGGAATTGAGCTGTGATGATGCCGCTGCACTGTAGCCCAGGCATCAGAGCAAGACCCTGTCTCAAAAAAAAAAAAAAAAAAAAAGAAAGGGAAGGAAGGAAGGAAAAGTACAGGTTTCTGGGTGCATAGGCGGTAATACCCTACCCCACCATGTCCACATTCTAATCCCTGGAACCTATGCATGCATTACCTTACATGGCAAAAGGGACTTTGCAGGTGTGATTAAGTTAAGGCTTTTGAGATGGGAAGATTATCCTGGATTATCTGAGTGGGCCCAGTGTAATCACAAGGGTCCTCCTAAGGGAAAGCGAGAGGTAGGAGAGTTAGAGAAGGAGATGTGAGGAGGGAAGCGGAGGTCAGAGTGCTGTGGGGCCACAAGCCAAGGAATGAGGATGGGCTGTGGAAGCTGAAGAAGGCAAGGCAAGGGATTCTCCCCTAGAAATTCCAGAAGGAAACCTAGTTCTACCATCCTGTTTAATGGACTTCTGACCTCCAGAACTATAAGATGGTAAGTTTATATTGTTTCAGGCTGCTAAATTTTTGGTAATTGGTTACAGCAGCAATAGGAAACTAACAGACAAAGCCTTGTCTCAGGTACCCCCAAGTTAGACTCTCAGGGGGCTGGGGCTCAGGAAATCTTCCTTTCTTACCCCTTACCCCCTGCTGCATGGTTCTTGTGAATAGTGAAGTAGAGGAAATCATTTTCTCTCACTTATTTGGAAGTAGCTACAGAATAATGATTTAGGCCTGCAAAGCTTTGAGAGTGGGAAAGTAAGCACAATAGCAATTTATAGTACATATACTTAGTGTTTATAAAGACATGTAGATACTTATATTAATTATACAGTAGAAATTGCTAATTTGCTTTAAATGTAACCAAATAAAGTCAAAGAACAAAAAGAAGCCAAGTACCCATAAGATAAGAAGGTCTACTCTGCCAGTCTCTACTGGAAACCCACATGTCTACAGCTTTTCTTATCACTTACTTCCAGCAGACAGTAAGTCAAAGCCATCACGTTTCATCCTGATTGAACTATTCCTGCTGCTTCTGTGTGTGAGGCACTGCCTCAGCTTCCAGCATCATACTGACCACTCGGATGCTCAGTGCGCACAGCGTTTAGAAGCATTTGCTAATGTTTCGGACTCATCACATACCAACTTCCAAACGCTATTGGAGTAATGGCACACAGTGAATGGAGAAATGAAACCAGACTTCAAAGTGGCTTCAGTGCCACTTGAGAGGATGCCACATTGCAAAAGGAGAGACCGTGAAATGCGATGGAGGCAGAGGGCACAAAAATGTTACTGTAGGAAGAGAAACGAGATTACCAAAACTGGATTTGTGAGTGAGAAGACCAGCTGGAGAATCCACTTCTGGAACTGAGTGGACTGAGGCAAAGATGGGGAAATTATGAGGGAAAAGCTAAGGGTCGTGGAGAATATACATACAAAACATTAGATAGGCATATAGTAGGTTTTTAATTTTGGTTTAGATATATGCTAGGAAATATTCTGAATTTCAGTAATTCGAAGAATCAAATATAAGCATTAAACAAGAAAAAGCAGGCTATTTCCAAAGGAAAGATAATCAGATTGATACTAGATTTTAATCTGTGAAACCAAATGCTAGAAGATAATACAGCAACATTTGCATGTTTTAGAAGGCACAAGTTGTTAAGAAAGATTTCTCTAGGCTTTTTATATGCAGGATTTCTGAGCTCACCCATGTAAACGGGCAAATGCAAGTCATTTTCAGAAATTCAATGGATTCAGAGTTAAGTTTCTGCATACCATTTCTGAAAAAAAGAAATTACTTGAAGTACACAACCCAAATGAAAAATTTATCAATGAGGATAAATCAAGAAATGGGAAGCATTGGTATAAATAATGCAGAAATAAGCAATTAAACCAATAAAATGCAAAGTTAAGTTTGAATTGTTGATGCTAATGTGTTTGCTTCAATAAAATCTGGGAAGTAGGGTGAAGCAGAAAATCTTGCCATGTTGCATAGCGCCTGTAGATATATACATCATTGATATTACTTGTTAGAAATAAAATTTCAAGTAGATATTTAAAAATTCTGTTAGAAAAGTGATGTATAATTTCCAAACCACTAGAAAAAGAAAACAGCAAACAAAAAGAAAAGTTGACCAAAATAACAAAGACAGGAAAATTAGAGAGACAAAAGATAAGAAAATATAGTAAATAGGCCTAAAAATAAGATGGCAGAAAAAATTTAGCTATGTCAGCTATCACAATAAAGTTGAGTTGTTTAATTTCCTCTGTTAAAAAACAGTGCTTTTGGACTGGGATAAAAAGTAAAAATCAGATAGAAAGTAGGACTATTAATATAAGGTCAAAATAGAATGCAATACGAAAAAAACTCTAAACAGAATAAAGAAGATTTAAAACTATTAATAAAAGTCGAATCCTCAGAGATGTTTGGAAATACATTGATGGGTTTTGATGACAGAAATAGAATGTGCTCAGTCAATAGAATTAGAAAAACATGTCTTTTTCATCAAGAATAAGGTATTTGGAGACTCAGACATAAAGCCTGAGATTTTCGTGCCTACCAGTGAGAGAGGATCTGGGGAGGAATTTGTAAGACGACTTGTAGAAAGTCTCAAGTTGTGAATAAAAAGAAATTTATTGAGGCTATGAGTTTGAGGATGCCTGGCATTTTTTCTCTGCTTCATAGTTAAGGCCAGAAAAAATAAACCAAGTGTTCTCAGAGCCACTGTCCTCACCTCTTCTCTCTGTCACAGATGCTGTCACGTTGGGTCACTAGTGGTCAAGGTCGCCCTTTCTTGTGCTCCCTTCTCTTGAGAGGTTAGAGCCTGCCTAGAAAGGGTAGAAGAGGATCAACAGTAGTATCAGCCTCTTCTTTTTCCAGGGTAGAGAAATCGAGACGGTCTCAGTGCCCATACTGGAGGATTGGTGTCCATAGACGTCCATAGTATACTTTGAAATGAAAACTGTGTACTGTGAGCCTAGTCTTTATAAAAAAAAAATCAAATGAATTTTATGAATAGAAAAAGTCTAGGTATAAATATAGTTAAGCATTGCCATTGGTTTATCTCTGCATATGGTGTTATAGGTGAATGTTATGTTCTCTCTAATTTTTCACATTATCTAAATTTAGCAGCACAAGGATGTACTATTTATAACAGTGGTCCCCAACCTTTTTGACTCCAGGGATCGGTTTCATGGAAGACAATTTTTCTATGGACTGGGGGGTGTGGTGGGAGATTGAGGGTGTTGGAATGAGTCAAGCACATTACGTTTACTGTGCAGTCAAACCTCTCTGCTAATGATAATCTGTATTTGCAGCTGCTCCCCCGTGCTGGCATCACCACCTCAGCTCCACTTCAGATCATCAGGCATTAGATTCTCTTAAGGAGCCGCAACCTAGATCCCTCGCATGTGCAGCTTACAGTAGGGTTCATGTTCCTGTGAGAATCTAATGCTGCTGCTGATCTGACAGGAGGCGGAGCTCAGGCAGGGATGTGAGCGATGGGGAGCGACTATAAATACAGGTGAAGCTTTGCTCGCTCTCCCGCTGCTCACTTCCTGCTGTGCAGCCCTAGGTTCATAACTGGCCATGGACCGGTACCAGTATGCAGCCTGAGGGTTGGGGACCACAGATTTATTAAGTCAGAAAAAGTGATTTCCATTTTGAAGAAAAAAAAGCCTGCTGTACTCTCTCTGAATGCCCGGTCTAATTTTCCATGCCAGCATTTTCAGTAGCATGTGTAGTGACCGACTGCTTATGCAAGATGTTTAATATGTATTTTGAGTAAAAAAAAAGATTCCAAGGTCACATTTGGGGAAGGCCTGCTCATTCAAGGGTGAACGATTTTCTTGCCTATGATATATATTTTAACTTGTCAGAGTGTTATTCTCATGTGCACTGTGACTCTTCATGAAAGGAACATACTATGTCATGTTTTCAGACCTCATTGACTAGGGGACACTTTTTTATATGTGTTTCTTGAGAAAGTAGTGTTCTATAAAAACATTTTAAGACACACTAACCTATTCCAAAATTATCCATTGGATTGTGTATCTCAGATTCCATCCACATCCCCCTAGCCTTCCCAGGTGCGCTGGTTCTTTTGGCCACCATGTCCAAAGCTCTCCTCGTACTTTCTTCCAATTATTCCATGGAATGTGTGTTCCACCCCCTCGGATCCCCATGCTCAGGGGCTGTCTCAGCACTACCCTTTTATTACCTAAATTTGACACTCAAAACCTTTATGAGCTCTTGTCACATTCCCTCCACCCTGACCTATCCATACAGAGGTTCCTTTTTTGAAATGGATTTACTGATGATTTTGTAGAGCAGATGGTAGGAGGTGGGAGGTTATGTTGCATAGCAGACAGCCCACAGCTTCCAACACTACAGAGCCCCGGACTCCTTTGGCCTTACACCCACCAGGGAACTTTTTTTCTTACTCTTCCCTCATTTAGTGTACAAACTTGGTGGCTTTCCCCCCTCCAAACTCCCAGAGTTTACCCTGCCATTCCCTCTATTCAAATCTAAGAATTTAACATTTCTTTTCTTTCCATAATTCAGAGACTTTTAGCTCAGCCCCAGAAGCCACTGTCAGACTATTTCAGTGCTGTTAAAGGCCCTGAGAGGCAGGAGGGCAGATGATAGGTGTGTGGGGTCCTTATCCTGGGTGGGAGGTGACGCTCAGCACCGTTCGGCTGGCGTGTCCTCACTTGGAGTTCTTTTCCAGGGCTCCGCTGTGCTGTCTTCGGCATCTGGCAGGATGTTGGCTGCGGTCCAGTACTTAGAGGCCATTACTCATGAAGTAATAATTGAGGAAATTAGCTGATCTTAATCCTTTTGGTGTTTGGGGGGTAGAAACATCAGATTTGCTTTTCCCTGTGGTACCATGAAAAAGGGGGAGATTGGGGAGTTCTGGCATAATTTAGGAGCGTAAGCTCTCTTTATATTAAAAAAATTTAAATATAAAACGATCAGCTGGTTTCCCACAGGTTTTATTAGATGCTGGTGTTACTTATGGAGTTTGAGCATTTCAAGTTTTATGTAACTAAAAGGACAAATATTCATGTTTACCTCCTTTTGAAATTACTTTTTATGTCATCTGGGAAAATAAGGACATACGTTAAAAAGTCAAATAGCAAATAGGAAAACCCTGCTGTTCCCTGCTCTGACTTGCCCAGAGGCAACTACCTTTGACTCAACCAGTTCCCTGACGTTTACCCCACACCCCATTTCTAAATAAGATGTAGATCTTGCTGGCTTTGATTCATCACTTTTAGACATCATTTTAGACTTCTTTATAAAGCAATCAGGATTTAGCTTCCTACCCTACCGTCCCCTCTCCCTCCCCTTCCTTACCCTCTAGAGTGGGTGTTTACATGACTTTGCCTTTGCAAATATTATTCACCATTGCAGAGCCTTGTAGGGTAGTATGATTACTTTAACTTTTTGTTTTCTTGAAGTCCGTACTTGCCTTGCTTTTTTCATTGGGTCAGTCAATACCTCCCCGTATGGTAGCTTCTCAGTAGAATTTTGTACAAGATCAGTTCTAGCAGGTACTTACTTCTCTGTTCCCATTTTCTTCTCAAGGCCTCATTCCCTTCTCTTGGGTTGGTGGCTGTCTAGGTCTGCTGCACAGCTGTCAGCCTGGAATCCCCCTTGCTGTCATCTCTGCAATGCCATTGGTCATTTCCTGGACCTCAGGTCTCTCTCATTTTGGCTTTGCTCCCTTGTTTTGGTGGAGCACATCCTGCATTAGTTCCATCTAAAAAGATGCTACAGTGGCAGAGGGCATGGTGGGATTGGCCTCAATGTGCGTTCTCTTGGCTCATGACCCCTGCAGTGTGGACTGGTGCTGGTCAGTCCCCACAGCACAGACCTTCTGTTTTAACCTTTTCAGGGAATAACCCTTTAGAATTTGGCTAGGGTGAAGCTTTCCCAGTTTCCCATCCTTATTTTAGCTTTCCTGCCTAATTATTTATATAAAGGAACCAAAGATGGCGTCTGTATATTAGCTCCTAGGTTGTTTATTTCTTCATAACAGGCTGAGACCTGTTAGCTCAAATGCCTGCCAGTGCCAAACTCAAATTTTTACACATTTAATTATTTTAAAAAGTAGCCTGAATAAGCAGACTTTTGGCCATTGAGGACCTGCCTGCTTTGCATACTGTGAAACCTTCACCAGCTATTGGTACCATAGAGCCTGTGGATGTGAGGCCACAAGCTGCTGTTGCCCAGAGCTCTCTGACCCTGACACTCGGCTGAGCAATGTCACCTGGATATGTGAGCCCCCTCTCTGACACCCGACCCCAGGAATTCCCTTACCCTTTCCCCCTTCTGGATGGTGGACCCCCTGCCTTAATCCTCTGGACATCTCATGCTGTGAAGGACTTCCCCTCCCATGCAACTTTGTCCAAGCACCACCCAAGAAAGCTTGTGTGTTGCTGCCTCGTTTGTTTTATCTGTTTCCTTGATCAGCCCTCAAATCTCTTGAACCTTCTGCACCAAATTAGCCCCAGTTCCAGAGGCGCTCATAGAAACCCCTACCTGAATCTTTTGCGGATTCTAAGATGTACACAGGGTTTTTATCTTTTCTCTGCTGTTGCTGTTGCTGCGTTAGGATATACCTTTCTTAATTCTGCTAGATCAGTACCAACTGCCTATCTTTTTCATAGCTTCCAAAGTTTTGTCACGGTCAATGTTCATTTATCCCTTCCATTGATCTTTATTCTTTCCTGCTTATCTGGGATTTTCTCTGAGTCATTTTTCTTTTCCTTAGTTTGGGTTTGCTAGTGACAAATTCTGCTCTGATTTTCTAAAAAAAAGTTTTTATTTTACCTTCTTTTTTTGAAGGATATTTTCTTGGTCATAGAATTCTATGTTGACAGTTATTTTCTTTCAGGACTTAAAAGGTCATTTCTATCATTGCTGTTGGAAATTGTCAGTCTTTTTTGTGTGGGGGTCCAATTCCACGCCTTTGCTCCTTTTAAGATTTTCTATTTTCTTTAGGTTTTTGTTTCATTTTTGTTTTTTCTTTTGTGCAATTAGAGAGCTTGGCTTTGCAGAGTTTCTTGAAAAATCTGTGATTTGCTGTTTTACTTGTTTTAGAAAATTCTTGGCCATCATTTCTTCTGCCCTGTTCTCTTTTTCTCTGTCTGGGACTTCAGTCACACACATTGCACCTATCCATTGTGTTCTAAATCCCTCTAATACTCTTTTCAAATTTTTTCCTTTTTATGATTTAGTTTGGATATTTGTTTTAATTGACCTGTCTTATAGTTTACTAGTCCTGTCTTCTGCTGTGTCTCATTTGCTCTTGAATCTGTCTGTTGAGTTATTAATTTTAGATATTATATTTTTTACATTTTCTCTTTGATTATATTTACAGGTTATTGTTATCTGGTGAAATTCTTCTTTCATTTATTTTGTTCATCTTTTCCTTTGTTTTCTTGGAATTAATGATTGTAATTGTTTTGAAGTTGGTCGGCTAATTTCATTGTCTGGATTAAGTGGTGGGGATCGCTTTAACCCAGGCAGAGACTGTGCTGGCTCAGAGCAGGTTTGCAGCTGTGGTCAGCTTCAGTCTTGCTCTTGCTCGCCCTTGCCTTTTAGGGTTTTCAAATGAGTTTTTTTGTATTCTTCATAGCCTCTCCCTCTTGTGTTTCCCAATTATAATCTTTGTCTTCAGACTGCATTTCAGTGACTTTTTGTTAAGATTTAAGTCTCTTGCTCTCAGAATTTGAAAAATGTCCTAACCTTGTGTTTGGACCCCAAGTCTCCATCCACATCCCTGCTGAGGTCTCCCCCAGAGCTGGCTTTCTGTAGTTGCACAGCCAGAGTTCTCAGGCTCCTGCTTGTACCCAGAATGGCCAACACCTCTAGGATAAAAGAAGCTGCAGAGTTTAACTCCTTTCTTGGAGGGAGGCTTGTTCTTCTCTGCAGCTTCTCTGAATTTTGTCACTCTCAGCCACTTTCAAAGAGTTGGTTTCCATAACTTTTTCTAGCTTTTCCTGTTGTTCTTGCTGGGGACACTGGTGCACTGTTACCTACTCCATCCTACCTGAAAGTAGAAGACCTGTGCAACCATGAACTCCCTCATAAAAGCATGAATCAAACATAATTGCATCCCCCTAACTGCCCTAGTCTACTTATTTAGGGCCTTCAGGCAGATGAGATAGGGCAAACCAATACAAATTCTAAGTAATGGTGCCTGGAATACTGTGTCAGGAGGATGCCAAGGTGGCATCCTTACTTGGCCCAGAGTGGTGGATTGGTAGGTGAGCATTATCTCTCTGGGTCATGGGAGGGGGTGCCACCTGTTTGCCATTCCTATGTTAGTTGAATGATTCCACTTCTCTACTTTCTAGACATTTGGACAGAGCCCTTAAAGAAATGGAAAGCACATTAAGTGCTGCTTTTATAAATGTGGAGAACTGGTGAGTAGGATGTGTTAGATAAAAGCTTAGATTTTTAATAGTGCTGTTATTAATGTTCTGGTAAAATACTGGGCTCTCTGTGCATTTTTAGTTTGTGTAGTACATAACAGACTTCTGTAAATTCTGAATAAATTCTCTCAATCATTATTCTAAAATGTTCCAAATTGCTTCTGTTCTTACAGTTGTTAATATGCCACATATTATTCCATTCTGATTTTTTGCTGAGCAAAACATAATTGCTTTTGTGGAATATAGCTCTATTGGTGGCGTAATCAAATATTAAAAATAGAACTGTGGAGTTTTGCAGAAAATGCAATTAAAGAAGCAGTGAATGCCTGCATCTTAACTCGTGTTCATAACTATTCTTTTCAGACTAGAGCTATTAGAGAAAATCAAATCTTGATTTGAGATGATTTATATGGAAAATAGCCATGAATTATATTTGCAAGATAATATATACATACTTATATATTTTAGCCACATGAAAGTTTCTTTTTTTAACTCAGATTATTGCATGCAAACTTGGAGATCTAAAACAGTCTTACTTTAGTATGGAATTGCTTCTGTGGTATAGCTTTTCATTTTTTCAGTATTGACTCTTTCATGGAATTGGTTAGGTTTCTCCATGTTGACTTTACAATTTACTAGATCCATGTTCTTGAACAGGTTACTTTACATCCTGGAGACTTGGTTTCTCTGTTGGAAAGGAGCACCTCACCACTGATGCTCGATGATATAACCATTGTGAATATCTCTGGTTGCCTTGTCCCTTCAGTTCTACTCTGTGAAGCTAATCAAGTGCTCTCTATCTACCTATCCATGTTTGCCAGGGCCATCGTCATTTTAGGAAATCTAGGTAAAGCTTTAAAGCTGTACCAAAGTTTGATAGGAAGAGAGGAAGAGATGGTTCATGAGCAAAGTACTATATGTAGGGGTTGTGATTGGTAAAACCTGGCCAAAATGTATTTTGGAAATTGTAGATTTTTGTGTAGTGGTTTAGAACAAAAGTCCAGAGAATCAGATAGTGGGGTAGGAGAGGTGTATTATTTGAAAAATAATCTGCTCCACCAGATTAAAGCCTTTGACAAACTCTGAATTTGACTGGGAATTATGGACATAAATGAATGAAATATAATTACCAGGCATATCAACAAAAAGCGGGACCATGGTCAAGGTACTGATATTGAGATCATTCACATTTCCTCTTATTAATAACTAAGTAATGGTAAAGAAAATCAAACAATTTGATCTATGAATATATCAAAGAACAGGGAAAAGGAAATTTATCTGGAAGACTCAAAAAATGTAGTGGGATATCCAGATGAGAATTTCAGGAAACTGGCATTCTCAATAGCCCATAATATTTTGAAATTAAAAAAAAAAAATAGGTTCTAGAAGTAGAGGGGATTTGTTGTTTAATTTTAGACCTTTTAAAGTACATGTGAGTGATAAATTTCAGGGTGAAACAACTAAAAGAAAGGAAATAGATGGCACAAATTCTAAATTGGCAGAAAGGAAAAATGAAATAAGAAAAATGTCAATAAGAAATAAAAGATAATAAAGGTGATAAAAATGTAGAAAAAGTGAGATAAATAATATAAAAACAAAAAGAAATAAATCAAGATATTTCAATGATCTCAAAAAATGTAAGTAGAGTAAACTTATCTATTAAAAGACATAGATTGTTAGATCAGATTGATCTAACATGTCTGTTTGAAGAGAGATGTCTTAGACATAAAGAAGTAGAAAGGTTGAAAGTAAAAAGGTATAAAACATAAGGTAGGCAGATATTAATCAAAAGAATGTTGGCAGAACTATTTTAATATTAGACAAAATAGACTTAAAGTTAAAAAGCCTTGGTAGGGAGAGGCTTATTACATACACCAAACAGGTACAATTTTACACTTATATACTTCTAATTAAATAACTTTATATAAAGAAAAAAATTGATGAAGTATGGAGATTGAAATTGATCAATCTGCCACCCAAAGGGGAAATTTCAATACATATCAGTTATTGATAGATCTATCAGACAGAAAATTAAAAATAATGTAATAATTTGAAGAACACAATTAACAAGGATGATATAATTGACATATTGACATATGCAGAATTCTGCAGCTTAGAGATATTCTCAAGTAAACATGGAATATTTTTGCAAAATTGATCGGGTAGTAGTCTGCAAAGCAAATATAAAAAAATTTCAAAGAATGCATATCAAAGAGATCACATTCTCTGACTATAGTTTGTTAGAAACCAATACCAGAAAGATACATGGCCCTAACATATTTGGAAATTTAAAAAGCACATTTTAATAACTCTTAGTGAAAGAAATTATAGTAGAAATTGATAGCCTTAAGTATTTAGAAAGAAGAAAGAGTGAAAATGAATGGAGTAAGTGCTCAAGGTAATATGTAGAAAGACAAAAATGAACAAATTTGAAGAACACAAAAAATAATAACAGAAGTTAATGAAAGGAAAAACAAAGCTACAATAAAGAGGACCAACAAAGTCAAAAGGCAGCTCTTTAAAAAATCTAATGAAATAGACAAACATGGTAAGAATGAGCAAGAATTACAAAGAGACAGTAAAAATAACCACTGTTGTGAATGAAAAGGAGAATAGAATTACCGATACAGAAGAGATCAAAAAGTTGTAAAAGACTACACATTTGACAACTCATATGTAATGGAGAAATTTATAAGAAACATAACAGAACTTAAGTTGTTACCAAGCAATCAATGGGCTCATTGTCCAATGCGCATAGAAGCCAATGCCATGGCACCAGCTTTTGAGAAAAGAAAGGCTTTATTGCAAATGGACTGGCAAAGAGACAGGAGGAAATACTCGAATCTGTTTCTCTGAGCTGGGGAATGGGGCAGCTTTTATAGGCAGAGGGTAATGAGGTGTGATCTGATTAAATCTTGCAATGGAGTGATGCCAGGGCTTGATCTGATTGGATCACAGATCATGCCATATGGTGTCCACTTCTTAATTCAGTGGCTGTTTCTTGGTCTGAGTACTTAGGTTCTAACCTGTGGTTGAATGCTTTGTTCTCCTGGGCATGTTGAAGTTATGTAGCTTACAACCTTGAGGTCTGTGGCAACTGAAAAACAATTCACCATTTCATTACGCAAAGTTGAACCGTTTTGGGCTGGTTCTGAGGTTACCAAGCTATAGAAAAAAAATATATATGTATAAACTTAGCAGAACTATTTCATTCTTAATGGGGAAACATTGGAAGTATTCCCTTTAAAATCAAGAATAAGCCATCTACAATAAACTATTAGAAATAATGAGTTTGGAAAAGTTGTTAGCTAGAAGATTCATATAATCAATTATATTTTATAAATTTTATACTTTGGCAACAGAGAGAAAATGTAAATTTTTAAAGGGCATAATTTATAATAATACAAAAATAAGAAACCTAGAAATACATCTGACAAAAAATGTGTAAAGCATATATGCAGAAAAATATAAAACTTTATTTTAAAGACACTAAATAAGACATAAATAAATGGAAGTTTCTATCATATTCATAGAGCTAGTAGACACACTCAGTATTGTGAAGATGACTGTTTTTTCCCAAATAAGATTTGATTTATTCCATTAAAAAATCCCAACAGGATTCTTCTAGGGGAGGGAGGGATGCTCCCTGCTGATGAACATTTGCATTGTTTCTAGTTTTTGCTATCATGTACTATTCTTTGATGGGCAAGAGCCCTATTCTTTACAAACAGGGATTTAACAATCTATTTGTAAAATTATATGAAAGAGCTATAGGCCAAGAAAAGTTAAAAAGACTCCTGAAGAGTCTGAGGGGAATTTTTTACACTACCAGGTATCAAGACCCATTTTAAAGCTGTAGAAATTAAGTGTAGGTGCAAAGGTAGGAAAATCAATGAGCAAAACATAATATAGAGCACTGGAACATCTAGGAGAAACTATGCTATATCATGGGGATGGCATGGCAGGTCAAAGGGCAGGATGGAGGGGCCCTGCTATAAATGGTGCTGGGACTATTGGTTATCTATACACGGGAATCAGTTTCAGGTGGTTTAAAGACTTAACTGGGAAAGGCAAAATATTAAAACTTATAGAACACAATGTAATTTCACCACAGATCTGGGAAGAATTTTTAAAACAAGACATAAGAATGCCAAAGCTGAAACATTTAAGTACATTTAAACTGAACTTCTTTTAAAATTGGAAGACATAATGAAGAAAGTAAAAAGACAACTGGAGGGCAATACTTACAATGCATATACCTGATTATGACTTCATGTAATGAACTCCCACAAGTCAATAGGATGAAGACACAAATCTCAATAGAAAAATGGACAAAATGCTTACATAGGCTTTTCACAGAAGTGAGCATATGTATGGTTAATAAACATTATGAAAAGATGCTCAACTCAGCATGGATATGCAAATTTAGACCATAGAGAGAAACCATTTATACCTACTGGATTGTCCATAATTAAGAAGTTTGATAATACCAATTTGGACAGAATGTAGAGTAGGAGAATTCCTTGTGGGAGTGGAAATTGATGGAACCGCTCTGGAATCCAATGGAATTCTTTTCTGCAGTTGAACACGTGCATACACCATGACCCAGCAGTTCCACTCATAAGCATATGCCTCACAGAAGCTCTTGCCCATCAAAGAATAGTACATGATAGCAAAAACTGGAAACAATGCAGATGTTCATCAGCAGAAGAATGGGATGTTAATAAGTGGTATATTCTAAAGAAATGGACTGTTACACTGCAGTACAAGTGAGTAAACTATAGCCATGTGTGACAACTTGATAGGAGAATCTTAGACGCATGGATATTCTTAGACTGAATTACCCTGAAAGCAGAGACTAAGATGAGGGCTAGTGGGAAGCTCTCGGTTTTGCAGGGAGCATAGCGAGGTAGTCAGAGCAAGGTGGGGAGGCAAGGACAGCCAGTACAGGTGTGTTATCTGGTGGGCTACTACAGGTGACTGTGCTGGACCCTGGAGGCACTGCAGAGCAGTTGCAGAGGCGTTTTGGACTTGTCTGCCTGAGGCCCACCGCCCTTGGTGCTCCTTTGCCTCAGGGATGCTTGTGGGGCACTGGCTTCCACCGGAGCAGCCCCTGCAGAGGGAGTGAGACGCACAGTGTGTGAGCCGATTCGCTCTCTGCCTCTGAGACACACATGAAAACTGCAACTGTTTTTCTATAAAGTGCGAAAACAAGCAAAACCAAACAGTCTTGTAGAGATGAACATAAATATATGGAAAGGTTTCAAAGAGCAAGGGAAGGGAATGATAAATGCCAAATTCAAGATTGTGATTCCACAGGCATCTAGATAGGAAACCTTATTTTTAGCCAAATAACTCAAAAGAGAACTTAAAGTTCTCTGCTGTAATGAAAGACCAGAGGGCAACCATGCGGCGACATCTGCAGTTATTGAGGGGAGAATTGTGACTCCAGACTTGTGCTCAGTGGAGCTATTCTTTGTAAATGGTGACAACTGAGCAATTGAATAGTCCACGGTGGTCCTGGAAGCAACTGAAGATATGCTTCTCAGATATTTGGGGTCTCTAAGCCCACAAACTCCCTGGGAAGAAAAGTCACCTGGAGATGTCCTTCAACCATTTAAACGATAAAGTCAGCAGCTTGAGTTGGTGCAGAACCCTGAAACTAATGAAAACTGGAAGTGGAAATTTAAAAAACTATCAAAAGAGACTGAATGTAATATAAATACAATACAATAATTGTCTGGATCTAAAATTCCAAATTATATTAAAAAAGAATGAGAGATGGTGTAATGGGGGTGAAGGGAAGAAAACATAATAATGTTAAAACCCTTGGCTATTCTGCAAACCAGAGCTATGTAGGTTAAAGAATGAGTTCAGGCTGAGAATGATGGCTCACGCCTGTAATCCCAAGAGTTTGGGAGTTCGAGACCAGCCTGGGTAATACAGAAAGACCTTGTCACTACAAAAAAAAAAAAATTATCTGGGCATGGTGTTGTAGTCTCAGGTACAGGGAAGGCTGAGGCAGGAGTATGGTTTGAGCCCAGGAGTTTGAGGTTGCAGTGAGCTATGATCCTGCCACTCACTGTACTCCTGTCTCAAAAAAAAAAAAAAAAAAAAAACCTGAAAATTTAAAGCTAATTAACAGAAATTACAACTGTGTAGGTACATTCCAAACTACCAGGTATTGGAACCTAATTTGAAGAAGTCAACTATAAGAAGAGTTATTTTGGGGACAATCTAGGAAATTTGAATAGGGATTGGGTATTAGATCATAGAAGATACCTTATTAATAATTAGTAATTTTTAGATGTAGCGATGACTTTGTGGTTATATAGAAAAATGTCCTTATTTTTAAGATATGCATATTGAAAACAAACAAACAAACACAAAAAAACCTCCAAGATTTGCATAGTGAAAAATTTGAAGGTGAAATGTCACAATATTTGTAATTTATCTCAAAAAGCAAAAAAAAAAAAAAGAGAGAGAGAGATGAAGCAAATATGGCAAAATTGTTAATCAAGGTGATGGGTTGAGTAGTTGGATTAAATATTCTTATTTTTTTACTTTTCTAACTATTTGAAAATTTTCAAAATAAAAAAGTTTAAAAAAATCATCAGAGGGTTGAAAGATGAAGTTGAGGGAATGTCTTGGAAAATTGAACAAAAAAAG